>NC_035438.2:103345973-103687523 GCF_002127325.2 Helianthus annuus | reverse complement strand
TAGCAGGATATGCCCTACATATCATGATCCAGGGACGCGCTTTTACAAATATGGCAAGAGCTGAATTGAAGATGAACGTTGTGCCGGATATGGAAACATGGCTTGATCTAAGGGCAGCAATTTAGGCTAGATTATCTTTATTTCTAAAGGGGTAATGAGCTGATTAGTGGTCTATCTACCTAAAATAAGTTACCTACACATGTATAAATACCCATCTTCCTCATTCGGAAGAACACACACAACATACGACACAACTCTCAACACTTAGACACTCAGTGATCCTTGTACTCAGCTCATTATCATCCGAAGTTGTAACTACATTTTTATTATATTGAAGTTGGTGATCGGTAGTTGCCATCACCCGAGGTTTTTTATGCGGAGATCATACATTGATCAAGGGCTTTTTCCTCGTATAAATCATTGTGTCTTGCATATTCATCACAGAAGTGATCCTTTACTTTTATAGCTAACCAAGCATCATACCCCGTTTACATAAAGTTTGGTTACATTATCCTTGTGTGATTTTTGACCAAAACAGTTTGGCGCCACCGTGGGCAATTGGTGCTTCATTCATAAAGAAAATCTTTTGTTCAAAATCATTTCAAAGAGTTACATTGGCTTCATCATTGAAGAACACTTCCACGGCGATGTCTGCAGTCACCTCAGCACAAACCACTCTACCTCCTCCACCGGCAGGATCCCAGAGAAATGCTGAGAAGAGACCAACCCCTTCTTTCTCTAAACCTCCATCTTCTCTGCTATGAATTCTTCTATTCCCAGTACTAGTGATGTGTTTGCTTTAATTTTTGCAGATGAAGGATCGTATGCAGCGGCAGGATGAAACTAATGACAGGATCCTCAGGGAGATTGGAGATCTCAAAAGACAAAAGGAAAGCGGCAGAGGATCATTCCCCACTGATGCCAAAATCCTTGAGTTTGAGACTCCAATGGTCACCTCTCAGCCATCAGGGATCCCAGACGTACAGATCACAGGGGAGACGAGAGGATTACATCTCAAGTCAGCAGCAATGACTCAGACATCGGGCTCGTATTTTCAGCCAGCAGGATCCTATCCTCAGTATATGGGATCCTTCATGAATCCGGGAGCCTATCCGGGGGCACAGCAGTTTCAAGGATCCTACTTTATTCCAGGATCGTTCCAGGGCCAAGGATCCTCCTTTGTTCCAGGATCATCCCAGGTTCAAGGATCCTCCTTCGTTCCAGGATCATCCCAGATACCAGGATCCTTACAGATGCCAGGATCCCTAAAAAGTTTGCAAGCAGGGAATCTAGATGTCCATCAAGGGACTTCATTCCAATGCAGACCATTGCTTCCACTGGTCCCTCCGTTATTCCAGAATCCCAGCAATACGGATTCCCTAACTTGAACCCAATGGGAGGTAACACTTTAAATAATTATCCTACCACTAACCATGGATTCATGCAGGATACAGGTACCAATCATGTTATGGCCAGGGAACTACAGAAACTAAAGGACATGATCTCAAGTGTTCCAGGGGTAGTCAAGCCTATCCCAGAGATTGCAGATGGGAGCCACAAGGTATCTCGCTTTGCACCACCAATCTGTGATGCAGAGGTACCCAAAAGGTTCCATATCCCTACCATGAAGTTGTATGACGGCACAACGGATCCAGAGGAACATATAGCACAATACAGGGAAAGGATGGAGATCAATCCTATCCCAGAAAAATTGAAGGAAGCATGCCTATGCAAAGGATTTGGATCTACTCTTACTGGATCAGCCCTTAAATGGCTGCTAAGTCTTCCCCCTTACTCTATTACTTCATTTGCTAATTTAGTTAATTTATTCAATAACCAATTCTCTTGTAGTAGAAAATTTGAAAAATTAACCAGTGATTTGTACAGGATAACTCAAAATAATAATGAATCATTAAGGGATTATATAACTAAATTTAGTAAAGAATCCTTGGATATTCCCAACTTGGATATGGCTACGGCTGTTGAAGCCTTCAAAATGGGACTTCTTAAGGATTCATTATTCTATGATGATCTTGTTATGACACCTTGCAGGAATTTAGATGAAGTAAGAACTCGAGCACTCAGGTTTATCCGGCTAGAGGATGACAAGAGGATCCAGGAGAGACAAGTAGGATCCTCAAAACAAGATAAGCAAGGATCCTCCTTCAAAAACAACCAGTTCAAATCCTACCATAGAAACGAGAACAAGAATGTGCATGCTGTCGACCAAGAAGAGGATGATGAAGAATATCCTCCAATCTCAGAATATTGTTTTTCCGTTGACAATCACGAACTAATCCTTGCAATGCAGAATCTAGGTGAAAAGGCTAGGTGGCCCAGGAAGAATGATAAACCATCCGGGACTAAAGACAAGTCCAAATGGTGTGCATACCATGAGGATTTCGGCCATCTAACTGAAGA
The DNA here is from genome assembly GCF_002127325.2 of Helianthus annuus. Lineage (NCBI taxonomy): Eukaryota > Viridiplantae > Streptophyta > Magnoliopsida > Asterales > Asteraceae > Helianthus > Helianthus annuus. The sequence goes on along the minus strand of NC_035438.2, from coordinate 103,685,102 downwards.
TTGCATAGCCTTAAGAAAAGAAATTGGATACCTGCTAAGCAAGGGGCATCTAAAGGAATTGTTGGGAAGAAAAAAGCAAAGGACCCAGGATCCTGAAAGGATCCCTGAAAAGGCTCCAGCACCTCCGGCAAATGCACAAGTGATTAACTTCATATCCGGAGGATCAGACATTTGTGGAACATCCTTCTCAGCGGCCAAAAGACATGCAAAAGAATCAAAAATGGATAATGGAGAAAGGCCTATTAGAACCTCAAGCGTCTCAGAAGGAAAGATGATAACATTTGATGAGGATGATCGCATCAACATCCAGGATCCTCATCATGATAGTTTAGTTATCACTCTCTTTATCTCTAACCATTTTGTCCGCAGGATCCTTATCGATGGAGGAAGCTCAGTGAACATAATCCAGCTTGATGTCTTGAAGAAGATGGGAATCCCAGAATCAGACATCACACCAAGATCCTCCGTGCTTGTAGGATTCAGTGGAGAAACGAAGAAAACTCTGGGGGACATCAAACTCCCAATCTACGTGGAAGGATTACATAATTACCAAAAATTTTGTGTTATTGACTGTTTATCTTGTTGCAACGTTATCCTTGGCAGGCCTTGGATACATGACATGAAAGCAGTTCCATCTACCTACCATCAATGTGTGAAGCTCCCTAGCCCATGGGGGATAATCAAGATCGACAGTGACCAGCAAGAAGCTAAGGATTGCTATACCTCATCCATGAAGCCAACCTCGAAGCCAAGGGAGCAATAGCAATTACAGTATCCTCCGAGGAACGTCTTGGAGGCAAGGGAACAAGATGTAGATGAAATCCTCTTGGACCCTAGTGATCCTGAATCAAAAATCTATATCGGATCAGGGATCCTTGGCAAGATGAAAGAAGACATGATATCCTTCCTCAAAAGAAGAAAATCTACCTTTGCTTGGAAACATGAAGATATGACAGGTATATCTAAGGATATTATTACTCACAAACTTGGCATTAACAGGTCTATCAAGCCAATCCATCAAAAAAGGAGGAAGTTTGCACCAGAAAGGAATGCCATTATCCAAGAAGAAGTAGAGAGACTACTTCGAGCAGGTATGATCAGAGAGGTAAAGTATCCTAAATGGTTAGCCAATGTGGTTGTTGTCCAAAAGAAAAACGGAAAGTGGAGGGTATGTGTCGATTTCACTGATTTGAATAAGGCATGTCCCAAGGATCCTTTCCCATTACCCCACATTGACTCCATGGTGGATGCAACAGCGGGGCATGAACTGTTAACTTTTATGGATGCATCATCCGGATTCCAACAAATCCAGATGGAACCATCTGACCAAGAGGATACAGCCTTTATGACCCCAACCGGTTTATATTGTTATATTGCCATGCCTTTTGGACTAAGAAATGCAGGGGCAACATATCAAAGGCTGGTAAATATGATGTTCAAAGATCAAATTGGAAAAACTATGGAGGTGTACATAGATGATATGGTGGTCAAGTCAAAGAAAGCTGAGGATCACCTAAGGGACTTGGAAGAAGCATTCGATATCCTTGATAGTTACAACATGAAACTTAATCCTTCGAAATGCCATTTTGGTGTTAAGGCAGGAAAGTTCTTAGGATACATGGTAACCCAGAGGGGCATTGAAGCAAGCCCAGAACAAATCAAAGCATTAATAAATATCAAGTCTCCTGCCAATACCAAGGATGTTCAAAGACTAACAGGCAGGATAGCAGCTTTGAACAGGTTCATATCGAAATCCTCAGAAAAGTGCAAAGAATTCTACGATATCCTAAGGAAGAATAAGAAGTTCGAATGGACTGAGAAGCATGAAAATGCTTTACAAGCCCTAAAAGAGTATATGTCCTCAGCACCAGCATTAGCAAAACCGGAAAAAGGAGATGTGTTATCCTTATATCTGGCGGTATCCTCAACCGCTGTAAGTGCTGTCCTTGTTAAGGATCACGAAGGTACACAATATCCTATCTACTATGTAAGTAAAAGTCTACTTGATGCCGAATCCAGGTACTCACACCTCGAAAAACTCATCCTTGCATTAATCATGGCATCCACGAAGTTAAGGCATTACTTTGAAACTCATACTATTATTGTTAAAACTAATTTTCCAATTAAGAATGTCCTCAGGAAACCGGATATGTCAGGGAGAATGGCTAAGTGGGCAGTGAAGCTTAGTGCCCATGATATAAGATACGAACCAAGAACAGCCATTAAATCTCAAGCACTAGCTGACTTTGTGGCTGATTTCAGTAGTGATCTACAAAAGGGAGCAGAATTGGAGGTCCAGCAGCTGGATGAGACCAAGGATCCTTGGATACTACACACCGACGGATCCTCAAATATCAAAGGCACAGGGCTAGGGATCCTACTAAAATCGCCACAGGGGGACATAATACCCCACTCTATAGCTTGTGAGTTCCAGGCAACTAACAATGAGGCTGAGTATGAAGCCTTAATTGCTGGCTTACAAATTGCTAAGGATATGGGGGTAAAATATCTCGAAGTATATGTAGATTCATTATTGATCACCAATCACTTTAATGGATCCTATGCTGTTAAAGGTGAAAAACTAACCAAATATTTAGAGATAGTCAAAGAATTGGCACTCTCTTTTGTTTCTTTTAGCTTAACACAGGTACCAAGGGAGGATAACACGGAAGCTGACGCATTGGCCAACCTAGGATCATCTTTGAAGATTCCAGAAGATATAAGTATCCCTATCATCCATATCCTGGCTCCTGCTATTGAAAAACAGGTGGCCATGGAAATAGAAGAGGATACTGCAATGATCCCTAGTCAAGAAGCCCAACCTAATTCAGGATCATGGATCTCACCGATCATGGGATATTTGCAACACGGGGAGATCCCGATGGGAGAAAATCCTAGAGCTTTCAGGATTAAGGTATCTCAATTCACAATTCTGAATAATGTATTATATAAGCGATCTCTTGCAGGACCATATTTGAGATGTATCGAGGATCCTGAAATTGAAGAGGTGTTGAAGGATTTCCATGAAGGAGATTGTGGAAACCACACTGGGGGCAGGGCATTATTCTCAAGGATCCTTAGAACAGGATACTACTGGCCAACCATGAAAAGGGATGCTGTAGAGTATGCTAAGAAATGTGATCCTTGCCAAAGACATAGCAATATCCTTCACCAACCAGCTGAATTACTACACCCCATACCATCCTCTTGGCCATTCATGAGATGGGGAATGGATATAGTTGGCAAGCTCCCTAAAGCACCTGGTGGAAAAGTATTTATGCTTGCCATGACTGACTATTTTTCCAAGTGGATAGAAGCTGAAGCCTTCGCTCAAGTCAGAGAAAAGGAAGTCATATCCTTCATTAAAAGAAACATTATAACCAGATTTGGCATCCCCTCTGAAATTATATGTGATAATGGTTCTCAATTCATTGGAAGGAGAACCACTAACTTTTGTGACAGTTGGGGAATCAAGATGATAACATCAACACCAGTTCATCCACAAGCCAATGGTCAAGCAGAATCATCCAACAAGATCATCATCAACAATCTGAAGAAGAAGCTAGGATCCAAGAAAGGAAAATGGGCAGAGGAGTTACCTTATGTGCTATGGGCTGATAGGACAACTCCCAAGAATGCCACTGGCCAAACACCTTTCTCTTTAGTATTTGGGGCAGAAGCAGTGATCCCAACAGAGATGGTGATCCCAACTGCTAGAACAAGTGCTCGTGATCCTGAAGAAAATGCTACAACCCTAGCTCAGGATTTGGATACTATTGAGGAAAACAGGGATCTAGCTAGGATAAGAATGGCAAGCTACCAACAAAGGATGGCTGGTGCCTACAACAAGAATGTCAGGATAAGGAAGTTCCAAGTCGGAGATATGGTGTTGAGAAAAGCATTTCAAAACACCATCAATCCTGCTGACGGGAAGCTAGCACCAAAATGGGAAGGTCCCTACTTGATTGAAGCTGAAGCAGGAAAGGGGGCATACAGGTTGCTAACCATGGAAGGAAACTTGTTACCAAGAGCCTGGAATGCTGTTCACTTAAAGAAATATTTCATGTGAACATGATCCTTCCTGCATGTGATCCTTACATTGGAATATCCTTGAAGGATCCTGGAGATATCGTTGATCCTTACACAGGTAATATGCTTATCCTAAAACTATTGCATTTTCTTACTTTTTGCCTAAGGATAAGGATCATGTATCCTTCATCCTCTACTCACAAACCATTTGAGTTATGATAGTTCAGGTATCTTCAGCATATCATCAAAGATCTTCAAAAGCATCACAGATCCTCGGGTCCAACCCCAGTTATCCTTGGGATTATCCCCAGTTTCCGCCAGCAGCGCACGATGATCCTGATATAGTTCACGTCTTTGGGATCAGTACCCACTTTCGGGGCTGGCGACCTCATCGTACTGGCTATACCCAGGATCCTACGTATAATGGTGGACGCACCATACATCCGTTCCTAAGGTTTCTAACGTTTTCACGTTAGCTAAGGTTTTGACATTTTCATGTCACTAAGTTCGGATAGTTGCCAGAAAGGGCCATACTCCAGTTTACATACGATCCTTTGGGCTTGTCCCCAGTTATCCTTTGGGCTTGTCCCCAGTTATCCTATGGGCTTGTCCCCAGTGATCCTCCGGGATCATTCTCAGTTATCCTTTGGGCTTGTCCCCAGTTACAAACTTATCTTTTATATTGGCTTAGTCCCAAGTTATACTCCATTTTTCAGGTTTTCGAAGTTAAACAATTAAGGATCCTTAATCCTTATTGTTCATTAAGATTTTTACTTATGGTTATCCTGATTAAAGGTTAGGATCCTAACTCGGATCCTCAGGTATGATCCTTAACTACTTTTAATTTCATTATTCATTTGAATAACCTTTAGACCTTGACAACTGAACCTATGATCCTTAAAATAAACTATCTTGAAAACTTTCGATTATAGGATATTTGATCCAGGATCATATCCTAAATTTCTTAAACATAATTTGCTCAACTTTTCAAACAAACATGTGTCAAAACAATTGAAAATCAAAAAGGATAACAACACAAGATAAGCCAGAAAGATTAAAGTTATATTATTAAACCAAAGGATCATTAACCCTTTCAAAAAAGTTGTCAAAATTGCCAACCCACATTTCTACCAGCAAAACGTGGCCCGTCCACATGGGTTGGCAAAGGGTGTCCATTGTCTATGCGGTCTTAGCATTTTTGCAGGAAAGTAAAAGCAGCAGGATCACAAAGGCTTCATCCCCCAAACAGAGGATCCCTCCACCTTTTGTAATCCTACCTGTTGTTCAAAGGATCCAGGATCCTCAACCCTAAACTATTGTTCAAATACAGACCAACATTGTTTTAAAAACATCACAACCACTAAACAAAAAAAAAATTGGGCTCCGGCTATGTCTAGAAGTTTCCATCATTGCCCAATCTTGCAGCTCAAACCTTCGCTGCACCATCACCACCAGCTCCACTCGCTTCACCATGATCCTTGCCAGCATCACCTCCCTCCAGCCTTGGGATATCCTCAGCATCCTCCTCATCATCCAAGTCTACCAGCCTTGCCTTCCAACCTTCAACATCCCATGAGCTCTTGTCAAAGGCAGGATCCTGAGCCTCCGCAGCCATTTGTAGTTGTATCTTGTACATAGCAGTTGCGGCAGAGACCTTGGCATCCTGGATGATCTCCTGCTTCTCATTATCCATGTCAATCAGCCTCTGAGCAGCTTCATCCTTGGTGGCCTGGAGTTCCTTCTCAAAATCCGCTATCTTGAGATCCTTCAACACACCCATTTGCTGAAGATCGGCAATCTGGCTCTCCTGGTCCTCAACATTGCCAATATAAGTTTCAATCTCAGCAAGTTTCTGCAAACAAAAGAAATAAAAACAAGCTCGGAATCAGGTGATCCTCGAAAGATACTAGATAACCAACAGGGGCAGTGATCCTCACCTCGTTCACATAGTCAAGAAATTGCTGACGAAGGAGAGGGAATCCCTGGAGTTCATCAGAGGTTTTCCTCTTTTTTCCCTTACCCCGAATGGACGCTTTAGGAGCTGAGACTGAAGGGCTGGCAGCAGGAGCCTTCTTTTTCTTAGAAGACGTGACATTGGCAAGGTCACTTATCCCAAACATGGAGGCAGATTTAACAGACCTGGCAGACTTTCCGGCACCTACACAATTCAAAAACAAGATAAGTTCCCTTATTAAATTGAATACTTTCACATAAGACTTATTTTTTATGAGGATACTTACTTGACATTGTGGCAGATGCAGAGGATATCTCTTGAGAATCTTGGATAATAATCTGAAAGCTTCGAACTTCAGGATCAAGCTTCTTGAAAGCTAACACTCTTTCTTTGGCAGCAGGGGTCAACCTTAAGTGAGCAACGGAGATAGCTGCATAAAAAGACAAAAAAAGAAAAGACATCAGTGATCCTCATCATATGAGACAGAACTGATAGTGATCCTTCGAGGATCCTCTATCCTACCATGAGTGGCCCATTCCTTGGGCAGATCCTTCCCATCCGGGATGGAATCCCTCTTAACAAAGAAAAATCTACGTTTCCAGTTGGCATCATTCTTGGTCACTTTGAAAATGGGATGATCCTCCCCAGCTTTCCGTTTCAACAAGTACCGGTGAGAACCAAAGGTGGTGAGATCATAAAGTTCAGCTAACTCTGACATCCCCAAATCAATCCCTTCTTGCTCGATGATCCTCTCGAAGGTATATAGAACCCTCCAGATCATCGGCATAGCTTGGATATATGAGATGCCGGTAAGAGAGAAGAAAGATTGGGTGAACATCGGAAAAGGATATGAATACCCAATGAGGAAGGGAGTAGCAGGAAAAGCCACCCAGACATCTGAGACAAGATCGCTCAAAGCAGTAGGATCAAAGGGTTTGAAAACAACATTCGCTGGGAAACAATGGCGAATCTTGTCTATGTGGATATCAGTAAAGCAGCATCTCTCCACGAGAGAATCCTTGATAATTCCCTGGCTCTTTAAGGGACTCTCCTTGGGACTCTTGTGCGGAGAATTACGGAGCAGCATATTTTGAACGAAAAACAGAGTAACAGCACGAAAGAACAGAGCAAAGAAGAGAAAGAGGAAGATGATACCTGATCAAGAGTCTTCAATGATGGTTATAAAGGGAGATACCTCGAATTTAAATACAAAATGATCCTAACCCTATCTCCTATTTATAATGATGATCCGCAGGGATTGTCACATCAGTGACGTAAATATCCTAACGGCTAGTCCATGTACAACGGCTAGTAAACCGGAATCGTCCGTTAGAGATAAGCTCAAAACAAAATATAACTCATCTATTTACAATTAACTCCTTATATTTTGGGGGCAATTGTTAGGGCTGGATTTTTACTATGAATGATCCTTATACGTGATCCTAACCAGTGATCCTTATTTCTTTGGCAGGCAGTGATCCTCAGCCGGACCTCAGGATCAGGATCACGGGACATTGAGGTGATCCTAGTACTAACGGTCATTTTCGATTACTACAATATTATTTTGCAGGAATATCTAGCAGGATATGCCCTACATATCATGATCCAGGGACGCGCTTTTACAAATATGGCAAGAGCTGAATTGAAGATGAACGTTGTGCCGGATATGGAAACATGGCTTGATCTAAGGGCAGCAATTTAGGCTAGATTATCTTTATTTCTAAAGGGGTAATGAGCTGATTAGTGGTCTATCTACCTAAAATAAGTTACCTACACATGTATAAATACCCATCTTCCTCATTCGGAAGAACACACACAACATACGACACAACTCTCAACACTTAGACACTCAGTGATCCTTGTACTCAGCTCATTATCATCCGAAGTTGTAACTACATTTTTATTATATTGAAGTTGGTGATCGGTAGTTGCCATCACCCGAGGTTTTTTATGCCGGAGATCATACATTGATCAAGGGCTTTTTCCTCGTATAAATCATTGTGTCTTTGCATATTCATCACAGAAGTGATCCTTTACTTTTATAGCTAACCAAGCATCATACCCCGTTTACATAAAGTTTGGTTACATTATCCTTGTGTGATTTTTGACCAAAACAGGTCCCATATGCTGAGGATAGGATCCTGCCGGCTGGAAATATGAGCCTGATGCCTGAGTCACTATTGCTGAGCCGAGGTGCACTCCTTTTGGTCCACCCATATGTTGAATGTCTGGGACCTCTGATGGCTGAGAAGTAATCATCGGAGTATCAAAATTCAAAGATTTGGGCATCAGTGGGGAATGATCCTCTGCCGTTTTCTTTTGCTTTTTGAGATCTCCGATTTCCTTGAGGATCCTGTCATTAGTTTCATCCTGCTGCTGCGTACGATCCCTCATCTGCAAAATCAAAGTAAATATATCACTAGTACTGGGAGCAGAAGAAGTTAGAGCAGAAGAAGATGAAGGTTTAGAGAAAATAGGAGTTGGTCTCTTCTCAGCATTTTTCTGAGATCCAGCTGGTGGTGGAGGCAAAGGTGGAATGCCCTTAGATGAATTGACTGCAGACATCGCTGTGGAGGTATTCTTCAACGATGAAGCCATGCAACACTCCGGAATGATCACCAACAGAAAAACTTTCTTATGAATGAAGCACCAATTGCCCCACGGTGGGCGCCAAACTGTTTTGGTCAAAAATCACACAAGGATAATGCAACCAAACTCTTTGTAAACGGGGAATGATGCTTGGTATGATGAACAAAGATAAGGATCACTTAAATGAAAATTGCACAGGTGACACAAGGATTTATACGAGGAAAAAGCCCTTGATCAATGAATGATCTCCGGCATAAAAAACCTCGGGTGATGGAAACTACCGATCACCAAACTTCAATATAATAAACAATGTTTACAACTTTGGATGGTAATGAGCTAGGTACAAGGATCACTATGGTGTAGTATGCTAGAGTGTGTAAGAAGTGTGTTGTTTTTTCCAAATGCTCAAGAGTGCAATTTATATAAGCGTGTGTGGTCGAATTTTAGGCAAGTCACCTAACTACTAGCTCGTTACCCCTTTAGAAATAGAAGTAAATTTAGCCTAACTAATTGCCCGTAAATTGTGCTGAGTTTCCTTATTCTCCACAACGTCTATTTCCGGCGGTGTATGTGCGAGATTTACGTGAAAGATTCCTTAATAACGTTGCCAAGACCAGGTCCAACTCGTAATTCCTGCAAAACAACATTAAATTCAAAGAGAACAATCGTTAGTATGAGGATCCTTAGGATGATCCATGATCCTGATCCTGAAGCTCTTCTGAGGATCACTATCTGCCAAAGAAACAAGGATCACTCGTTAGGATATCATGTAAGGATCACAGGTCATTAAAATCCTGCCCTAACACATATGTTGAAGAAGCTGAGTAGAAGCATCTGGAGTTCCAGAGGATCTCCCAAGCCAAGGATCACACCATCTCCTCCCTTGAAAAAGATCTCAATGTAGCAAAAAGGCAAGCGGTCATGGCACAAATTGATGCAGACCAAGAGGAGCGTGAGATCATAGAGGATGCTAAAGTCTCTGCTGCCATCACTATGTACAAGATCAAACTGCAGATGGTCCAGGAAGCTGAGGATCCTGACTTCGACAGGACCACTTAGGACAAGGAGGGCTGGAAGGCAAAATTGACTGAGCTGGAGGATGAGGAAGAGGCTACCGAGGTCCTGGCAATTGAGGCAAGTGGCATCTTGAAGGATCAAGCTGGAGGTGATGCTGGTGGTGATGCAGCCAAGGTGTGAGCTGCAAGGATGGGCGATGATGGATATTTCTAGACGCGGCCGGAGCCCATTTTTTAGGATTTGAAAGTTTTTTGGTTATGATGTTTTGAAACAATGCTGGGTTGTACTTGAACAATAGTTTTTAGGTTTATGGATCATGGATCCTTGGACAATAGGTAGGATAATGGGTGGTGGATGGATCCTCTGTTTGGGGGATGAAGCCACTTGTTATCCTGCCATCTTTTATTTCCTGCACTCTCATGACCTGTTAAACAATGGACACCCTTTGCCAACCCAAGTGGACGGGCCACGTATTGCTGGTAGAAAGTTGGGTTGGCAATTTTGACAACCTTTAAGGGGTTTAACTTTGTGAATAAATAAAACTTTAACTTTTTGGCTATTTTTCGTGTTGTTATCCTTGTGAATTCTTTACTTTCCAACTGTTGTTATATATTTTGTTTGAATTTATTAAGTGTTTTGGTAAAAAATTACCGAAGCAATTAAGTGATCAAATTAGTTAAGTGAGGTAGTGTGCTAAAAAGTGTGTTGAAAATATGTTGGTTATGTTCTTTGGAAAAACAGTGTTCAGGATACGGCTCAGGATATTGAGCTGTATCTACGATCACACAATGAGCAAAAAGGTAAAGTAACTGACACGAGATGTACGAGGAAAGCCCTTGATCAATCTAGATCGCCGGCATAAAACCTCGGGAGCTGACTGTTAGGGCTGGATTTTTATCATACGTAATCCTTATGCGTGATCCTAACCAGTGATCCTTGTTTCTTTGGCAAACAGTGATCCTCAGCAGGACTTCAGGATCAGGATCATGGACCAACAAAGGATCCTCATGCTAACAGTTACCTTCGTTTAAAACAATGTTATTTTGCAGGAACATCTAGCAGGATACGCTCTTAGCATCATAATCAAGGGACGCGTCTTCACAATTATAGCATGAGCTTAATCAGAGATAGACGTTGCAAAGGATATGGAAACTTAGCTTGATTTAAGGGCGGCAATTTAGGCTAGATTGTCTTTTATTTCTAAAGGGGTAATGAGCTGATTATTAGTCTTTTTACCTAAAATAGGTCACCTACACTTGTATAAATACCACTCTTCCTCATTTGGAAGAACACACGACGACACACAACACAACTCTCACACGCTTAGACACTCGAAACTATAGTGATCCTTGTACTCAGCTCATTATCATCCAAAGTTGTAACTATTTTTCTTATATTGAAGTTTGGTGATCGGTAGTTGCCATCACCCGAGGTTTTTTATGCTGGAGATCATACATTGATCAAGGGCTTTTTCCTCGTATAAATCATTGTGTCTTTGCATATTTCACATTGAAGTGATCCTTTACTTTTTCTACAAACCAAGCATCATACCCCATTTACATAAAGTTTGGTTGCATTATCCTTGTGTGATTTTTGACCAAAACAGTTTGGCGCCCACCGTGGGGCAATTGGTGCTTCATTCATAAGAAAACTTTCTGTTCGAAATCATTTCAAAGAATTACATGGCTTCATCATTGAAAAACATGTCCACGGCGATGTCTGCAGTCACCTCGTCTCAGAACACTCTGCCTCCTCCACCGGCAGGATCCCAGAAGAATGCTGAGAAGAGACAAACTCCTACTAACTCTAAACCTCCATCTTCCTCTGCTATGAATTCTTATATTCCCAGTACTAGTGATGTATTTACTTTGATTTTGCAGATGAAGGATCGTATGCAGCGGCAGGATGAAACTAATGAAAGGATCCTCAGGGAAATTGGAGATCTCAAAAGACAAAAGAAAACGGCAGAGGATCATTCCCCACTGATGCCCAAATCCTTGAGCTTTGATACTCCAATGATTCCTTCTCAGCCATCAGGAATTCCAGACGTGCAAATTATGGGAGAATCAAGAGGATTGCACCTCGGATCGACAGCAATGACTCAGGCATCAGACTCACACTTTCAGCCGGCAGGATCCTATCCCCAGCATATGGGATCCTTCATGAATTCGGGAGCCTACCCGGGAGCCCAGCAGTTTCAAGGATCCTACTTTATTCCAGGATCATCCCAGGTTCAAGGATCCTCCTTCATTCCAGGATCATCCCAGATACCAGGATCCTTCCAAATACCAGGATCCTTCCAAATGCCAGGACCCCTAAAAAGTTTGCAAACAGGAAGTCTAGATGTCCATGAAGGGGACTTCATTCCAATGCAGACCATTGCTTCCACTGGTCCCTCCGTTATCCCCGAATCCCAGCAATATGGATTCCCTAACTTGAACCCAATGGGAGGTAACACTTTAAATAATTATCCTACCACCAACCATGGATTCATGCAGGATACAGGTACCAATCATGCTATGGCCAGGGAGTTGCAGAAGTTAAAAGATATGATCTCAAGTGTTCCAGGGGTAGTCAAGCCTATCCCAGAGATTGCAGATGGAAGCCATAAGGTATCTCGCTTTGCACCACCGATTTGTGATGCAGAGGTACCCAAAAGGTTCCATATCCCTACTATGTAGCTATATGATGGTACAACGGATCCAGAGGAGCACATAGCACAATACAGGGAGAGGATGGAGATCAATCCTATCCCGGAAAAGTTGAAGGAAGCATGCCTATGTAAAGGATTTGGATCCACTCTTACTGGATCAACTCTTAAGTGGCTGCTAAGTCTTCCCCCTTACTCTATTACTTCATTTGCTAATTTAGTTAATTTATTCAATAACCAATTCTCTTGTAGTAGAAAATTTGAAAGATTAACCAGTGATTTATATAGGGTAACTCAAAGTCATAATGAATCATTAAGGGATTATATAACTAAATTTAGTAAAGAATCCTTGGACATTCCCAACTTCGATATGGCTACGGCTGTTGAAGCCTTCAAAATGGGACTGCTTAAGGATTCATTATTCTATGATGATCTTGTTATGACACCATGCAGGAATCTAGATGAAGTAAGAACTCGGGCACTCAGGTTCATCCGGCTAGAGGATGACAAGAGGATCCAGGAGAGACAAGTAGGATCCTCAAAACAGGAGAAGCAAGGATCCTCCTTCAAGAACAACAAATTCAAATCCTACCATAGAAATGAGAACCAGAATGTGCACGCTGTTGACCAAGAAGAGGATGATGAGGATTATCCTCCAATCTCAGAATATTGTTTTTCCGTTGATAATCATGAACTAATCCTTGCAATGCAGAATCTAGGTGAAAAAGCTAGGTGGCCCAGGAAGAATGATAAACCATCCGGGACTAAAGACAAGTCAAAATGGTGTGCATACCATGAGGATTTCGGGCATCTAACTGAAGAATGCATAGCTTTAAGAAAAGAGATTGGATATCTGTTAAGCAAGGGGCACCTAAAAGAATTATTGGGAAGAAAAAAGCAAAGGACTCAGGATCCTGAAAGGATCCCTAAGAAGGCTCCAGCACCTCCGGCAAATGCACAAGTGATCAACTTTATTTCCGGAGGATCAGATATCTGTGGTACATCCTTCTCGGCGGCCAAAAGGCATGCAAAGGAGTCAAAAATGGATAATGGAGAAAGGCCTATTAGAACATCAAGTGTCTCAGAAGGGAAGATAATAACGTTTGATGAGGATGATCACGTCAATATTCAGGATCCTCATCATGATAGTTTAGTTATTACTCTCTTTATCTCTAACCATTTTGTCCGCAGGATCCTTATCGATGGAGGAAGCTCAGTGAACATTATCCAGCTTGATGTTCTGAAGAAAATGGGTATCCCAGAATCAGACATCACACCAAGATCCTCCGTGCTTGTAGGATTCAGTGGAGAAACGAAGAAAACTCTGGGGGACATCAAACTCCCAATCTACGTGGAAGGATTACATAATTATCAGAAATTTTGTGTTATTGACTGTTTGTCTTGTTGCAATGTTATCCTAGGCAGACCTTGGATACATGATATGAAAGCAGTCCCATCCACCTACCATCAATGTGTGAAGCTCCCTAGCCCATGGGGAATAATCAAGATCGACAGTGATCAGCAGGAGGCTAAGGATTGTTATACCTCATCCATGAAACCAACCTCGAAGCCAAGGGAGCAATAGCAATTACAGTATCCTCCAAGGAATGTCTTGGAGGCAAGGGAACAGGATGTGGACGAAATCCTTTTGGATCCTAATGATCCTGAATCAAAAATCTATATCGGATCAAGGATCCTTAGCAAGATGAAAGAAGACATGATATCCTTCCTCAAAAGAAGAAAATCTACCTTTGCATGGAAACACGAAGATATGACAGGTATATCTAAGGATATTATCACTCATAAACTTGGCATTGACAGGTCAATCAAACCAATCCATCAAAAAAGGAGGAAGTTTGCACCAGAAAGGAATGCCATTATCCAGGAAGAAGTAGAAAGACTACTTCGAGCAGGTATGATCAGAGAGGTAAAGTATCCAAAATGGTTAGCCAATGTGGTCGTTGTTCAAAAGAAAAATGGAAAGTGGAGGGTATGTGTCGACTTCACCGATCTGAATAAGGCATGTCCCAAGGATCCTTTCCCATTACCCCACATTGACTCCATGGTGGATGCAACAGCAGGGCATGAACTGTTGACCTTTATGGATGCATCATCGGGATTCCAACAAATTCAGATGGAACCATCTGACCAAGAGGATACAACCTTTATGACCCCAACAGGTTTGTATTGTTATATTGCCATGCCTTTTGGATTAAGAAATGCAGGTGCAACATATCAAAGGCTGGTGAATATGATGTTTAAAGATCAAATTGGACAAACTATGGAAGTATACATAGATGATATGGTAGTCAAATCAAAGAAAGCTGAGGATCACCTAAGGGATTTGGAGGAAGCATTTGATATCCTTGATAATTATAACATGAAGCTTAGTCCTTCAAAATGCCACTTTGGTGTTAAGGCAGGTAAATTCCTAGGATATATGGTAACTCAGAGGGGCATTGAGGCAAGTCCGGAGCAAATTAAAGCACTAATAAACATCAAGTCCCCTGCCAATGCTAAGGATGTGCAAAGGCTAACAGGCAGGATAGCAGCTCTGAACAGGTTCATATCAAAATCCTTAGAAAAATGTAAAGAATTTTACGATATCCTAAGGAAGAACAAGAAATTTGAATGGACTGAGAAACATGAGAATGCTTTACAAGCCCTTAAAGAATATATGTCCTCAGCACCAGCATTAACAAAGCCTGAAAAAGGAGATGTGTTATCCTTATATTTGGCGGTATCCTCAACCGCTGTAAGTGCTGTCCTTGTTAAGGATCATGAAGGTACACAATATCCTATCTACTACGTAAGTAAAAGTTTACTTGATGCCGAATCCAGGTACTCACACCTCGAAAAACTTATTCTTGCATTAATCATGGCATCAACAAAGTTAAGGCATTATTTTGAAACCCATATTATCGTTGTTAGAACTAACTTTCCAATTAAGAATGTCCTCAGGAAACCAGAGATGTCAGGAAGAATGGCTAAGTGGGCAGTAAAACTTAGTGCCCATGATATAAGATATGAGCCAAGAACAGCCATTAAATCCCAAGCACTAGCTGACTTTGTGGCTGATTTCAGTAGTGATCTACAAAAAGAAGCAGAATTGGAGGTCCAACAGCTGGATGAGACCAAGGATCCTTGGATACTACACACTGATGGATCCTCAAATGTCAAGGGCACAGGGCTCGGGATACTACTAAAATCGCCACAGGGGGACATAATACCCCACTCCATAGCCTGTGAGTTCCAAGCAACTAACAATGAGGCTGAATATGAAGCCTTAATTGCTGGCTTACAAATTGCTAAGGATATGGGGGTAAAATATCTTAAAGTATATGTAGACTCATTATTGATCACCAATCACTTTAATGGATCCTATGCTGTTAAAGGTGAAAAACTAACCAAATATTTAGAGATAGTCAAAGAATTGGCACTCTCTTTTGTTTCTTTCAGCTTAACACAGGTACCAAGGGAGGATAACACGGAAGCTGATGCATTGGCCAACTTAGGATCATCCTTAAAAATTCCAGAAGACATAAGTATCCCAATCATCCATATCCTGGCTCCTGCTATTGAAAATCAAGTGGCCATGGAAATAGAAGAGGATACTGCAGTAATCCCTAGTGAAGAAGCTCAATCTTATGCAGGATCATGGGTCTCACAAATCGTGAAATACTTGCAACACGGGGAGATTCCGATGGGAGAAAATCCTAGAGCTTTCAGGATTAAGGTATCCCAATTTACAATCTTAAATAATGTGCTATATAAACGATCCCTTGCAGGACCATATTTAAGATGTATTGAGGATCCTGAAATTGAAGAAGTGTTAAGAGACTTCCATGAAGGAGATTGTGGAAACCACACTGGGGGCAGGGCATTATTCTCAAGGATCCTTAGAACAGGATACTACTGGCCAACCATGAAAAGGGATGCTGTAGAATATGCTAGGAAATGTGATCCTTGTCAAAGACACAGCAATATCCTTCATCAACCAGCTGAATTGCTACACCCCATACCATCCTCTTGGCCATTCATGAGATGGGGAATGGATATAGTTGGCAAGCTCCCTAAAGCACCTGGTGGAAAAGTATTTATGCTTGCCATGACTGACTACTTCTCTAAGTGGATAGAGGCTGAAGCTTTTGCTCAAGTCAGAGAAAAAGAAGTTATATCCTTTATCAAAAGAAACATTATAACTAGATTTGGCATTCCCTCTGAAATTGTATGTGATAATGGTTCCCAATTCATCGGAAGCAGAACTACTAACTTTTGTGATAGTTGGGGAATCAAGATGATAACATCAACACCAGTTCATCCACAGGCCAATGGCCAAGCAGAATCATCCAACAAAATCATCATCAACAATCTGAAGAAGAAGCTAGGATCCAAAAAGGGAAAATGGGCAGAGGAGTTACCTTATGTGCTATGGGCTGATAGAACAACTCCCAAGAATGCCACTGGTCAAACACCTTTTTCTTTAGTATTTGGGGCAGAAGCAGTGATCCCAACAGAGATGGTGATCCCGACTGCTAGAACAAGTGCTCGTGATCCTGAAGAAAATGCTGCAATCCTGGCTCAGGATTTGGATATTATTGAGGAATCAGGGATCTGGCTAGGATAAGGATGGCAAGCTACCAACAAAGAATGGCTGGTGCTTACAACAAAAATGTTAGGATAAGGAAGTTCCAAGTCGGAGATATGGTGTTGAGAAAAACATTCCAAAACACTATTAATCCTGCTGACGGGAAATTAGCACCAAAGTGGGAAGGCCCTTACTTGATTGAAGCTGAAGCAGGAAAGGGGGCATACAGATTGCTAACTATGGAAGGAAACTTGTTACCAAGAGCCTGGAATGCTGTTCACTTAAAGAGATACTTTATGTGAACATGATCCTTCAAGCATGTGATCCTTATATTGAAGTATCCTCGAAGGACCCCGGTGATGTCTGTGATCCTTACTCTGGTAATGTCCTTATCTTAAAACTATTACATTTTCTTACTTTTTACCAAAGGATAAGGATCCTGTATCCTTCATCCTCTTCTCACGAACCGTTTGAGTTATGATAGTTCAGGTATCCACAGCATATCATCAAAGATCTTCAAAAGCAACGCAGATCCTTGGGTCTAACCCCAGTTATCCTTGGGATTATCCCCAGTTTCCGCCAGCAGCGCACGATGATCCTGATATAGTTCACGTCTTTGGGACCAGTACCCACTTCCGGGGCTGACAACCTCATCGTACTGGCTATACCCAGGATCCTACGTATAATGGTAGACATACCATACATCCGTTCATAAGGTTTCTAGCGTTTTCACGTTAGCTAAGGTTTTGACATTTTCATGTCACTAAGTTTGGATAGTCGCCAGTAAGGGCCATACTCCAGTTTACATACGATCCTTTGGGCTTGTCCCCAGTTATCCTTTGGGCTTGTCCCCAGTTATCCTTTGGGCTTGTCCCCAGTGATCCTTTGGGATCATCCCCAGTTATCCTTTGGGCTTGTCCCCAGTTACTAACTTATCTTTTATATTGGCTTAGTCCCAAGTTATATTCCATTTTTTCAGGTTTTCGAAGTTAAACAATTAAGGATCCCTAATCCTTATTATCCATTAAAATCTTACTTATGGTTATCTCGGTTAAAGGTTAGGATCCTAACTTGGATCCTCAGGTATGATCCTTAACTATTTTTAATTTCATTATTCATTTGAATAACCTTTAGACCTTGACAACTGAACCTATGATCCTTAAAATAAACTACCTTAAAAATTCTCGATTATAGGATATTTGATCCAGGATCATATCCTAAATTTCCTAAACATAATTTGCTCAACTTTTCTTACTCAAACAAACATATGTCAAAACAATTGAAAATAAAAAGGATAATAACACAAGATAAGCGACAAAAGTTTAAGATTTTATTTATTAACGAAAGGATTAACCCTTCAAAAGTTGTCAAAATTGCCAACCCACATTTCTACCAGCAAAACGTGGCCCGTCCACATGGGTTGGCAAAGGGTGTCCATTGTCTATGCGGTCTTAGCATGTGCAGGAAATTAAAAGCGGCAGGATCACAAAGGCTTCATCCCCCAAACAGAGGATCCCTCCACCTTTTGTAATCCTACCTATTGTCCAAAGGATCCAGGATCCTTAACCCTAAAAACTATTGTTCAAAGATTACAAACCATAATTGTTTCAAACCACAAACAAACCACTACCAAACTCAAAAAATTGGGCTCCGGCCTAGTCTCGAAATATCCATCATCGCCCAATCCAGCAGCTCACACCTTTGCTGCTCCATCACCGCCAGCTTCTCCACCCTGATCCTTGTCAGCATCACCGCCCTCCAGCATTGGGATATCCTCTGCTTCGTCCTCATCCTCCAGCTCTGCCAATCTTGCCTTCCAACCCTCCACGTCCCATGAGCTCTTGTCAAAGGCAGGATCCTGAGCCTCCGCAGCCATTTGTAGTTGTATCTTGTACATAGCAGTTGCGGCAGAGACCTTGGCATCCTGGATGATCTCCTGCTTCTCGCCATCCATGTCAATTAGCCTTTGAGCAGCCTCATCCTTTGTAGCCCGGAGTTCCTTCTCAAGATCGGCTATCTTGAGATCCTTTAACACGCCCATTTGTTGGAGGTCGGCGATTTGGCTCTCCTGATCCTCGACGTGGCCAAGGTAGGTCTCAATCTCAGCAAGTTTCTGCAAAAGAGAAAAAAGGTAACTTCAGGATCAGGTGATCCTCAAAAAAGCAGGATATACAGGCAGAATATACAAGCAGGATATTAGAGAAGGATAACCAACAGGGGCAATGATCCTTACCTCATTGACATAGTCAAGGAACTGTTGGCGGATCAGGGGAAATCCTTGGAGATCCTCAGAAGTCTTCCTCTTCTTCCCCTTACCTCTAACAGGTGCTTTAGGAGCCGAAGCAGAGGGACTGGTAACAGAAGCCTTCTTTCGTGAAGACTTGACGTTGGCAAGTTCATCTATCCCAAACTTGGAGGCAGACTTGGCAGATTTGGCAGACTTCCCAACACCTACACAATCAGAACAAGATAAGTTCCCTTACTAATTAAACAATCCAGCATATAACTTACTTTTTATAAGGATACTTACTTGACATAGTGGCAGATGCGGAGGATACTTCTTGTGAATCTTGGACGGTGACTTGGAAACTTCTAACCTCAGGATCAAGCTTTTTAAAGGCTAAAACTCTTTCTCTTGCGGCAGGGGTTAACTTAAGATGAGCAATGGATATAGCTGCACAAAAGATAAAAAAGACGTTAGTAATCCTCATCATATAAGACAAGTCTGATAGTGATCCTTCCAGGATCCTCTACCCTACCATGAGTGGCCCATTCCTTGGGCAGATCCTTCCCATCTGGGATGGTATCCCTTCTAACAAAGAAAAAGCGACGCTTCCAGTTCGTGTCATTCTTAGTAACTTTCAAAACAGGGTGATCCTCCCCGGCCTTCCGTTTCAGCAAATATCGATGAACCAAACGTGGTAAGATCATAAAGTGCGGCTAGCTCTGCCATCCCCAAATCAATCCCCTCCAGCTCGATGATCCTCTCGAAGGTATACAAGACCCTCCAGATCATCGGCATAGCTTGGATATAAGATATGCCGGTCAAAGAAAAGAAAGATTGGGTGAAGGCCGAAAAAGGATACGAATATCCTATGGTAAACGGAGTAGCAGGAAAAGCCACCCAGACGTCTGAAACAAAGTCACTCAAAGCAGTGGATGTGAAGGATTTGAAAACAGCATCCGCCGGAAAGCAATGACGAATCCTATCTACATGAGCATCGGTAAAGCAACATCTCTCCGTAGGAGAGTCCTTAATGATCCCTTGGCTTTTCAGGGGACTGCTCTTCTCGTGATCCTTATGGGGAGAGTTTCGGAGCAACATCCTCACAGCAGAATAAAAACAGGGGAGCAGATAAAACAGAGCAAGAGAAAGAAGAATGAAAAGAGAAGAAAAGAGAATACCTGATCGATCTTCGGTAGCGATTATAAAGGGAAGATATCTCGAATTTAAATGCAGAGTGATCCTAACCCTATCTCCTATTTATAATCATGATTTGCAGGGATTGTCACATCTATGACGTAAGGGTTGCAACGGCTAGTTCGATATTAACGGCTAGTTATCCGACTCATTCGTTGCAGATAAGATCAAAGCAAAATATAACTCGTTTATTTACAATAAACTCCTTATATTTTGGGGGCAATTGTTAGGGCTGGATTTTTATCATACGTAATCCTTATGCGTGATCCTAACCAGTGATCCTTGTTTCTTTGGCAGACAGTGATCCTCAGCAGGACTTCAGGATCAGGATCATGGACCAACAAAGGATCCTCATGCTAACAGTTACCTTCGTTTAAAACAATGTTATTTTGCAGGAACATCTAGCAGGATACGCTCTTAGCATCATAATCAAGGGACGCGTCTTCACAATTATAGCATGAGCTTAATCAGAGATAGACGTTGCAAAGGATATGGAAACTTAGCTTGATTTAAGGGCGGCAATTTAGGCTAGATTGTCTTTTATTTCTAAAGGGGTAATGAGCTGATTATTAGTCTTTTTACCTAAAATAGGTCACCTACACTTGTATAAATACCACTCTTCCTCATTTGGAAGAACACACGACGACACACAACACAACTCTCACACGCTTAGACACTCGAAACTATAGTGATCCTTGTACTCAGCTCATTATCATCCAAAGTTGTAACTATTTTTCTTATATTGAAGTTTGGTGATCGGTAGTTGCCATCACCCAAGGTTTTTTATGCCGGAGATCATACATTGATCAAGGGCTTTTTCCTCGTATAAATCATTGTGTCTTTGCATATTTCACATTGAAGTGATCCTTTACTTTTTCTACAAACCAAGCATCATACCCCATTTACATAAAGTTTGGTTGCATTATCCTTGTGTGATTTTTGACCAAAACACTGACAATCGCAGCTGCCTAGTTCTTCTTATTGCTTTAAACTTCAGGATACAGTGCAGGATATAGATCAGACCGCTAAGTGTTACAATGAATTTGTGAAAGTTGCGAGAGAGCAAGTGTTGAGAGCGTAGAGAGTGTGATTGTGATGTCCTAGTTGATCTGATATACCCACTATTTATAGTAACGAATTACAAACTAAAAATCCTATAAACATGGGATGCTCCGAATATTCCAATGTGAACGTTGTAGACCGAGTAATGCGGCTTCAACGGCTTCTTGTGAACGACTTGGACCGAGTCTTCAGCAGAAAAGGTCTTCATGAACGTTGCTAGCTTCTAACCCACGTACCTGCATTCAATCCGTTAGTGATCCTAAGGATACCATTCAGGATGTTACCAATATCCTGAGTCAGCATCCCGGATGTAAATAGATACAATATAAACAAGATATATATCAAGATATTTTCCAGGATATGGGCTCAGAATTTCACCCATAACAATTGTCCCCAAAAATGTTACCGTTTGACATCCTGCACTAACGGTTACATTTTTCACGGTGGCCGAGGTAATTAAAAGATAAGACCATTGATGTGACAGCTTTCAACCACCCGGCCTATATTTACTCATCATGCCCTATATCTTCTCGTCCTTATCTCTCTTTTAACCACAATCGACAAGGAAAAAGGTAATATTCTCTCCCTCATCTTCGTATTCATCTTTTATCTTACTCCGGCAAGAATTCAGGCGACCAAATGCCTAGGCAAACAAGGTCCAGTTCAGGCGACTCGGTTCCCACATTCATCCAACAGAACCTTCTCCAAGAGCCGGAGAAGGAAGCATGTACCTTCGATAGTGCTCATCTGTCAGCCTTGAAATCCTCCGGCATCTTCCCGGAAGGGACCGTGTTTAGACCGTTTGACCGGGAAATCCGGTCGGACATGGTCTCCAGCGAGTGGATATGCTTTAGCGCTTTCCCTTTTACCCTAGGGCTACAATTCCCCTTTCCAGATTTCATCACCGAGTTCTTTAATATCACCAAAATCTCTTTCAGCCAAACCATGCCAATGCTCTGGCGTGTTTTATCCGTTCTTGACCAAATCAAGAGAAACCACATTCCTGATCTTTCTGTCCATGACCTCCCCCTAGCATACCGACTTAGATGCCACGGCTCTTGTCGATTCTTGTTTTATTCTACTTCTGGTGACCCATTGATACTTCGTGCCACCAGGAATGAGGATGGTTGGCAATCCAAATATTTCTTTGTAAAAAGGGATTCAATCCCTAGGGGAACGGATTATCCGATGAGATGGTTGAAGAAGGGTAGGATTTAGGGTTTAAAGATAATCCTGCCTCTTATCCTGCTTTATATCCTGAACTGACCAACTTTCTCTGTTGTGTATGCAGCTGATTTCAGGAAAGTTGCACCTCCCCTCGCTGATTCTCAAAAAAGAATAGACGCCATTAGACTCCTTCCAGAGGCAGAGAGAAGTTTCAACCCATCTCCACCAACTCCAAGCCCTCTTTCAAGCGCAAACATGTCTGGTAAGGATCCTGCAAAATATCCTGTACATACATGTTTTTATTTGATATTATTAGGAGAGGTTTATAATTTTACTCTCTGTGTGCAGATTCCAGCAAAGTTCCAGTCTATCTAGACCTCGACGAACTCGACAGCTATCCAACTCCAACCATAGTCAAGAAGGAGGCTCCTGTTGCCACCAGCTCCAAGCCACTCCCAGCTCCCAAGGCCAACCCAAGGACTCGTGCTTCCACAGCGAAAAAGAGGAAGGGCCTTGAGGTCAGTGCTCCAAGCTCAGGAGGGTTCTCCTATGACGATCTCAGCTTTACCGATTCCTTAGAGCCAATGACATCCTTCCTTAACAAGGTAATATCCTGACGCATACTCTGCATATATATCCTGCACATATATCCTGCCTGGATATCCTAACAGGATATCCTGATAGGATATCTTGGTCAATATATATATATATATATATATATATATATATATATATATATATATATATATATATATATATATATATATATATATATATATATATATATATATATATATATATATATATATATATTCTAACTCGTACCTGTTATTGGTGCACAGGGCCTCCA
The DNA here is from genome assembly GCF_002127325.2 of Helianthus annuus. Classification (NCBI taxonomy): domain Eukaryota; kingdom Viridiplantae; phylum Streptophyta; class Magnoliopsida; order Asterales; family Asteraceae; genus Helianthus; species Helianthus annuus. The sequence continues at coordinate 103,661,775 of NC_035438.2, read as the reverse complement.
GCATCTGCTCCACTTGTACAATGATGCATGTGGTACCGTCGCACTCCATGAAGCCAGGATCAAGCAGCTTGAAACTACTGTTGCCGACCAAGGTGCCATTGCTGAAGTGAAGAGTCGGCACTATGAGGATAAGCTGAAAAAGGTCACTCAGGATGCCGAGCTCAAATTGGCCACCATGCAAATGGATCATGATCAGGCCATGATCAATTTCCGGGAAGGAATCAAGACTTCTGCTATTGTCTCCCTGTTACAAGCACGCATCAAGATGGCCTATGAGGCCAAGGAGACAGGTCTTGTTGGTCCATCCTGGCCAATTGAATCCTGGGTGGCCAAGTTAAAGGAGCTTGGAGGCAAAGCTGTGCCACTCCCATCTGAAGCCGGTGAATCTTCCAAGTCAGCGGAGGTGGCAGATCAGGCTGGAGACAAGAAGGATGCCGGAGCGGATGCTGGTGAGGATGCTGGACAGGATGCTGGTGCTGAGAAGCCAGGGAAAGCAGGAGAGGATGCCGCTGTGTGAGGGCAGCTGAGTGGGCGATGATGGATATTGATGCCTAGGCCGGAGCCCACTTTTTTAGGTTTAATGGTTGACGTCTTGAACAATTTGCTTTTCTTGTCTGTTAAACAATTTTAATTTCCTGCATGTAGACTGTTTTGGTCAAAAAATCATACAAGGATAATGCAACCAAACTCTATGTAAACGGGGAATGATGCTTGGTTTGATGAAAAAGTAAAGGATCACTTTAGTATGAAATATGCAAGTGACACAAGGATTTATACGAGGAAAAAGCCCTTGATCAATGAATGATCTCCGGCATAAAAAACCTCGGGTGATGGCAACTACCGATCACCAAACTTCAATATAACAAATAATGATTACAACTTCGGATGGTAACGAGCTGAGTACAAGGATCACTATAGTATTGTGTCTAAGCGTGTGAGGAATGTGTTGTCCGTCTTCCGCATGTGGAAGAGTGCTATATATACAAGTGTGAGTGGCCCTATTTTAGGTAAATAGACTAACTATCAGCTCATTACCCCTTTAGGAATAAAAGTAAATCTGGCCTAAATCATCGCCCTTAAATCATGCTGAGTTTCCATATCCTCTACAACGTTCATCTCTGATTAAGCATATGCCAAAGTTGTAAAGACGAGTCCCTTGATTACGTTGCTAAGAGCGGATCCTGCTAGACATTCCTGCAAGATAACATTAAATCCAATGAAAACAACTGTTAGCATGAGGATCCCTATGATGGTCCGTGATCCTGATCCTGGAACTCTTCTGAGGATCACTATCTGCCAAAGAAATAAGGATCACTTGTTAGGATCACATGTAAGGATCATATGTCATAAAAATCCAGCCCTAACAATTGCCCCAAAAATATAAGGAGTAATATTGTAAATAAATGAGTTATATTTTGCTTGATCTTATCCGCAACAAGTTAATCGGATAACTAGCCGTTGAAGTCGGACTAGCCGTTGCAATTCTTACGTCACAGAAGTGACAGCCCTGCAGATCATCATTATAAATAGGAGATAGAGATAGGATCAATTTGCATTTAAATTCAAGAGAAACTCCCTTTATAATCTCATCCGAAGATTGATCAGGTATTCTCCTCTTTTCTTCCTTCTCTTACTCTGTTTCTCTGTCTCTTTCCATTCTTCTGCAAATATGTTGCTCCGGAATTCCCCTCATAAGGATCCTGAGAAGAACAGTCCCTTGAAAGGTCAAGGGATCATCAAAGACTCTCCCACCGAGAGGTGCTGTTTTACTGATCCTCAGGTTGATAGAATCCGCCATTGTTTTCCGGCGAACACCATCTTCAAGTCCTTCACTCCCACTGCTTTGAGTGACTTTATTTCTGATACTTGGGTAGCCTTTCCCGTTACTCCGTTCTTAATAGGATATTCGTATCCTTTTCCTCAATTCACCCAGTCCTTCTTTTCCCTCACCGGTATCTCCTATATCCAGGCCATGCCAATGATCTGGAGGGTTTTATATACCCTTGAAAGGATCATTGAGCAGGAAGGGATTGATTTAGGAATGGCGGAGCTGGCTGAGATGTATGATCTCACAACGTTTGGATCCTGTCGATATTTGTTTAAACGGAAAGCCGGAGAGGATCACCCTGTTCTCAAGGTCACCAAGAATGACACGAATTGGAAGCGACGGTTCTTCTTTGTTAGGAGGGATACCATCCCTGATGGGAAGGATCTGCCCAAGGAGTGGGCTACTTATGGTAGGATAGAGGATCCTAGAAGGATCACCATCAGATTTGTTCCTTAGGATGAGGATCACTAATATTTTCTTTGTTTTTTGTTTATTGTGCAGCTATCTCCATCTCTCATCTGAAGCTGACACCTGCTGCAAAAGAGAGGCTTTTGGCCTTCAAGAAGCTTGATCCGGAGACAAGAAGTTTTCAAGTTGCCACCCAAGATTCACAGGAAGTATCCTCCGCATCTGCCACAATGTCAAGTAAGTATCCTCATTTAAAAAGTAGTTTTACGTAGGATTTCTAAATCAGTTAGAATACTTATCTTATTTTGGTTGTGTAGGTGCAGAAAAATCTGCTAAATCTGCCTCCAAGTTCGGCATTGATGATCTTGCTAATGTTAAATCTGCAAGGAAGAAGACCCCTGCTGCCAGTCCAACCGCTTCAGCCCCTAAAGCACCTATTAGGGGTAAAGGAAAGAAGAGAAAGGCCTCTGAGGATCTACAAGGCATGCCCCTGCTTCGCCAACAGTTTCTGGACTACTTCAACGAGGTAAGGATCACTGCCCCTGTTCGTTATCCTGACAATTTTGAGGATTACTTGTTTCTGACGTTATGCCTTGTTTTCCTTGCAGAAATTTGCTGAAATAGAAACTTATGTTGGCCACGTCGAGGATCAAGATCACCAAATTGCTGACCTCCAACAGATGGGTGTGCTGAAGGATCTCAAGATTGCTGATCTTGAGAAGGAGCTCCGGGCCACCAAGGATAAAGCTGCCAGGATGCTGATCAATTTTGATTATGAGAAGCATGACATTACCCAGGATGCCAAGGTCTCTGCTGCGATAACCATGTATAAGATCCAGCTGCAGATGGCTGTGGAGGCTCAGGATCCTTCCTTCGACAAGAGCACATGGGACGTGGAAGGCTGGAAGGCGAGGCTGGCAGAGTTGGAGGATGATGAGGAGGCTGAGGAGATCCCAATGCTTGAAGGAGGTGATGCTGGCAAGGATCAGGGAGAAGCAAGTGGAGCTGGTGGTGATGGTGCAGCGAAGGTTTGAGCTGCAGGATTGGGCGATGATGGAAATTTCGAGACTTGGCCGGAGCCCAATTTTTTTTAAAGTTGGTAGTGGTTTTTTGTGGTTGTGATGTTTTAAACAATGATGGTCTGTAACTTAAACAATAGTTTTTAGGATCAAGGATCCAGGATCCTTCAGACAATAGGTAGGATTGCAAATGGTGGAGGGATCCTCTGTTTGGGGGATGAAGCCTTTGTGATCCTGCCGCTTTTTATTTACCTGCATGCTATGACCGCACAAACAATGGACACCCTTTGCCAACCCATGTGAACGGGCCACGTTTTGCTGGTAGAAACGTGGGTTGGCAATTTTGACAACTTTGAAGGGTTTAAAATCCTTTGTTAATAAAATAACTCTAATCTTTTTGGCTTATCTCGTGTTGTTATCCTTTGTTTATCCTCTTATTTTCTGCTTGTTTAGAAATGTATTTATTTGAGTAAGAAAAGTTAAGCAAATTATGTTTAAGAAGTTTAAGATATGATCCTGGATCAAATATCCTATAATCGAAAATTTTCAAGGTAGTTTATTTTAAGAATCATAGGTTCAGTTGTCAAGGTCTAAGGGTTATTCAAATGAATAATGAATGAAATTAAAAATAGTTAAGGATCATACCTGAGGATCCAAGTTAGGATCCCAACCTTTAATCAGGATAACCATAAGTAAAACTTTAATGGATAATAAGGATTAAGGATCCTTAATTGTTTAACTTCGAAAACCTGAAAAAATGGAATATAACTTGGGACTAAGCCAATATAAAGGATAAGTTAGTAACTGGGGACAAGCCCAAAGGATAACTGGGGACAAGCCCATAGGATCACTGGGGACAAGCCCGAAGGATAACTGGGGACAAGCCCAAGGATCGTATGTAAACTGGAGTATGGCCCTTACTGGCGACTATCCAAACTTAGTGACATGAAAATGCCAAAACCTTAGCTAACGTGAAAACGTTAGAAACCTTAGGAACGGATGTATGGTACGTCTACCATTATACGTAGGATCCTAGATATAGCCAGTACGATGAGGTTATCAGCCCCGAAAGTGGGTACTGGTCCCAAAGACGTGAACTATATCAGGATCATCGTGCGCTACAGGCGGAAACTGGGGACAAGCCCAAGGATAATTGGGGTTGAACCCAAGGATCTGAGATGCTTTTGAAGATTCTTAATGATATGCTGAGGATACCTGGACTATCAAAACTCAAATTCTTGTGAGAGGAGGATGAGGGATACATGATCCTTATCCTTTGGTAAAAATAAGAAAATGGAATAGTTTAGGATTAGGATATTACAGAGTAAGGATCATTGACATTATCGGGATCCTTCGAGGATGCTTTCAATGTAAGGATCATATGTGCCAGGAGGATCCTGTTCACATGAAATATTTCTTTAAGTGAACAGCATTCCAGGCTCTAGGTAACAAATTTCCTTCCATGGTTAGCAATCTATATACCCCTTTTCCTGCTTCAGCTTCAATCAAGTAAGGACCTTCCCACTTTGGTGCTAATTTCCCGTCAGCAGGATTGATGGTATTTTGGAATGCTTTTCTCAATACCATATCCCCCACTTGGAACTTCCTTATTCTGACATTTTTGTTGTAAGCACCAGCCATTCTTTGTTGGTAGCTAGCCATCCTTATCCTAGCCAGATCCCTGATTTCTTCAATAGTATCCAAATCCTGAGCCAAGTTTGCAGCATTCTCTTCAGGATCACGGGTACTTGTTCTAGCAGTTGGAACCACCATTTCTGTTGGGATCACTGCTTCTGCCCCAAACACCAAGGAGAAGGGTGTTTGACCAGTAGCATTCTTGGGAGTTGTCCTGTCAGCCCAAAGCACATAAGGCAATTCTTCTGCCCATTTCCCCTTCTTGGATCCAAGTTTCTTCTTCAGATTGTTGATGATGATCTTGTTGGATGATTCTGCTTGGCCATTGGCTTGTGGGTGGACTGGTGTTGATGTTATCATCTTAATCCCCCAACTGTCACAAAAGTTAGTAGTCCTGCTCCCAATAAATTGGGAACCATTATCACATACAATTTCAGAAGGAATGCCAAATCTAGTTATAATGTTTCTTTTAATAAAGGATATCACTTCCTTTTCTCTGACTTGGGCAAAGGCTTCGGCCTCTATCCACTTGGAGAAGTAGTCAGTCATGGCAAGCATGAATACTTTTCCACCAGGTGCCTTAGGGAGCTTGCCAGCTATATCCATCCCCCATCTCATGAATGGCCAAGAGGATGGTATAGGATGTAGAAATTCAGCCGGCTGATGAAGGATATTGCTGTGTCTTTGACAAGGATCACACTTCTTAGCATACTCCACAACATCCCTCTTCATAGTTGGCCAGTAGTATCCTGTCCTAAGGATCCTTGAGAACAATGCCCTGCCCCCAGTGTGGTTTCCACAATCTCCTTCATGGAAGTCTTTTAATACTTCTTGAATTTTAGGATCCTCGATACATCTTAAATATGGTCCTGCAAGAGATCGCTTATATAGCACATTATTCAAGATTGTGAATTGAGATACCTTAATCCTGAAAGCCCTAGGATTTTCTCCCATAGGAATCTCCCCGTGTTGTAAGTATCTCATGATTGGTGAGATCCATGATCCTAAATAAGATTGAGTCTCCTCACTAGGGATCATTGCAGTATCCTCTTCTATTTCCATGGCCACCTGATTTTCAATAGCAGGAGCTAGGATATGGATGATGGGGATACTTATATCCTCAGGGATCTTCAAAGATGATCCTAGATTGGCCAATGCATCAGCTTCTGTATTTTCCTCCCTTGGTACCTGTGTCAAACTGAAAGAAACAAAGGAGAGTGCCAATTCTTTGACTATCTCTAAATATTTGGTTAGTTTTTCACCTTTCACAGCATAGGATCCATTAAAGTGATTAGTGACCAATAATGAATCTACGTATACTTCAAGATACCTGACCCCCATATGCTTAGCAATTTGCAAACCAGCAATTAAGGCTTCATATTCAGCCTCATTGTTAGTTGCTTGGAACTCACAAGCTATGGAGTGGGGTATTATGTCCCCCTGTGGCGATTTTAGTAGTATGCCGAGCCCTGTGCATTTGACATTTGAGGATCCATCGGTGTGCAGAATCCAAGGATCCTTAGTCTCATCCAGCTGTTGGACCTCTAATTCGGCTTCTTTTTGTAGATCACTACTGAAATCAGCCACAAAGTCTGCTAATGCTTGAGATTTGATGGCTGTTCTAGGCTCATATCTTATATCATGGGCACTAAGCTTTACTGCCCACTTAGCCATCCTTCCGGACATCTCTGGTTTCCTGAGGACATTCTTGATTGGAAAATTAGTTCTAACAACGATAGCATGGGTTTCAAAATAATGTCTTAGTTTAGTAGATGCCATAATTAATGCAAGAATAAGTTTTTCAAGGTGTGAGTACCTGGATTCAGCATCAAGTAAACTCTTACTTACATAATAGATAGGATATTGTGTACCTTCATGATCCTTAACAAGGACTGCACTTACAACTGTTGAGGATACCGCCAGGTATAAGGATAACACATCTCCTTTTCCGGGTTTCATCAATGCTGGAGCTGAGGACATATACTCTTTGAGGGCTTGTAAAGCATTCTCGTGCTTTTTAGTCCACTCAAATTTCTTGTTTTTTCTTAAGATATCATAAAATTCTTTACATCTTTCTGAGGATTTTGATATGAACCTGTTTAGAGCTGCTATCCTGCCTGTTAGCCTTTGCACATCCTTAGCATTGGCAAGGGATTTGATATTCACCAATGCTTTAATTTGTTCCGGGCTTGCTTCAATGCCCCTCTGAGTTACCATATATCCTAGAAATTTACCTGCTTTAACACCAAAGTGACATTTTGAAGGATTAAGCTTCATGTTATAATTATCAAGGATATCAAATGCTTCCTCCAAGTCCCTTAGGTGATCCTCAGCTTTCTTTGACTTTACTACCATATCATCTATGTACACTTCCATAGTCTGTCCAATTTGATCTTTGAACATCATATTCACCAGCCTTTGATATGTTGCACCTGCATTTCTTAATCCAAAAGGCATGGCAATATAACAATATAAACCGGTTGGGGTCATAAAAGTCGTATCCTCTTGGTCAGATGGCTCCATCTGAATTTGTTGGAATCCAGATGATGCATCCATAAAAGTTAACAGTTCATGCCCCGCCGTTGCATCCACCATGGAGTCAATGTGGGGTAATGGGAAAGGATCCTTGGGACATGCCTTATTCAGATCAGTGAAATCGACACATACCCTCCGCTTTCCGTTTTTGTTTTGGACAACAACCACATTGGCTAACCATTTTGGATATTTTACCTCTCTGATCATACCTGCTCGAAGTAGTCTTTCTACTTCTTCCTGGATAATGGCATTCCTTTCTGGTGCAAACTTCCTCCTTTTTTGATGGATTGGTTTGATTGACCTGTCAATGCCAAGTTTATGAGTGATAATATCCTTAGATATACCTGTCATATCTTCGTGTTTCCATGCAAAGGTAGATTTTCTTCTTTTGAGGAAGGATATCATGTCTTCTTTCATCTTGCTAAGGATCCTTGATCCGATATAGATTTTTGATTCAGGATCATTAGGATCCAAAAGGATTTCGTCCACATCCTGTTCCCTTGCCTCCAAGACATTCCTTGGAGGATACTGTAATTGCTATTGCTCCCTTGGCTTCGAGGTTGGTTTCATGGATGAGGTATAACAATCCTTAGCCTCATGCTGATCACTGTCGATCTTGATTATTCCCCATGGGCTAGGGAGTTTCACACATTGATGGTAGGTGGATGGGACTGCTTTCATATCATGTATCCAGGGCCTGCCAAGGATAACATTACAACAAGATAAACAGTCAATAACACAAAATTTTTGATAATTATTTAATCCTTCCACGTAGATTGGGAGTTTGATGTCCCCCAGGGTTTTCTTAGTTTCTCCACTGAATCCCACAAGCACGGAGGATCTTGGTGTGATGACTGATTCTAGAATACCCATCTTCTTCAGAACATCAAGCTGGATAATGTTTACTGAGCTTCCTCCGTCGATAAGGATCCTGCGGACAAAATGGTTAGAGATAAAGAGAGTGATGACTAGACTATCATGATGAGGATCCTGGATGTTAATTCTATCATCCTCATCGAAGGTTATAATTTTTCCTTCCGAGACGCTTGATGTTCGAATAGGCCTTTCACCGTTATCCATTTTAGCTTCCTTTGCATGCCTTTTAGCTGCCGAGAAGGATGTACCACAGATGTCTGATCCTCCAGAAATAAAGTTGATCACTTGTGCATTTGCCGGAGGGGCTGGAGCTTTTTCAGGGATCCTTTCAGGATCCTGAGTCCTTTGCTTTTTTCTTCCCAACAACTCTTTTAGATGCCCCTTGCTTAGCAGATATCCAATTTCCTTTCTTAATGTGATACATTCTTCAGTTAAATGCCCAAAATCCTCGTGGTATGCACACCACTTCGATTTGTCTTTAGTTCCAGTTGGTTTGTCATTCTTTCTGGGCCACCTGGCATTTTCTCCTAGATTCTGCATTGCAAGGATTAGTTCATGATTGTCAACGGAAAAACAATATTCAGAAATCGGAGGATAATCCTCATCATCCTCTTCTTGGTCAACAGCATGCACGTTCTGGTTGTCATTTCTATGGTAGGATTTGAATCTGTTGCTTTTGAAAGAGGATCCTTGCTTTTCTTGCTTTGAGGATCCTGCTTGTCTCTCCTGGATCCTCTTGTCATCCTCTAGCCGGATGAACCTGAGTGCCCGAGTTCTTACTTCATCTAGGTTCCTACATGGTGTCATAACAAGATCATCATAGAACAATGAATCCTTAAGCAATCCCATCTTGAAGGCCTCAACAGCTGTGGCCATATCCAAGTTAGGAATATCCAAGGATTCTTTACTAAACTTCGTTATGTAATCCCTTAATGATTTATTATGACCCTGAGTTACCCTATATAAATCACTAGTCAATCTTTCAAACTTTCTACTACAAGAGAACTGATTATTGAATAAATTAACTAAATTAGCAAATGAAGTAATAGAGTAAGGGGGAAGACTTAGCAGCCATTTAAGAGCTGATCCAGTAAGAGTGGATCCAAATCCTTTACATAGGCGTGCTTCCTTTAACTTTTCTGGGATTGGATTGATCTCCATCCTCTCCCTGTATTGTGCTATGTGCTCCTCAGGATCCGTTGTACCATCATACAGCTTCATAGTAGGGATATGGAACCTTTTGGGTACCTCTGCATCACAAATTGGTGGTGCAAAACGAGATACCTTATGGCTTCCATCTGCAATCTCCGGGATAGGCTTGACTACCCCTGGAACACTTGAGATCATATCCTTCAGCTTCTGCAGTTCTCTGGCCATAGCATGGTTGATACCTGTATCCTGCACGAATCCATGGTTAGCGGTAAGATAGTTATTTAAGGCGTTACCTCCCATTGGGTTCAAGTTAGGAACACCGGATGTGAATCCATATTGCTGGGATTCTGGGATGATGGAGGGACCAGTGGAAGCAACGGTCTGCATTGGAATGAAATCTCCTTGATGGACATCTAGACTTCCTGTTTGCAAATTCTTCAAGGATCCTGGCATCTGAAGGGATCCTTGAACCTGGGATGATCCTGGAACAAAGGAGGATCCTTGAACCTGGGATGACCCTGGAACAAAGGAGGATCCTAAGCTCATGAAGGATCCCATATGTTGAGTATAGGATCCTGCCAGTTGGAAATATGATCCTGATGCCTGAGTCATTGTTGCTGGGCCGCAATGCACTCCTCTTGATCCACCCATATATTGAATGTCTGGGACCTCTGATGGCTGAGAAGTAATCATTGGAGTATCAAAATTTAAAGATTTGGGCATCAGTGGGGAATGATCCTCTGCCGTTTTCTTTTGCCTTTTGAGATCTCCGATTTCCCTGAGGATCCTGTCATTAGTTTCATCCTGCTGCTGCATACGATCCCTCATTTGCAAAATCAAAGTAAATATATCACTAGTACTGGGAACAGAAGAAGTTAGAGCAGAAGATGATGGTTTAGAGGAGATAGTAGTTGGTCTCTTCTCAGCATTTTTCTGAGATCCGGCTGGTGGTGGAGGCAAAGGTGGAATGCCAGTAGATGAATTGACTGCCGACATCGTTGTGGAAGTATTCTTCAACGACGAAGCCATGCAACACTCCGGAATGGTCACCAACAGAAAAACTTTTTATGAATGAAGCACCAATTGCCCCACGGTGGGCGCCAAACTGTTTTGGTCAAAAAATCATACAAGGATAATGCAACCAAACTCTATGTAAACGGGGAATGATGCTTGGTTTGATGAAAAAGTAAAGGATCACTTTAGTATGAAATATGCAAGTGACACAAGGATTTATACGAGGAAAAAGCCCTTGATCAATGAATGATCTCCGGCATAAAAAACCTCGGGTGATGGCAACTACCGATCACTAAACTTCAATATAACAAATAATGATTACAACTTCGGATGGTAACGAGCTGAGTACAAGGATCACTATAGTATTGTGTCTAAGCGTGTGAGGAATGTGTTGTCCGTCTTCCGAATGTGGAAGAGTGCTATATATACAAGTGTGAGTGGCCCTATTTTAGGTAAATAGACTAACTATCAGCTCATTACCCCTTTAGGAATAAAAGTAAATCTAGCCTAAATCATCGCCCTTAAATCATGCTGAGTTTCCATATCCTCTACAACGTTCATCTCTGATTAAGCATATGCTAAAGTTGTAAAGACGAGTCCCTTGATTACGTTGCTAAGAGCGGATCCTGCTAGACATTCCTGCAAGATAACATTAAATCCAATGAAAACAACTGTTAGCATGAGGATCCCTATGATGGTCCGTGATCCTGATCCTGGAACTCTTCTGAGGATCACTATCTGCCAAAGAAATAAGGATCACTGGTTAGGATCACATGTAAGGATCATATGTCATAAAAATCCAGCCAATGACATCCTTCCTTAACAAGGTAATATCCTGACGCATACTCTGCATATATATCCTGCACATATATCCTGCCTGGATATCCTAACAGGATATCCTGATAGGATATCTTGGTCAATATATATATATATATATATATATATATATATATATATATATATATATATATTCTAACTCGTACCTGTTATTGGTGCACAGGGCCTCCAGCATCTGCTCCACTTGTACAATGATGCATGTGGTACCGTCGCACTCCATGAAGCCAGGATCAAGCAGCTTGAAACTACTGTTGCCGACCAAGGTGCCATTGCTGAAGCGAAGAGTCGGCACTATGAGGATAAGCTGAAAAAGGTCACTCAGGATGCCGAGCTCAAATTGGCCACCATGCAAATGGATCATGATCAGGCCATGATCAATTTCCGGGAAGGAATCAAGACTTCTGCTATTGTCTCCCTGTTACAAGCACGCATCAAGATGGCCTATGAGGCCAAGGAGACAGGTCTTGTTGGTCCATCCTGGCCAATTGAATCCTGGGTGGCCAAGTTGAAGGAGCTTGGAGGCAAAGCTGTGCCACTCCCATCTGAAGCCGGTGAATCTTCCAAGTCAGCGGAGGTGGCAGATCAGGCTGGAGACAAGAAGGATGCCGGAGCGGATGCTGGTGAGGATGCTGGACAGGATGCTGGTGCTGAGAAGCCGGGGAAAGCAGGAGAGGATGCCGCTGTGTGAGGGCAGCTGAGTGGGCGATGATGGATATTGATGCCTAGGCCGGAGCCCACTTTTTTAGGTTTAATGGTTGATGTCTTGAACAATTTGCTTTTCTTGTCTGTTAAACAATTTTAATTTCCTGCATGTAGACAATATGATGGCCAAAGGTGGAGGGATCCTGAGTTTCAGGACGAAGCCCTTGGTCATCAGTTAGTATGGTTTATTTTGAACACTTTTAACAATTGAAGGTGGAGGTATCTTGGGTTCCAAGACGAAGCCTTCATTTGTTAATTAAATATGTTAGGAAACTAATTATGCTTTTGGTGGATGGGTCTCGGTTTGAGACGAAGCCAAGAGCATAATCTTTTGCTATGTTAATAATATAACCCTTTTTTGGCTTTATCATTGTTGTCGTTGATATATAAATTTCACTTGTGAAAATTGTTTTGTTTGAACGTTTTTCAGAACATATTATAAATGTATCCCGGTAAATATCCTGAAAAATATTCTGATTAAAATACAACCTATTAGTTGTCTAAATAAAAAGGAAAGATCATACCAGAGATTCTTAGTGAATCAATTTCAATTCTTCATTATAAGCTTGTCCCCAGTGCATACTTATAAACTCGAATCCATCCTCAGAATAGTATGACGTATGTCCCCTGTACTTAACATAGAAACACAACTGTATTCATATTTTTGACTCGAATGAATTCCAAATACCCCAGGGCAAAACCCTTGATATCTTGAAATGAACCCTTAGTATACTGGGGATAAACCCTGAGTTTCATGCGCTACAGGCGGGAGTGTATAAACTCCAAGACTTAGAAAGGTGAAAACCTTTAAACCTTAGAGAGTATGAAAATACCCTTTCGTGAGAGAGGGTGATCAATCCTCATATACCTTTAGAATTCAGGATATAGCCAACAGTAACGAAATTGTCAGCCACTTTTACATGGACTGGTCCCGCCACCTTGAACTATCCCTGAATAACTTGCGCTCCAGGCGGGGTGTTTAAACCCAATTCAGGAGAAAGGTGAATACCTTTAAACCTGTGAAGGGATTAGTATCCCTTAAACGTGAGAGAGGGGGCCAATCCTCTAATCTTCTGAGTTATCCTGAGTACACATCCTGGAGCCATATCCTGGAGCATATGCTGCAAAACAATCGTAAACTAAGGTGGGTGTTAGCTTGGCTAACACCCCTCCGATGCCTAAGTCAGTATTGGGTTCAAGATAATAAACATATATATTTAAAAGAGATAGGATACATACCATTCTGAGATAGAAATTAAATTCTATTCTTACTTGAATTAGAGCTTTAAGTGTACAGCATTCCAAGACCTTGGTAGCATATCCCCTTCCATATTCTTGAGTCTGTATGCTCCTTTAATATCCTGAAGATGATCCTCAGCTTTCTTGGATTTGACCACCATATCATCAATGTATACTTCCATGGTGTCCCCCAGTTTGTCTTTAAACATCATATTCACCAATCTCTGGTACGTTGCACCTGCATTTTTTAAACCGAAAGGCATAGCAGTATAACAATAAATACCTGTTGGTGTCATGAAAGCAGTATCCTCCTGGTCCGAAGGTTCCATTTGAATCTGCTGGAATCCTGAGGATGCATCCATGAAGGTTAACATTTCATGACCGGCAGTGGCATCCACCATCGAGTCTATATGAGGCAGAGGGAATGGGTCTTTTGGACAAGCTTTGTTCAGGTCTGTGTAGTCTACACAGACTCTCCACTTCCCATTCTTCTTTTGAACCACCACCACATTTGCTAGCCATCTAGGGAATTTGACTTCTCTAATCATCCTGGACTTCAGTAATCTTTCAACTTCCTCTTGGATAATTGCATTCCGCTCAGGGGCGAATTTCCTTCTCTTTTGTTGTATAGGCTTGAACGACCTGTCAATTCCAAGCTTGTGAGTAATAATGTCTTTAGATATACCTGTCATATCCTCATGCTTCCATGCAAACGTTGACATCCTGCATTTCAAAAAGTTAATTAATTGTTCTTCAATATCCTGAGGGATATTGGTTCCCACGAGCACCGAAATATCGGGATTATCCTGGTCTAGGATAATTTTCTTCACATCCTGCTCCGGATCCTCCACGATATCCTGGGCCCGGGTCTTTAATTGCTATGCTGCACTAGGTTTGGTTGAGGATTTCATCGAGGATGAGTAGCATTCTTTCGCCTCCTGCTGATCACTGTCGATCTTGACAACCCCCCAAGGGGTAGGGATCTTGATGCATTGATGATACGTTGATGGAACGGCCTTCATATCGTGGATCCATGGTCTTCCTAGGATGATGTTATAGCAGGATAGAGAATCCATCACACAGAAACGTTGCATCTTGTTGACTCCTTCAACATATACGGGTAGCCTTATCTCTCCCACTGTGTTCCTAGCTTCTCCACTGAAACCAACGAGCACAGTAGACTTCGAAGTGATATCCATCGGAGACACATTCATTCTCTTCAGAGTCTCCAGTTGTATTATGTTGACGGAGCTGCCATTATCAACCAATATCCTTCGTACAAAATGGTTAGCCACATATAATGTTATTACCAGAGCATCATGGTGAGGATCCTGGACAGTATCCCTATCATCTGCATCAAAAGTGATCACTTTGTCAGTTGTGAGCGTGGTCATCCTGATAGGTCTGTCTCCCCTCTCGGCCTTAGCTTCCTTTGCATGTCTCTTGGCCGCCGAATACGAAGTTCCGCAAATGTCGGATCCTCCTGAAATGAAGTTGATTATCTTGGCATCGGCGGGAGGTGATGCCGCTCGCTCAGGATCCTTCTCAGTATCCTGACCCTTATTCTTCTTTCTACCTAAGAGATCTTTCAAATATCCCTTGCTTAGAAGGTAGCTGATTTCTTTCCTCAGAGCGATGCAATCCTCAGTCATATGTCCAAAATCTTCGTGGAAAGCACACCATTTCGACTTGTCTTTCCAATCTGCTTTTTGTTGATTCTTTCGAGGCCACCTGGCTTTATCTCCCAAACCCTGCATAGCATACATTAGTTCAGGTATATTAACAGAAAAACAATATTCAGATAATTCAGGGTATTCATCAGGATCCTCGTCTTCAACAGCATTCACTCTCTTGTTATCATTTCTGCCATATGGCTTAGAGCGATATGGTCTATATGAGGATTCCGATTTCCTGTTGGTCGATTCATATGTTGAGGATGCATTCATCTTTTCTTGCATTTTTCTGTCATCCTCCAACCGAATATATCTTAGAGCCCTGTTCCGGGCTTCATCCAGGTTCCTGCATGGGTTCATTACAAGGTCTTGATAGAATTGAGAATCCTTTTGCAGCCCCATCTTGAAAGCTTGCATTGCACAGCTGTTGCAACATCAAGATGGGGAATGTCTAGTGATTCCCGGCTGAACTTGTTCATATAATCCCTAAGGGATTCCTGAGGCCCTTGTGTTATCCTGTAGAGATCACTTGTTAATTTTTCAAAGCTTCTACTACAAGAAAATTGACTATTAAATAAATTTACTAAGTGAGCAAAAGATGTAATCGAATGTGGAGGAACATTCAAGAGCCATTTCAAAGCCGATCCTGTCAATGTTGAACCAAAACCCTTGCACAGGCACGGTTCCTTGAGCTCCGGAGGGATAGGGTTGATCTCCATCCTTTCCCTATACTGGGCAATATGCTCTTCAGGATCCGTGGTTCCGTCGTAAAGCTTCATGTTTGGAGTCTGGAATCTTTTTGGGATTTCAGCATCACATATGGGATGCACGAACCGAGATATCCTGTGGCTATACTGGGATACTTCAGGAATTGGCTGCACCACCCCAGGTACACTGGATATCATATCCTTTAATTTCTGAAGCTCCCTGGATAATTCTGACGTTATAGTTGTATCCTGCAGAGATCCAACACTGTTAGTGGCAATAGCATTATTGTTGTTTGATACGTTACCCGTTAGAGGATTTTGCCCATATCCTGAAGCATATCCTGAGCTCCTCACAGTCGATATCCTGACCGAGGAGGGTATTTCAGGAGTATGATTCTGAGGAAGGCTGCGCACGATATTCCCCCTGTTATCCTCAGTATACACAGCTGAACTAAAGTTCAACACTCTGGGATGTAATGGAGTGACATTATCCTCAGCAGATCTGCTCGAGCCAGACTTCAGGAGTTGTATTTCCCTTAAAAGCATTTGGTTTGTTTCCTGTTGCTGCCTCATTTGTTCCTGCACACTTCCAAACAAGGTTAGAATTTCATCGTTAGAAGCTAAAACAGGAGCAGATCCCTGGACACTCCGAGTAGGGATAACATCTTGAGATTGTGTAGAGGCTGGCATCCTTGGAGGAGGCGGTGGAAGCACCGAACCAACTGTTGCAGAAGTTGTAGCAGACACAGTAGAAGAGCTCATGTTTGATCTTGAGGCCATTGTAAACAATGTGGCAAAAAGTTTAGAAAACAGAAAACCAATTAACGATTTCACCGAGATTTTTAGTAAAGAGAGCACCACTTGCCCCACGGTGGGCGCCAAATTGTTTTGGTCAAAAATTACCGAAGCAATTAAGTGATCAAATTAGTTAAGTGAGGTAGTGTGCTAAAAAGTGTGTTGAAAATATGCTGGTTATGTTCTTTGGAAAAACAGTGTTCACGATACGGCTCAGGATATTGAGCTGTATCTACGATCAAACAATGAGCAAAAAGGTAAAGTAACTGACACGAGATGTACGAGGAAAGCACTTGATCAATCTAGATCGCCGGCATAAAACCTCGGGAGCTGACAATCGCAGCTGCCTAGTTCTTCTTATTGCTTTAAACTTCAGGATACAGTGCAGGATATAGATCAGATCGCTAAGTGTTACAATGAATTTGTGAAAGTTGCGAGAGAGCAAGTGTTGAGAGCGTAGAGAGTGTGATTGTGATGTCCTAGTTGATCTGATATACCCAGTATTTATAGTAACGAATTACAAACTAAAAATCCTATAAACATGGGATGCTCCGAATATTCCAATGTGAACGTTGTAGACCGAGTAATGCGGCTTCAACGGCTTCTTGTGAACGACTTGGACCGAGTCTTCAGCAGAAAAGGTCTTCATGAACGTTGCTAGCTTCTAACCCACGTACCTGCATTCAATCCGTTAGTGATCCTGAGGATACCATTCAGGATGTTACCAATATCCTGAGTCAGCATCCCGGATGTAAACATATACAATATAAACAAGATATATATCAAGATATTTTCCAGGATATGGGCTCAGAATTTCACCCATAACATTAAGTAAAGAAGAAAAGTAGAACAAATTATGTTTAAAAGTTTTAGGATATGATCAAGGATCAAATATCCTATAGTCGATAGATTCAGAAACGTTATGCAACTTAAGGATCATTAGTTCTGTTGTCAAAGGATAAGGGTCACTTATATAGATAAAATCAAAATGAACAAGGATCATACCTGAGAATCCAAGTTAGGATCCTAACTCCTTAAAAATTATAATCAGGATAATCAAAAGACAAACCTTAGTAGAAGGTAAGGATCAAGGATCCTTGCTTGTTTAGCTTCAAAAACCTGAAATAGAATATAACTTGGGACTAAGCCAATATAAGAGAAAAGTTAGTAACTGGGGACAAGTCCAACAATTCTGGGGACAAGCCCAATATACTAGGGACAAGCCCAAAGGATAACTGGGGACAAGCCCAAAAGATAACTGTGGACAAGCCCAAAGGATCTTGTGTAAACTGGAGTATGGCCCTCACTGACGACTATCCAAACTTAGTGACATGAAAATGCCAAAACCTTAGCTAACGTGAAAACGTTAGAAACCTTAGGAACGGATGTATGGTACGTCTACCATTATACGTAGGATCCCGGATACAGCCAGTACAATGAAATTGTCAGCCCCTAAAGCGAGTACTGGTCCCATTGTGATGCGTACGAAGTGTAGTATATTTTTGATGTATAACTTTTAGCCAAGTTTTAAATTTATAAAACACGATATTTACTAACACTAAACACACATATGGGCAAGTGCACCCATCGTGGACGTAGTATAGTGTTGGTAAGATACCGAGGTCGTCCAAGGACACAAGAGCTTTTAGTACCGGTTTATCCTCAACGTCTAATCAAATCAAAAAGTTAGAAAAGGTTTTTAAACTAAGAAAATAAAAACTAACTAAATGCTGAAAAGTAAAATAAAAATAAAAACAGATAGACAAGATGAATCACTTGGATCCGACTCATGTATTAGTATAACCTTTGATTATTTTCGCACTTTTGCACTTGTTTAAGAGATTATCTTAGTTATTGTAGTAGGCCCCTCTTTTGAAGGCGACGTTACCCTCAACCCAGTAGTTTGAGTCTGCAAGGATACAATCCTAAAGGGTTGGATTATTGGAAGATAATGAATTAAGTTATTAATGCAAATTATGGTAGGCCCCGCTTTTGGCGGTGACGTTACCCTCGACTAAGTAGTCTGAGTCAGCAGGGATACAGTCCTAAATAGCCGGGTTATAGTATTAATAGTAGTTAACTTATGAGGGGGTCAAAGAGTTTGGATCCCCGCCATCCAATACCTATGGGCATTGAAGGAGATCCTACTAAATTTGACCCAGGTCCCTTGCAGGACCTCTAAACGCTGAACAAGGGCAAGACCCTTACCAAACCGTTCCCTTAACCCCTGACCAGGTAGCCAACATACCTCCATATAGACCGTGGAGATATGAATGGTGAAAATCTTTTATTTTATATAGACAGTAAAATAATGCCAAGACACCACGGACAAACGATAAGGAAAGATCACCTTCAACATAAGCAACTAGTTATTAAAGTCATTAATACAAATCCAAATAAAAAGTGCAAAAGATTAAAAATAAAAAGTATTATACTAAACACTTGTCTTCACCAAGTGATGTAAGAGACTTAGGCAAACATGGCCTTGATTGTCAAGAACTCTTACGATCAATCTTGGATCCCAACACGACTCACACACTCTATGATGGACAATGGATGATGGTGGTGGATGATGGTGTTGTGATGGTGGTGGGTGGTGGATGAAGTGTGAGAGAGGTGGTGTGCCAAGGGATGAGTTGAAATGAAGCCAAGCACTCCTATTTATAGGCTAAACAGAAGGCCGGGCACGGCCCCGTGTTCGCTGGACACGCCCCCGTGCCTGTCTGACACTCTCTTTCTTCATTAATTGTAATTCGCAATTACAATTAATGCGCCTGCTGTACTTTCGCCACGCCCCCGTGTTCATTGGACACGGCCCTGTGGTGGGCAATAGAAGCTTCTATAGGTTTGTCTTTTTTGCTGCTTCTTGGGCACGGCCCCGTGCTGGCTGAGCACGGGGCGTGTTCAGTCTTCTGCTTTCTCTATTTTGCTTGGGAGGATGCCGTTGAGGGGTCGGGCAGTCCACTTGTGTTCCTTTTCTTGTATTTATGTTAGATTTAGCTGTCTTTTTGCTTCTTTTGTGAATTTGAGCTCATTTAATCCTGAAAATACAAAAGGAAGACAAAAGCACTCTTTTTCCAACATTAGTACTTAAAAAGGGTTAGTTTTATGCCTCATTTGATGTAATTTATATGTTGCATTTTACACACATCAAATACCCCCACACTTGAACTTTTGCTTGTCCTTAAGCAAAACTCTTTAATATGTGGCTTACACTCCCAAATGGAATAGGTAGAAGAGAAGGTTTTGGCTTGTCATAGAGTGCTGGGAATCCAAGATCTTTTTGGGCTTTATTTTTATTTATTTACAATCCTATTCGTTATGATTTGTTCAGAACGTTTCATAGGAGAAATCACTTATTTGTGCATAACATGCCTTTTTTTAAAATTCCATTTATATACAAGTTCACATACCTCACGGGAGAAATCACTCACACTCGGCCGAAGGTGTATTTTAGTGAATCACTCGAGAGCGGCATGGAACTTATTCCTACCATAAGCTTGCCAAGCAATCAATCCTCTTCCTTTTTATCTTGTTACCTTTGTAAATATCAAGAGGACTTTTTTGGGTAAAGGCTTGGGCTAAAGGTGGGTAAATAGGTTAGTAGAAAAGGGCGAAAAGCGTAAAAAAGCGTCGGTTTTCGTAAAACACTTTGTTTTAGTGACTTTTTCTTTTGAAGTATTTCTCCAAACAAGCTTTTTGTTTTAAGAGCTTTGTTTGTTTATTTCAAACTTCATCATCATCATATTTTTTTTAGTCACATGAAAAACCGAGCTCGTTACTAAAATAAAGGGTAAAAATAAAAAGGGTTTTTGGTGGGTAAAAGGGTTTTAGGGTAAAGAAATGAAAGGTTTAGGCTCAAAGGGGTTAACTAGGGGGATTTTGGGTAGGTGGTAAAAAAAATTGAAAAATAATGGTGTAGAAAGAAAAATGGTTAGTCCTAATGCCTCCATCATTTACTTACTTGGGTTTAAGTTGGTAAGGACCGGGAATGAATCGTCGTGGCAAGTTCTAGAGTCGTAAGAACCAAGCGGCTATTCACACAAGAAACGAAAAATGAGCATTTAGTATAAAGATGTAAATTTGTATGCTCAATAAAGGCTTAAAACTCACTTTTTGTGGGAATGGGTTTTTCTATGTGATCAAGTATATATAATCAAATTTTAACTAAGCTTGTCATGCCGTTTCATAATTTTCTTATGTTGGTTGTTGTTATCACGACGCTCTTGGTTGTAAATTTGTAAAAATATAACCTTATTAATCTTAGGATTCCTAACTTAAACTTTAGAAAAGTAAAAAAAAAATGAAAATTTTTGAAAAAATTTGGGGTGTTTAGCGGTTCCAATAGAGTTTTGTGTAAGGCTTGTTATTAGGACTTGCAAAATTTCAAGGTTTTAGCTTCCCCCCCCCCCACACTTAAATTACACATTGTCCTCAATGTGTCCCAAAAATAAATTTTTAGGTTGATTAGATGTGTAATATGGTGTTAAAAGCAAAAATTTATGTTACTGTCAGTCTGGACACGGCCCCGTGGGGACCGGACACGGACCCGTGTTCAGGTGCCAGTAACGAAAATTAAAGAAAAGAAACAGAAGCCTGGACACGGGGGCGTGTCTGGTGAACACGGCCCGTGTCCAGTTACCTGAACTGGGCGTTTTTCTGTAGGGGGTTCAGCACGGGGCCGTGTTGGTTGGACACGGCCCGTGTTGAACCTTTTGTAATGGAGAAATTGATGTCGGGTTGCCTTGTTCTTGTGCATGGGGTCATTTTTCTCGTTCCCCTTTTCATCCTTTACCACCATGAGTTTTATTTTGGACCATTCAAACTTTAAAAATCATCATTTCATTGCAATCATAGAGAGATCTTACATAGTCATAAATTCATATTAAACTAGATATGCAAACAAAGAAATATTAAACCATGGAGTTCTAGCCTATACTTTATTTTAATTAGCAAAATTTCCAAGAAGCTACTAATCTTGGTTAGACAAGGCCTTCTAGAACTCCTTCTTCCGGGTGCGGCTTTCCTCACATGTCGGCGAGCCACTCCTCCACCTCCCTTGGAAGGAGAAAAGAGGGCTCATTGGCATTAGTTTGAAGAGTTTCGATTTCCACCGGGATCTCTTGTTGGTGTTCTATGGGAGGTTCCGCCGGAAAGTCTTCCCACCCGGTAGGGTTGTTAATTCCGAGTGCCAGGTTCCAATCCTATTGTGGGAGGGCTGGTTCCATCGGGGGTGCTACAAGAATATTTAACCTCTGGTGCAAGAGGTTAATTTCTTGGAAGCTGTTTTCGAGTCCCACCATAAGATCGTTAATACGGTCGATTAGGACCTCCTCTACTGACATCATTTCGTCGAGAGCCTCCCTTAATGCTATCACATTGTGCACAAGCGTAGCTTCAACGGAGGGCCTCCTTCCTCTGCGGCTGTTTGATGAATGCACGGAAGATGTTTCGCTGTTTTCACTCGACTTTCTACAAGAATAAACTAAAAATAGTTTATTTGATGAAACAGTGACCGGACACGGCCCCGTGCTCATTGAGCACGGCCCCGTGTTCATCTTTCTACAGAATTTTGAAGCAAGGAAACTTGAAATTTTAAGTTATTTTCTGAACTTGTGGGGCCTTTTTAAACATTAATAACTTAAAACAATGTTACACAACATATCTTTACCAAGATTCCTTGAACAAAACTCATTAATCCTTACCACAAAGTTTGAAGAATTCAAACTTTTAATGGTAATTCTTGAAGAAAGATGGAGAAGAAGGAAATGGCTAAAAGAGGAAAGGACAAGATGGGTTGTTGGAACCTTCTTTTAGACTTACCTAGGATAGTTGAGAGAAGATTCCTTCAAATCTCTGTCCCAAGTTGGTCCAAATGTGCAGAATTCTTGGCTGCATTTATAGAAAACGACAGCATCCTGGGCACGACCCCGTGTCCATTGGACACGGCCCCGTGTGCAGGTGGAATTCTGACACAGTTTGTCCGTATTCTGACATACTAATCAGAAGGGAATCTTTTGGTGAACATGGGGGCGTGTTGGCTGGACACGGCCCGGTGTCGAGGGATTGTTTTATGAAGTTGTCTAGTTTCTTTTAAGGAACTCACTAGTATCAGGTGGTTCCTGATTGGTTGGAACAACCCCAAAGTGCCTAAGATACCTTAATTGTCCTAGACTAAGGCGAGAACACAAGAGGTTGTCGGTGAGGGTAATTCCTATTTTCATTCTAGGTGGACCAGTCCAACCCTTTCCCGGGCTCTCGTTAAAGAAGGTGTATGCCGAATCGCTCAGGTCTATGTATGCACCGAACGAAGTCGATGGAGAGTCCTTCACGGCACAATCGGCACAGGGACGACTATCGTCCAAGTCTTCGCTAGGTATGAAGGTATTTTTGGGAGCGACGAGGTTGTCGGAATGCGGTTCCAACATTTCTTCATGGTCATCGTCTTGGGACGGATCAATAAAGTCCTTCCTAAGCTCTTTTGACCAATTTAGAATTAGCTCTTCTAGTTGAAATAACTCGTCAAGGAGCATTTCCCCTAGAATATCTGGCTGGGCGCATTCGAGGGAGAGATAGTGCTTATTTTTACTTTCGCCCCTCTTAAGGTTATAAGGAATCGGTGGGTCTATGTAGTGGGGCCTATAATTTAGAAAGTAACATTCTAATTCTTTATGTTCGCCTCCACATAACTGACACCACGTACCATAAGAGTGCCGAAAGTAAAAAGAATTACTATCACTCATGTTTATGTCAGAAATTACCAACCGCCGGGATCTAACGGTTCTGTTTTCAGTAAGTGAATCTTCGGCACGAGGGCGTGTTGAGTGAGCACGGCCCCGTGTTCAGCTTACTGTCTGACTTAAAACAGGATTGCCAGTTCCAATGATTGAGCACGGGGGCGTGTTCAGCGGGCACGGCCCGTGCTGAGCTCTGCAGAAGCTGAAAAACTAAGAAAATCCTAAAAAAATTAAAAAGAAAGATAAAAATATGATTAGGCCGTTGATTCCTAACTTTCTTAAAATCCTTGTGTCCCCGGCAGCGGCGCCAAAAACTTGATGCGTGCGAAGTGTAGTATATTTTTGATGTATATTTTAAGTCCATTTTACACTTTTAGCCAAGTTTTAAATTTATAAAACACGATATTTACTAACACTAAACACACATATGGGCAAGTGCACCCATCGTGAACGTAGTATAGTGTTGGTAAGATACCGAGGTCGTCCAAGGACACAAGAGCTTTTAGTACCGGTTTATCCTCAACGTCTAATCAAATCAAAAAGTTAGAAAAGGTTTTTAAACTAAGAAAATAAAAACTAACTAAATGCTGAAAAGTAAAATAAAAATAAAAACAGAGAGACAAGATGAATCACTTGGATCCGACTCATGTATTAGTATAACCTTTGATTATTTTCGCACTTTTGCACTTGTTTAAGAGATTATCTTAGTTATTGTAGTAGGCCCCTCTTTTGAAGGCGACGTTACCCTCAACCCAGTAGTTTGAGTCAGCAAGGATACAATCCTAAAGGGTTGGATTATTGGAAGATAATGAATTAAGTTATTAATGCAAATTATGGTAGGCCCCGCTTTTGGCGGTGACGTTACCGTCGACTAAGTAGTCTGAGTCAGCAGGGATACAGTCCTAAATAGCCGGGTTATAGTATTAATAGTAGTTAACTTATGAGGGGGTCAAAGAGTTTGGATCCCCGCCATCCAATACCTATGGGCATTGAAGGATATCCTACTAAATTTGACCCAGGTCCCTTGCAGGACCTCTAAACGCTGAACAAGGGCAAGACCCTTACCAAACCGTTCCCTTAACCCCCGACCAGGTAGCCAACATACCTCCATATAGACCGTGGAGATATGAATGGTGAAAATCTTTTATTTTATATAGACAGTAAAATAATGCCAAGACACCACGGACAAACGATAAGGAAAGATCACCTTCAACATAAGCAACTAGTTATTAAAGTCACTAAAACAAAACCAAATAAAAAGTGCAAAAGATTAAAAATAAAAAGTATTATACTAAACACTTGTCTTCACCAAGTGATGTAAGAGACTTAGGCAAACATGGCCTTGATTGTCAAGAACTCTTACGATCAATCTTGGATCCCGACACGACTCACACACTCTATGATGGACAATGGATGATGGTGGTGGATGATGGTGTTGTGATGGTGGTGGGTGGTGGATGAAGTGTGAGAGAGGTGGTGTGCCAAGGGATGAGTTGAAATGAAGCCAAGCACTCCTATTTATAGGCTAAACAGAAGGCCGGGCACGGCCCCGTGTTCGCTGGACACGCCCCCGTGCCTGTCTGACACTCTCTCTCTCTCTTCATTAATTGTAATTCGCAATTACAATTAATGTGCCTGCTGTACTTTCGCCACGCCCCCGTGTTCACTGGACACGGCCCCGTGGTGGGTAATAGAAGCTTCTATAGGTTTGTCTTTTCTGCTGCTTCTTGGGCACGGCCCCGTGCTGGCTGGGCACGGGGCGTGTTCAGTCTTCTGCCTTCTCTATTTTGCTTGGGAGGATGCCGTTGAGGGGTCGGGCAGTCCACTTGTGTTCCTTTTCTTGTATTTATGTTAGATTTAGCTGTCTTTTTGCTTCTTTTGTGAATTTGAGCTCATTTAATCCTGAAAATACAAAAGGAAGACAAAAGCACTCTTTTTCCAACATTAGTACTTAAAAAGGGTTAGTTTTATGCCTCATTTGATGTAAGTTATATGTTGCATTTTACACACATCACATTGCCATGAACTGTACCAGGATCATCGTGCGCTGCTGGCAATACTGGGGACAGGCCCAAACTGGGGACTAGCCCAAAGAACTGGGGTCAAGCCCAAATAACTAGGGTCAAGCCCAAATAACTGGGGTCAAGCCCAAATAACTGGGGTCAAGCCCAAATAACTTGATACTTCTGTGGAGACTTATCCTCTGCTAAGGATACCCAAACCTTCTGCAAGACTTAGAAACAAGTGAAAGGAGGATAAAGGATCCAGGATCCTTATCCTTATATACATGATATTTGAAGAGTTAAACAGTTTGAGATTAAATTATTACCATAACGAGGATCCTTCGTTCTGCAAGGATCCTTTAAGGATCATTGTCGGCTAAGGATCATGGATCCTTATCACATGAAGTATTTTTTCAAGTGGACAGCATTCCAAGCCCTTGGCAGCAAATCACCTTCCATTGTTAGCAACCCATATGCCCTCTTTCCTGCTTCAGCTTCAATCAATTAAGGGCCTTCCCACTTTGGTGCCAACTTTCCATCAGCAGGATTGGTGGTATTCTGAAATGCTTTCCTCAGTACCATATCACCAACTTGGAATTTCCTGATCCTGACATTCTTATTGTAAGCTCCAGCCATCTTTTGTTGATAACTGGCCATCCTTATCCTTGCCAAATCCCTGAGTTCTTCTATAGTATCCAGGTCTTGAACCAAGTTTTCAGCATTTTCTTCAGGATCACGGATGCTTGTTCTTGCAGTAGGAACCACCATTTCTGTATGGATCACTGATTCTGCTCCAAATACCAAAGAGAATGGAGTTTGACCAGTAGCATTCTTGGGAGTTGTCCTATCAGCCCATAATACATAAGGTAGCTCTTCTGCCCATTTTCCTTTTTTGGATCCAAGCTTCTTTTTCAAGTTGTTGATGATGATCTTGTTGGATGATTCTGCTTGGCCATTAGCTTGTGGGTGGACTGGTGTTGATGTTATCATCTTAATCCCCCAGCTGTCACAAAAGTTAGTAGTTCTACTCCCAATAAATTGGGATCCATTATCACAGACAATTTCAGAAGGAATACCAAATCTAGTAATAATGTTTCTTTTGATAAAGGATATCACTTCTTTTTCTCTGACTTGAGCAAAGGCTTCAGCCTCTATCCACTTTGAGAAATAGTCAGTCATAGCAAGCATGAATACTTTTCCACCAGGTGCCTTGGGAAGTTTACCAACTATATCCATTCCCCCATCTCATAAATGGCCAAGAAGAGGGTATAGGATGCAAGAGCTCTGCTGGTTGATGAAGGATATTACTATGTCTTTGACAAGGATCACATCTTTTAGCATAATCCACGGCATCCTTCTTCATAGTAGGCCAATAGTATCCTGTTCTCATGATCCTTGAGAATAATGCCCTGCCCCCAGTGTGATTTCCACAATCTCCTTCATGAAGATCCTTTAAGACTTCTTGAGTTTCAGGATCCTCAATACACCTTAGATATGGTCCTGCAAGAGATTGTTTATATAACATGTTATTCAATATTGTAAATTGAGATACCTTAATTTTGAAAGCCCTAGGGTTTTCTCCTGTAGGAAACTCTCCATGTTGGATATATCTCATAATTGGAAGGATCCATGATCCTGAATGAGATTGCGTATCATCACTAGGGATAATTGCAGAATCCTCTCCTATCTCCATAGCTGCATGATCCTCAATAGCAGGGGTTAGGATATGGATAATAGGGATTTTGATATCCTCTGGAATTTTCAAGGATGATCCTAGATTGGCCAATGCATTAGCTTCTGCATTCTCTTCTCTAGGTACCTGTGTCAAACTAAAGGAAACAAAAGAGAGTGCCAATTCTTTGACTATCTCTAAATATTTGATTAGCTTTTCACCTTTAACAGCATAGGATCCATTAAAGTGATTAGTGATTAATAATGAATCTACATGTACCTCAAGATACCTGATCCTCATATGCTTAGCAATTTGCAAACCAGCTATCAAGGCTTCATACTCAGCCTCATTGTTGGTAGTTTGGAACTCACAAGCTATAGAGTGGGGTATTATGTCCCCCTGTGGTGATTTTAGTAGTATTCCAAGCCCAGTTCCTTTGACATTGGAGGCTCCATCAGTGAAGAGTATCCAAGGATCCTTAGTTTCCTCTAGCTATTGGACTTCCAACTCAGCTTCCCTTTGCATGTCACTACTGAAATCTGCCACAAAGTCAGCTAAGGCTTGGGATTTAATGGCAGTTCTAGGCTCATATCTTATATCATAGGCACTGAGCTTCACTGCCCACTTAGCCATCCTTCCTGACATTTCAGGTTTCCTGAGAACATTCTTAATTGGAAAATTAGTTTTGACAATAATGGCATGAGTTTCAAAATAATGTCTTATTTTAGTAGATGCCATAATTAAGGCCAAAATAAGTTTTTCTAAATGTGAATACCTGGATTCAGCATCAAGCAAACTCTTACTTACATAATAGACAGGATGTTGTGTACCTTCGTGATCCTTAACAAGGACGGCACTTACTGCTTTAGAGGATACCGCGAGGTATAAGGATAACACATCCCCTTTTCTGGTTTCATCAAGGCAGGAGCTGAAGATAGATAATCCTTAAGAGCCTTGAGAGCATTTTCATGCTTTTCAGTCCAGTCAAATTTCTTGTTTTTTCTTAAAATGTCATAGAATTCCTTGCATTTTTCTGATGATTTGGATATGAATCTGTTCAAGGCTGCGATTCTTCCTGTCAATCTTTGCACATCCTTGGCATTGGCAGGAGATTTTATATTCACAATAGCCTTAATTTGCTCTGGACTTGCTTCGATGCCTCTTTTTGTCACCATGTATCCTAGGAATTTACCTGCTTTGACACCAAAGTGACACTTGGAAAGATTAAGTTTCATATTATATTTATCAAGGATATTGAATGCTTCCTCCAAGTCTCTAAGGTGATCCTCAGCTTTTTTAGACTTAACCACCATGTCATCTATATAGACTTCCATAGTGTGTCCAATTTGATCCTTGAACATCATATTGACTAGCCTTTGATAAGTAGCACCTGCATTTTTTAGTCCAAATGGCATAGCAATATAACAATATATACCAGTTGGGGTCATAAAGGCTGTATCCTCTTGATCAGATGGTTCCATCTGAATTTGCTGAAATCCAGATGAAGCATCCATAAAAGTTAACAGTTCATGACCCACGGTAGCATCCACCATGGAGTCAATGTGGGGCAATGGGAAAGGATCCTTGGGACATGCCTTATTTAAATCAGTGAAATCGACACATACCCTCCACTTTCCGTTTTTCTTTTGAACAACAATCACATTGGCCAACCATCTTGGATACTTAACCTCTCTAATCATACCTGCTCGAAGTAATTTTTCTACCTCTTCCTGGATAATGGCATTTCTCTCAGGTGCAAACTTCCTCCTCTTTTGATGGATTGGCTTGAATGACCTGTCAATGCCAAGTTTATGAGTAATTATATCCTTAGATATACCTGTCATATCTTCATGCTTCCATGCGAAGGTAGTTTTTCTCCTCTTGAGGAAGGATACCAAATCCTCTTCTATTTGATCAAGGATCCCTGATCCTATGTAAATCTTGGATTCAGGATCATAAGGATCCATAAGAATCTCTTTCACATCCTGCTCTCTTGCCTCCAAGACATCCCTTGGAGGATGCTTTAATTGCTATTGCTCCCTTGGCCTTGAGGCTGGTTTCATTGATGACGTGTAGCAATTCTTAGCCTCTTGTTGATCACTCTCAATTTTCACCACCCCCAGGGACTAGGAAGCTTCACACACTGATGGTAAGTGGATGGGACTGCCTTCATGTCATGTAACCAGGGTCTGCCAAGGATAACATTACAACAAGATAAGCAATCTATAACACAAAATTTTTGATAAGAATGGAGTCCTTCGATATAGATCGGGAGTTTGATGTCCCCCAGAGTGTTCTTGGTCTCCCCGCTGAATCCCACAAGTACTGAGGATCTTGGTACAATATCGGATTCAGGAATATTCATCTTCTTTAGGACATCAAGCTGGATGATGTTCACAGAGCTTCCTCCATCTATAAGGATCCTGGAAACAAAATGGTTAGAAATAAAAAGAGTAATAACAAGACCATCATGATGAGAATCCTGAATGTCAACACGATCATCCTCATCAAAAGTTATGACTTTATCCTTGGTAACAGTGGATGTCCGGATGGGTCTGTCTCCATTGTCCATCTTGGTTTCCTTGGCATGTCTTTTGGCTGCTGAAAAGGAAGTACCACAAATGTCTGATCCACCGGATATGAAGTTTATAACTTGTGCATCTGCTAGAGGAGCAGGAGCCTTTTCTGGGATCCTTTCAGGATCCTGGGTCCTTGACTTCTTTCGTCCCAAAAGTTCCTTTAGGTGCCCCTTGCTTAACAAGTAACCAATTTCTTTCCTTAGTGCAATGCACTCTTAAGTGAGATGCCCAAAATCCTCGTGATATGCACACCATTTGGATTTGTCTTTTGTAGAAGCTGGTTTATCACTTTTTCTTGGCCACCTAGCTTTCTCACCTAAATTCTGCATTGCAAGAATTAGTTCATTGTTATCAACAGAAAAACAGTATTCAGAGATTGGAGGATAATCCTCATCATCCTCTTCTTGTTCTACTGCATGCACATTCTGGTTATCAGACTTGTTGTAGGATTTGAACTTGTTATTCTTGAAGTAGGATCCTTGCTTTTCCTATTTCGAGGATCCTGCTAGCCTCTCCTGGATCCTTTTGTCATCCTCTAATCGGATGAACCTAAGGGCCCTGGTTCTTACTTCATCAAGATTCCTGCATGGGGTCATAACAAGATCATCATAGAATAATGAATCCCTAAGTAAACCCATTTTAAAGGCTTCTACAGCCGTGGCTATATCCAAGTTAGGAATATCTAAGGATTCTTTACTAAACTTAGTGATATAATCTCTAAGTGATTCATTTTGACCTTGAGTTACCCTATATGGATCACTAGTTAAACGTTCAAATTTTCTACTACAAGAGAATTGATTATTAAACAGGTTAACTAGATTAGCAAATGAAGTAATAGAGTAAGGGGAAGACTTAGCAGCCATTTAAGAGCTGATCCTGTAAGTGTGGATCCGAAACCCTTGCATAGACATGCTTCTTTTAACCTCCCTGGGATGGGGTTGATCTCCATCCTTTCTCTATATTGAGCCATGATACGTGCAAAATGCAACATATAAATTATATCAATTGTGGCATAAAACTAACCCTTTTTTAGTACTAATGTTAGAAAAAGTGTGTTTTTGTCTTCCTTTTGTATTTTCAGGATGAAATGAGCTCAAATTAACAAAAGAAGCAAAAAGACAGCTAAATCTAACATAAATACAAGAAAAGGAACAAAAGTGGATTGCCCAACCCCTCGGCAGCATCCTCCCAAGCAAAGCAAGGAAGACAGAAGGCTGAACATGACCCGTGCTTAGCGAGCACGGGGCCGTGCCCAAGAAGCAGCAAAAAAGACAAACCTGTAGAAGCTTCTATTGCTCACCACGGGGCCGTGCCCAGTGAACACGGGGGCGTGCCCAAAGTACTGCAGCGCATTAATTGCGAATTACAATTAATGAGGAGAGATAGTGTCAGACGGGCACGGGGCCGTGCCCAGCGGACACGGGGCCGTGCCCAGCGGACACTGGGTCGTGCCCAGCGGACACGGGGCCGTGCCCAGGCTTCTGTTCAGCCTATAAATAGGAGTGCTTGGAGACATTTCAACTCATCACTTGGCACACCACCTCTCTCACACTTCACCCACCACCCACCACCACCATAACACCATCATCCACCACCATCATCCATTGTCCATCATAGAGTGTGTGAGTCGTCTCGGGATCCAAGATTGATCGTAAGAGTTCTTGACAATCAAGGCCATGTTTGCCTAAGTCTCTTACATCACTTGGTGAAGACAAGTGTTTAGTATAATACTTTTTATTTTTAATCTTTTGCACTTCTTAATTGGTTTTGTATTAATAACTTTAATAACTAGTTTCTTATGTTGAAGGTGATTATTCCTTATCGTTTGTCCGTGGTGTCTTGGCATTATTTTACTGTCTATATAAAATTAAAGATTTTCACCATTCATATCTCCACGGTTTATATGGAGGTATGTTGGCTACCTGGTCGGGGGTTAAGGGAACGGTTTGGTAAGGGTCTTGCCCTTGTTCAGCGTTTAGAGGTCCTGCAAGGGACCTGGGTCAAATTTAGTAGGACCTCCTTCAATACCCAAAGGTATTGGATGGTGGGGGTCCAAACTATTTGATCCCCTCATAAGTTAACTACTATTAATACTATAACCCGGCTATTTAGGACAATATCCCTGCTGACTCAGACTACTTAGTCGAGGGTAACATCACCTCCAAAAGAGGGGCCTATCATAATTTGCATTATTAACTTAATTAATTATATTTCAATAATCCGACCCTTTAGGATTGTATCCTTCCTGACTCAAACTACTGGGTTGAGGGTAACGTCGCCTTCAAAAGAGGGGCCTACTACAATAACTAAGATAATCTCTTAAACAAGTGCAAAAGTGCAAAAGTGCAAAAATAATCAAAGGTTATACTAACACACGAGTCGGATCCAAGTGATTCATCTTGTCTATCTGTTTTATTTTTACTCTTCAGCATTTAGTTAGTTTTATTTTCTTAGTTTAAAAAATCTTTTTCTAACATTTTGATTTGATTAGACGTTGAGGATAAACCGGTACTAAAAGCTCTTGTGTCCTTGGACGACCTCGGTATCTTACCAACACTATACTACGTCCACGATGGGTGCACTTGCCCATATGTGTGTTTAGTGTTAGTAAATAACGTGTTTTATAAATTTAAAACTTGGCTAAAGTGTAAAAAGGGCTTAAAATATATACCTAAAACATATACACACCAACGCACATCAAGTTTTTTGGCGCCGTTGCCGGGGACAAGGATTTTAAGAAAGTTAGGAATCAACGGCAAAATCATTTTTTTCTTTTTAATTTTTTAGGATTTTCTTAAATTTTCAGCTTCTGCAGAGCTCAGCATCGGCCGTGCCTGCTGAACACGCCCCGTGCCCAATCATTGGAACTGGCAATCTTGTTTTAAGTTAGACAGTAAGCTGAACACGGGGCCGTGTTCACTCAACACGCCCCCGTGCCCAAGATTCAGTTACTGAAAACAGAACCGTTAGATCCCGGCGGTTGGTAATTTCTGACACAAACATGAGTGATGGTAATTCTTTTTACTTTCGACACTCTTATGGTACGTGGTGTCAATTATGTGGAGGCAAACATAAAGAATTAGAATGTTACTTTCTAAATTATAAGCCCCACTATATAGACCCACCGTCTCCCTATAACCTTAAGAGGGGCGAAAGAAAAAATAATCACTATCTCTCCCTCGAATGCGTCCAACCAGATATTCTAGGAGAAATGCTCATTGACGAGTTATTTCAACTAGAAAATCTAGTTCTAAGTTGGTTAAAAGAGCTTAGGAAGGATTTCATTGATCCATCCCAAGACGATGACCAAGAAGAAATGTTGGGGTCGCATGAAAACAACTTCGTTGTTCCCAATCCTACCTTTGTACCTAGCAAAGACATGGACGATAGTCGTCCCTGTGCCGATTGTGCCGTGAAGGACTCTCCATCGACTTCGTTCGGTGCATACATAGACCTGAGCGATTCGGCATATACCTTCTTTAACGAGAGCCCGGAAAAGGGTTGGACTTGTCCACCTAAAATAAACATAGGAATTACCCTCACCGACAACCTCTTGCGTTCTCATCTTAGTCTAGGGCAATTAAGGTATCTTAGGCACTTTGGGGTTGTTCCATCCAGTAAGGAACCGCCTGATCCGGATAGATTCCTTAGAAATACACGAACTTCATAATCAGCCCCTCGACACGGGGCCGTGTCCAGCCAACACGCCCCGTGTCCACCAAAAGATTCCCTTCTGACTTTTACGTCAGAATACGGACAAACTGTGTCAGGATTCTATCTGCACACGGGGCCGTGTCCAGCCGACACGGGACCGTGTCCAGCACGCTGTCGTTTTCTATAAATGAAGCCAAGAATTCTGCACATTTGGACCATCTAGGAACAGAGATTTGAAGGAATCTTCTCTCAACTATCCTAGGTATGTTCTAAAAGAAGTTTCCAACAACCCTCTTGTCCTTTCCTCTTTTATCCATTTCCTCTTCTTCATCTTTCTCCAAAAACCTCTATTAAAGCTTGAGAATTCAAGCTTTATGGCAAGAAATATTGAGTTTTGATCAAGGAATCTTGTTAAAAGTAAGTTGTATAACATTGTTTTAAGTTACTATTGATCAAAAAGGCTTCACAAGTTAGAAAAATAACTTAAAACTTCAAGCTTCCTTGTTTCAAAATTCTGCAGAAAGATGAACACGGGGCCGTGCTCACTGAGCACGGGGCCGTGTCCAAGATACTGTTTCATTAAAATAAGTTGTTTTCGGGTTATTTTCACAGAATGTCAAGTGAAAACAGTGAAACATCATCAGTACATTCAAGAAACAGTAGAAGTGGAAGAAGGCCTTCCATTGAAGCTACCCTTGTACACTACGTCATGGCGTTACGGGAAGCAATCGATGAAATGACTTTGGTAGAGGAGGTCCTAATAGACCGTATAAATTATCTTACGGTAGGGCTGGAAAATAGTTTTCAAGAAATTAACCTCTTGCACCAGAGGTTAAATATTCTTGTAACACCTCCCATGGATCCCATCCTCCCTCAAGAGGATTGGAACCTAGCACTTGGAGTCAATAACCCTACCGGATGGGATGATATTCCAGCGGAGCCTCCTCTTGAAGATCTGCAAGAAGTCCCGGTGGGAGTCGCACCTCCTCAAACCGATGCCAACGAGCCATCCTTTCTCCTCCCAAGGGAGATAGAGGAATGGCTCGCCGACATATGAGGAGTCCATAACCGGAGAAAGGAGTACTATGAAGCCACATTCAACCGAGACTACTATCTTCTCGGAAATTTTGCTAATTAGAATAACTTGTAGGCTAGGGCTCCTTGGGTTAAAGCTTCTTGTGCTTACTTATCTAACTTACTAGTATTTTAGGACTATGTAATTCTCTCTATGATTTTAATGAAATGATGGTTTTAAGGTTTGGATGATGTTGAAATAAATAAAACACTTTCATGGTGGTCAAGGATGACAAGGGAAACGAGAAACATAGGCCCATGCACGAAAACAGGGCAATCCGACAACAATTTCTCCATTACAGTAAGTTCAGCACGGGCCGTGTCCGGCTAACACGACCCCGTGCTGAGCATCCTGCAGAAAATTGCCCAGTTCAGATAACTGGACACGGGCCGTGTTCACTGAACACGCCCCCGTGTCCAGGCTTCTATTTCTTTTCTTTAATTATTGTTACTGGCACCTGAACACAGGGCCGTGCCCGATCACCATGGGGCCGTGTCCAGACTGCCAGTAACATAAAATTTTGCTTTTAAACACCATTTTACACATCCAATCAACCTAAAAACTTATTTTTGTGACACATTGAGGAGAATGTGTAATTTAAGTGTGGGGGGGGGGATGCTAAAACCTTGAATTTTGCAAGTCCTAATAACAAGCCTTACACAAAACTCTATTGAAACCGCTAATCAACCCAAAAAAAATTTTTCAAAAATTTTCATTTTTTTACTTGTCTAAGTTTAAGTTGGGAATTCTAATTTTAACAAGGTTATATTTTTACGAATTTACAACCGATAGCGTCGTGATAAAAATAACCAACATAAGAAAATTATGAAACGGCATGACAAGCTTAGTTAAAATTTGATTATATATACTTGATCACATAAAAACCCATTCCCACAAAAGTGAGTTTTGAGCCTTTATAGAGCATACAAATACACATCTTTACAACTAAATGCTCATTTTTCGTTTCTTGTGTGAATAGCCGCTTGGTTCTTACGACTCTAGAACTTGCCACGACAATACATTCCCGGTCCTTACCAACTTAAACCCAAGTAAGTAAATGATGGAGGTATTAGGACTAACCCTTTTTCTTTCAACGCCATTATTTTTATTTTATTTTTTTTCACCTACCCAAAAAAATTTCCCCTAGTTAACCCCTTTGAGCCTAAACATTTTCATTTCTTAACCCAAAACCCTTTTTACCCACCAAAAACCCTTTTTATTTTTTAAACCTTTATTTTAGTAATAAGCTCGGTTTTCGTGTGACTAAAATATATATATATATATATATATATATATATTTTACAATGAAGTGGGAAATAAACAAACAAAGCTCCTTAAACAAAAGCTTGTTTGAATAAATACTTCATTAAAAATAAAAAGTCACAAAAAAAACAAAATGTTTTACGAAAACCGACGCTTCTTACGCCTTTCGCCCTTTTCTACTAACCACTAACCCAACTACCCACCTTTAGCCCAAGCCTAACCCTTCACCCAAAAAGTCCTCTTGATATTTACAAAGGTATAAAGTTAAAAAGGAGGAGGATTGATTGCTTGGCAAGTTTATGGTAGAAATAAGTTCCATGCCGCTCTCGAGTGATTCACTAAAAATACACCTTCGGCCGAGTGTGAGTGATTTCTCCCGTGAGGTATGTGAACCTGTATATAAATGGAATTTTAAAAAGGTATGCTATGCCTTAATAAATAATTTATCTTATGAAACGTTTCTAATAAATCATGACGAATAGGATTGTAAATAAGTAAAAATAAAACCTAAACAAACTTGGAAAATCCCGACACTCTATGACAAGCCCAAAACCTTCTCTTCTACCCATTCCATTTGGGAGTGAATAAAGCCACCTTATAAATAGTTTTGCTTGAGGACAAGCAAAGATTCAAGTGTGGGGGTATTTGATACGCCCAAAATGCAACATATAAATTATATCAATTGTGGCATAAAACTAACCCTTTTTTAGTACTAATGTTAGAAAAGTGTGTTTTTGTCTTCCTTTTGTATTTTCAGGATGAAATGAGCTCAAATTAACAAAAGAAGCAAAAAGACAGCTAAATCTAACATAAATACAAAAAAAGAAACAAAAGTGGATTGCCCGACCCCTCGGCAGCATCCTCCCAAGCAAAACAAGGAAGACAGAAGGCTGAACACGCCCCGTGCTCAGCGAGCACGGGGCCGTGCCCAAGAAGCAGCAGAAAAGACAAACCTGTAGAAGCTTCTATTGCTCACCACGGGGTCGTGCCCAGTGAACACGGGGGCGTGCCCAAAGTACTGCAGGCGCACTAATTGCGAATTACAATTAATGAGGAGAGATAGTGTCAGACGGGCACGGGGCCGTGCCCAGCAGACACGGGGCCGTGCCCAGGCTTCTGTTCAGCCTATAAATAGGAGTGCTTGGAGACATTTCAACTCATCCCTTGGCACACCACCTCTCTCACACTTCACCCACCATCCACCACCACCATAACACCATCATCCACCACCATCATCCGTTGTCCATCATAGAGTGTGTGAGTCGTCTCAGGATCCAAGATTGATCGTAAGAGTTCTTGACAATCAAGGCCATGTTTGCCTAAGTCTCTTACATCACTTGGTGAAGACAAGTGTTTAGTATAATACTTTTTATTTTTAATCTTTTGCACTTCTTAATTGGTTTTGTATTAATGACTTTAATAACTAGTTTCTTATGTTGAAGGTGATTCTTCCTTATCGTTTGTCCGTGGTGTCTTGGCATTATTTTACTGTCTATATAAAATAAAAGATTTTCACCATTCATATCTCCACGGTCTATATGGAGGTATGTTGGCTACCTGGTCGGGGGTTAAGGGAACGGTTTGGTAAGGGTCTTGCCCTTGTTCAGCGTTTAGAGGTCCTGCAAGGGACCTGGGTCAAATTTAGTAGGACCTCCTTCAATACCCAAAGGTATTGGATGGCGGTGGTCCAAACTCTTTGATCCCCTCATAAGTTAACTACTATTAATACTATAACCCGGCTATTTAGGACTGCATCCCTGCTGACTCAGACTACTTAGTCGAGGGTAACGTCACCTCCAAAAGAGGGGCCTACCATAATTTGCATTAATAACTTAATTAATTATCTTTCAATAATCCGACCCTTTAGGATTGTATCCTTGCTGACTCAAACTACTGGGTTGAGGGTAACGTCGCCTTCAAAAGAGGGGCCTACTACAATAACTAAGATAATCTCTTAAACAAGTGCAAAAGTGCAAAAATAATCAAAGGTTATACTAACACACGAGTCGGATCCAAGTGATTCATCTTGTCTATCTGTTTTATTTTTACTTTTCAGCATTTAGTTAGTTTTATTTTCTTAGTTTAAAAAATCTTTTTTCTAACATTTTGATTTGAGTGGACGTTGAGGATAAACCGGTACTAAAAGCTCTTGTGTCCTTGGACGACCTCGGTATCTTTCCAACACTATACTACGTCCACGATGGGTGCACTTGCCCATATGTGTGTTTAGTGTTAGTAAATATCGTGTTTTATAAATTTAAAACTTGGCTAAAGTGTAAAAAGGGCTTAAAATATATACCTAAAACATATACACACCAACGCACATCAAGCCACATGTTCTTCAGGATCTGTTGAGCCATCATATAACTTCATAGTTGGTATTTGGAACCTTTTGGGTATCTCAGCATCACAAATAGGTGGTGCAAAACGAGATATCCTATGGCTCCCATCTGCAATCTCAGGAATGGGTTTAACCACTCCTGGAACGCTAGATATCATATCCTTAAGCTTTTGTAACTCCCTAGCCATAGCTTGATTGATACATGTATCCTGCATAAGGCCATGATTAGTGGTATACGAATTATTAAAAGTGTTACCTCCCGGTGGATTCAAGTTTGGAATCCCAGATTTGAATCCATATTGTCGGGATTCTGGTATAACCGAAGGGCCAGAAGAGGCAATGGTCTGCATTAGGATGAAATCTCCTTGATGGACATCTGAACTTCCAAGCTGCAAGCTTCTTAAGGATCCTTGATCCTGAGAGACATTGGATCCTTGATGTGCTGTAAACGGGGGTCTTGGAGGATAATCCATGGATCCGAAAACCTGAGAGGATCCTTGAGGCCGAAAGGAGGATCCTTGAACATGAGAGGATCCTTGAACCTGGGAGGATCCTTGAACCTGAGAGGATCCTTGAACCTGATGCGTCCCCATGTATCCTCCTGAGCTGGCGAAGGATCCTTGATGCTGAGAGAAGGATCCTGCTAGTTGAAAATAGGATCCTAGGGGCTGAGTCATTGCTGAGGATCCGTAATGCATTCCTCTTATTCCACCCAAGTATTGGACATCCGGAGCTGCAGGATGCTGGGAGGTTATGACTGGAGTGTCGAAATTAAGAGACCTAGGCATCAATGGGGAATGATCCTCCGCTGATCTTTTCTGTTTCTTGATATCTCCAATTTCTTTGAGAATTTTTTCGTTGGTCTTATCCTTCTGCTGTATGTGATCCTTCATCTGCAAAATCAAAGTAAAGAGGTCACTAGTGGTAGGATTATAAGAAACAGAAGAAGTTGGAGGTTTTGAGAAAATAGGGCTCGGTCTCTTTGCAGGATTTTCAGCATTCTTCTGGGATCCAGAAGGTGGTGGAGGCAAAGGTGGAACGCCCTAGGATGAATTGATTGTTGGCATTGCACTTGAAGTGGTTTTTCCTTGAGAAGCCATGTGGTTGAAGGTGATGAACCGAAATGAATGAAATGAGCATAACTTCTCAGAATTGAAGCACCAATTGCCCCACGGTGGGCGTCAAATTGTTTTGGTCAAAAATCAAGCAAAGATAATGTAACCAAATCTTTTGTTGTGAGGTGTGATGCTTGAATCAATGAACAATGCTAAGGATGTCACACCCCCAAAATCCACCTGCGGAGTATCACCGCTTGGGAGCGTGACTGACCAGGATCAAGCCACCAATCATATTGAACATGTAATTAATATATAAAAGTAAACGCCATTCAACCACCAATATGAAAGGTGTTCACAATATAAGTATGTTATCACTGTTTAGCGGAAGCGTATAAATAAAACCCAACATAATAAAGTATGAAATGTCATAAAGTGTTTAACGAAACAATCACGATCCAAGCCCACAACGACCAGCTCCTCCCTGTGCAAGCTCCATGTATCTAACGACCTGCAAGGCATGTAACAGAGGATCAACAACTAGTTGAGCGAGTTCACAGAAAGTAAATGCGTAATAGTAAGTTCATTTGTAACATGTGGCTCTACTGGGCCGATAGTACGTTCTATTGGTGGGGGCTTCCCATGATGCATATCCACTAGACTATTCGTAACCATAAGTGTTCTTCATAACCCGAGAACAGTAATACGTACAAGCTTTACGTAGGTTTTACGTAAGTATCCTTCACAAACCGAGGATAGGGGTACGCGGGGGTTTACGTAGGTTTTACGTAAGTGCCTGACACAGCCGAGGCAGTAGAGAGTATAAGTCCACGTAGGTTTTACGTGAGTGTCCTTCGCAACCTGAGGACAGTGAGTAGTACAAGTATACGTAGGTTTTACGTATGTGTCCTGCACAACCGAGGACGATGGTAGGTAGTCTAGTAACAGTGTAAGTACGAATCTATTCAATCTCATTCCTTCAATCCCATTCCCAAGCCCTGGGAATCCCATGCCTTAGTAAGAGTGTGAACTCACCTTGGTTTGCTCGGTATGTTATTGCTTCTAGAGTTAAATAATGTTTAAGTCCGTTACACACGACCTAGGGTACATTGCACATAATTTCGAGATAAGTGTTTACATTCAAGTAGGGTTTACAAGTCTTTGACATCAGTTGTGATCCGTGTGATAGTTGTGTACAGAATGATATGATGAGATTGTTCACACATACAAGATCATGCAATTTTATTCAATAGCATACAGTCATATACAGAACATACAGTAAGCTTTAACACTGATGTTTGCCACAAACATATATCATATGTGAAATTCGGACTGTTTGTTATGCAATCAGGGTAGCACTAGGTTTTAAATCACAAAGTTGGGCACAACCACACAAGCAAAAAGGTCAGACAACCATCCTAAGCAAGAAACTCGGACCAAGGCCACAACAAAAACCCTGACACACCTTCCCCCCCCCCTAAAAATTCGGACATTAGGGTTTTCTTTTACAAAAATTCGGACAAGAGGGAGGGCTTCCCTACTTAAAACTCGGACCAGGTGGGGGGTTTGAGGCCATGAAACTCGGACAGGGGACAAGGGGGACTTCCCCTTCACAAAGTCGGACAAGGGATGGGGCTTCCTTACTTAAAAACTCGGACAGGGAGAGGGAGGATCTTAAAACTCGGACCACATGTGTAAAGGTCGGACAAGAGGGAGCTTAAAAACTCGGACCACCCAACCCTAGACAAAAGTCGGACCCCCTCCCCTTCTTGTATAAAACTCGGACTCATCACCTCCCTTTAAAATTCGGACAAGCAACAAACAAGAAACTCTGACCTCAAAAGTTTACAAAGCTCTGACCATATGCATTCAATTTAAAGTTCAGACTTTTAATCAAGAAACTCAGACAACCAATCAAAACTCAGACTTTTGTGACTTCACAAAACCCTGACTGTTAACAACGAGTTTCAACATACGTGATTTCCAAAGCCAATTCACAGAATCAAAGCAACAGTTACATTTTTTTACATTCATACGATCAAAACCCTAATTTCATTGCATCTGTACTGCAGTAATCCAATTATCAATCAATCATTCTACAATTCTTGTATCTTAACATCATGCAATGATTACACAATATTCAACATCATTTCACAATAATCATAATTCAATAACACAGAATCATTACATGTGGAACTAGGGTTTTAACATGAATCAATCAATCAACGATTAACAACAAGCAATGATTAAACAATTACCTTGAATTGATTCTAGACAAAAAAGAGGAAATCAAGAGTGATGAAGAACTTGTGCCAATGATGATGATGATGATTGCCAGAGAGGATCAGAGAATGTGAAAGTACGTGCTTAGTTTCTTGGGTGATGATTAGTGAAAGGGATTAGGGTTAAGAATGATTTAAGTTTCACTATTAGCACTAAGCACCCTAAAGAATTATCTATCACATATTACATGCACAAGATATACAATTTACAGTTTCACCACCACATTTAAGTATTTGTCAAATCATTCATAAGCAACACATAACAATGCTCAAACACAATATACTTTATTGAATCAAAACGTTACAGTTTCACAGCAAACTAATTGTGCAAGTAAACGATTAAACAAACAGTGAACGTGCAATAAATGCGAAAATGGAATCTTGGAAACTCGAGTTGTCACATTATCCCCAACTTGAATGAAATTTCGTCCCGAAATTTAGCATGCGGTTACTGAGGAAGCTAGGTAAGTTGTATCGTTTACTGGTTTTCCTGGGGTGTCACATCACCCCCCGTTGATTTGGAATTTCGTCCCGAAATTCTGTAGTAGTAGCTTCAGCCTCAGTAGTGGTTGCACGTTTTTCGAATAACTAGGGATACTTGAGTTCCATTTGATCTTCTCGTTCCCAGGTATACTCTGGGCCACGACGAGAGTTCCAACGAACTCGTACAAGAGGTATTCTAGTGTTCTTGAGGACCTTGACATCCCGGTCCGTGATTTCAACTGGTTCCTCGACGAACTGCAACCGCTCGTCGATAGTGAGTTCCTTAAAAGGAACTATGAGGGTCTCATCTGACAGACACTTCTTCAGATTCGACACGTGGAATACGTTGTGAACTGCACCGAGTTCAGCTGGTAGATTTAGTCTGTAGGCTACTTTGCCTATTCTTTCAGTGATTTCGAACGGTCCAACATACCGTGGATTGAGTTTGCCCCGTTTACCAAAACGAACCACACCCTTCTAGGGTGAGACTTTGAGTAGCACTCGATCCCCAACTTGGAACTCGAGTGGTTTTCTGTGTTTATCAGCGTAGCTTTTCTGGCGATCACGAGCTGCCGCCATGCGTTGTCGTATTTGTGCAATTCGTTCAGTAGCATCAACTACCATTTCTGGACCTGTAATCTGACTATCCCCCACCTCTGCCCAACAGAGAGGTGACCAGCATTTACGTCCGTACAATGCCTCGAATGGAGCGGCTTGTATGCTGGTGTGGTAGCTGTTATTGTACGAGAACTCCACTAAAGGGAGATGCTTTTCCCAGCTGTTGCCGAAATCAATAACACATGCCCGAAGCATGTCTTCTAGGGTTTGAATCGTGCGCTCAGACTGCCCATCCGTCTGAGGGTGGTAAGATGTGCTCATGTCTAATCGAGAGCCAAAAGATTTGTGCATTGCTTACCATAGTTCTGAAGTGAATCGTGCATCCCGATCCGAAATAATGGAGGTTGGCACTCCGTGCCTCGAAACAACTTCTTTCAGGTAGATGTCTGCTAAAGTAGAGAACTTATCCGTTTCTCTGATAGCCAAGAAATGAGCAGACTTTGTGAGTCGATCTACGATCACCCAAATAGTATCATTCACACGCTGGGATCTAGGCAGACCGGTAACAAAATCCATGGAAATTTCTTCCCATTTCCACTGCGGTATCTTTGGTTGCTGTAGTAGGCCTGAGGGTTTCTGGTACTCTGTCTTGACTCTCGCACAAGTCAAACATTTACCGACGTAAGTTGCAATGTGGGCCTTCATGCTAGGCCACCAATACGTAGTTCTAAGGTCGTGGTACATTTTATCCGAACCTGGATGTACCGAGTAGCGAGACTTATGAGCTTCATCCATCACAAGTTCTCGTAAACCGCCGTATAGTGGTACCCAAATACGTCCTGTTACATAGTAGGCGCCGTCTTCCTTCTGTTCTAATCGTTGCCTTGAGCCGCGTAAGGCTTCAGCCCTGATGTTTGCTGGTTTCAATGCTTCCACCTGAGCATCTCGTATTTGTGCAGGAAGATCAGACTGAATAGTGAGCTGCAAAGCTCGTACACGCCTAGGTAAAGTGTCTTTTCGACTGAGAGCGTCAGCCACAACATTGGCTTTGCCTGGATGGTACTTGATGGCACATTCGTAATCATTAAGTAACTCGACCCATCGTCGTTGACGCATGTTCAATTCCTTCTGCTTGAAGATATGCTCGAGACTCCTGTGATCTGTGTAGATAGTGCACTTGGTACCGTACAGGTAGTGTCGCCATATCTTAAGCGCGAAAACAACAGCTCCCAGCTCTAGATCGTGCGTCGTGTAGTTCCGTTCATGAACTTTGAGTTGCCGCGAAGCGTAGGCAATAACTTTATCACGCTGCATCAATACACAACCAAGCCCCTGTATCGATGCGTCACAATAGACCACAAAATCGTCTGTGCCTTCTGGCAATGAGAGAATAGGTGCACTGCATAGTCTATCCTTCAAGTACTGAAAAGCCGTTTCTTATGTATTACCCCAACGATAGGTAACACCTTTCTGTGTCAGCATTGTAAGCGGCTGTGCGATCTTCGAAAAGTCTTTGATGAATCGTCTGTAGTAACCTGCCAAACCCAAGAATTGGCGTATTTCCGTTGGTGTACGCGGTGCAGGCCAGTTCCTGATCGAATCTACCTTGGATGGATCGACATGAATCCCATCCTTGTTCACCACATGGCCTAAGAAGTGGACTTCACGAAGCCAGAAGTCGCATTTTGAAAACTTGACGTACAGTTGTTCCTTTCGAAGAAGTTCCAAGATAAGTCGTAAGTGCTGCTCGTGTTCCTCCTGACTCTTGGAGTAAATCAGGATGTCGTCGATGAAAACGATGACGAACTTGTAAGGCTGGCAAATCGTGTCTTAACAGGTTTAACAGGTTTCTGACGACGCGCACAACATATGTTTCAAACATGGTTACGACTCGTTTAACTACTTTCTACCTCATGTTTATAAAACAGTTTTATGTTTTATGTACAAAGATGAATAAATGATAGATCCTAACATTGTAATTTTAATTATTTTAAAAATTAAAAAAGTCAAAGGGTGTATTTTTCAGTCAAACAGGTCTAATCGTGTCTTAACAGGTACCCAATTGCCAGCCCTGCGAACTTGTCTAGATAAGGTTTGCACACCCTGTTCATAAGATCCATGAAGACTACAGGCGCGTTCGTAAGCCCGAATGGCATAACTAGAAACTCGTAGTGTCCGTAGCGAGTTCTGAATGCTGTCTTAGAGACGTCCTCATCCCGGACTCTCAGCTGATGGTAACCTGACCTTAGATCGATTTTGGAGTAGTAACTCGACCCTTGCAACTGGTCGAATAAGTCGTCAATACGAGGAAGAGGATAGCGGTTCTTCACTGTGACCTTGTTCAGTTCGCGATAGTCTATGCACATCCTGAAAGTGCCATCCTTCTTTTTCACGAATAGTACTGGAGCTCCCCAAGGCGAAAAGCTAGGACGAATAAAGGCCTTATCCAAGAGCTCTTGTAGTTGCTTAGACAGTTCTTCCAGTTCAGTTGGAGCTAAACGATACGGTGCGCGAGCTATAGGTGCTGCTCCTGGAGCTAGCTCGACTTGAAACTCGACCTGGCGATGAGGCGGTAGACCAGGTAAATCTTCAGGAAACACTTGAGGAAATTCGCGTACAACTGGAATATCCTCTATTCTTTTCTCTTTCGTCGCTGCATCAGTAACTAGTGCCAAAATGGCAGTATGACCCTTTCGTAAACATTTCTGAGCCTTGAGAAAGGAGATGATGCCAACCACTGCACCACTCTTGTCGCCTTGAA
This sequence comes from Helianthus annuus, assembly GCF_002127325.2. Taxonomy (NCBI): domain Eukaryota; kingdom Viridiplantae; phylum Streptophyta; class Magnoliopsida; order Asterales; family Asteraceae; genus Helianthus; species Helianthus annuus. Next base: position 103,616,892 of record NC_035438.2, on the reverse strand, counting down.
CTTCAAGAGGTTCTTTATCCGAACGAGGAATACAAATGATCTTCTCCTTACATAGGATCTCTGCTTGCTGCTTGGACAACCAATCCATGCCAACGACAATGTCAAAACTACCCAGAACTATAGGAATGAGATCGATGGAGAAAGTCTGACCGGCGAGGATAAGATTACAACCCTGAACTATGTGTGTGGCCTCTAGACTTTTACCATTAGCTAATTCTACGACATGTTTGGTGTTTAGGGGAGTTGGAGCACGTTTTAACATTTGGCTAACTTTCAAAGACGCATAACTTGTATTCGCACCCGAATCAAACAATACAGTAACATAAAAGTCGTCAAGAAGAAACTTACCCATGACTACGTTGGGATCATTTCTGGCATCACCCTGCCCCAACACAAATGCACGACCCCTTGCTTCGTTGCCGTTGTTGTTCCCACCGTTGTTGTTGTTACCATTGCCCTGATTGTTGTTATTGTTGTTGTGGTTGTTGTTGTTTTGGTTTCGATTTAGAGGAGGGCAGTGCCTTTTGAAGTGACCTTCAGCACCACAATGAAAACATCCCCTGTTGCCCTGTTGCTGATTCTGCTGTGCTGGTGGCTGCTGCTGATTCTGATTCGCAGGCCGAGGGCTCCTACAATCCTTAGCCTCATGACCCATCTTGAGGCATCTTTGACAGCGACCCTTGTTGCACTGGCCACTATGATGTCTGTTACAGTTGTTACACTTTGGAAGGTTCCCTCGATAACCACCCTGCCTGTGACTGCCTGAAGAGTGCTGACTGGGACTCTGATAACTGTCAGTCTTTCGTTGCTGAGCCTGTGACTGAACTGAAGCTGATCCCTTGCTGGAATCCCCCTCCCATTTTCTCTTGTTGTCACTGGGAGTAGCAAGTGTAGTAGAAGTGGTAACGGTAGCAGTAGCGCTGATACGTTTAGGCAGCTTGTTCTATTCCACTGCCTGGTCCGTGAGGCGATGAGCGAGGCGTTGAATAGCCTGGATGTTGTCAAGATTAGCCGATGTCACATGGCTCTGAATTTCTGGCGCCAACCCTTTGAGATACAACTCGATGCGCTTAATTGGAGGGTCCACCATAGTTGGGCACAGCACAGCCAACTCGTTTGACCTTTTAGTATAAGCCTCAATTTCTGACCCAGTCATTTTCAAATGGTAAAACTCATCTTCCAACTTGTGAATGTCTTCCCGTGTGCAGTATTCCCTTTTGATCGGTTCCTTGAAATCATTCCAAGGGGTGGCGTTAGCAGCTGCCAACCCTAAAATCTGAATTTGCGCGTTCCACCAAGTTAGCGCAATTCCTTCAAGTGTGCCAGTGGCGTACTTCACCCTGCGAGCCTCAGGGCATTCACACATCTCGAACACAGACTCGAGTTTTTCGAACCAGTGGAGGAGTCCAACCGCCCCCTCCGTGCCACTGAACGTGCTAGGACGACAATCCATAAAGTTCTTGAAAGTACATACAGGCTGATGAGCGGGTTGACCTAATGTGTAAGAACAGAATGAGGTTAAACATAAGAGTTGGTTTAGGAACGTAGGATCTAAAGATCCTAGGATGAGTTACGACTGCAGGGTATACCTCCTGCGTTTGCAGCTGCAAGTGCCGCAGCAACTTGTTCATTGATAAGAGCCGTCAACTGGGCTTGTGTCAAGTTAATACGTCCGGCCATTGATCTTCACATCAAAGGCAACATAAGTGAGAAAGGTTCACAAATAGTGCGATGACAGAAGAGTGTAAGCACACAAGTGTTCTCAAGCAATAACAAATAGTGAGCAATGTAATCTAAGCATACCACGAGCAAAGTTCTATGTAATTCTAGCATGTAGGCAATAAACATAAACCTTATTACCTAGGATGTTGAGTCTTGCACGTGGAGCGAAGCGTCGTTGTGGATCGTTGAGCACTGTACTGGTTATAGTCTGGTTTTAATAAAAACGTTTTCCCCATATTAAAACCAAGTTCTCTATAACCAATGGCTCTGATACCAATCTGTCACACCCCCAAAATCCACCTGCAGAGTATCACCGCTTGGGAGCGTGACTGACCAGGATCAAGCCACCAATCATATTGAACATGTAATTAATATATAAAAGTAAATGCTATTCAACCACCAATATGAAAGGTGTTCACAAAATAAGTATGTTATCACTGTTTAGCAGAAGCGTATAAATAAAACCCAACATAATGTCACACCCTGGCTTTGCGGAAGCGTGGTTAATTTGGTGTGACTTCTTAATACCATAGCTTAATCATAACCAAGCTATATGAATTAAAAATATGCAAGATCATCCATTAAAATAAAAATACCATAACATTGTCTTAACGGGATAACACCCTAACAACCATAAACTTGTTCAAACATTACAAACCCAAACATAACATAGACATGATTCGAGGACTGTGACTTGTCCAGGAAAGAGTCACATTCCCCAAACCCTGGATGACCTCGGTGACTAATGCAGCGGAAAACATGCCATACCGTTCCAGATCTTTAATTCCCTGAAATACATGTAAGTTGAAAAATCAACAATAATGTTGAGCGAGTTCATGTGTAAGTGAGTAAATAAACCTTTGTATTTATCAAAACCCTGGTATGTAGCAAATAAGGAAAAAGAGATCACCAATGGTTTGCAAGGCCATTGATATGTGTGAAGTGCAAGTAGGAAGACTCAAACCTAGCGGATTTATGCGTCGGGCACTAAGTCACCCCGAGGTCCGTTATGCTGGACCTGGGGCTGGGCTCGCTACACCTAGATAGATCTACCGCTCCTGTCCCTCGGTCCTACCATGAGGATTAATGGCCTCAAGTTTCCGCCTACCCACTCACATGATCTAAGTAACAAACCTCCTTACGCTAACCATACCATGTATAAAGTAATCATAAACATTGTAACATGTATTTCACCCCCGCAGTTTAGAAAACTGAAAACAGTTAAGAGAAAAAGGGGGACATGAACTCACAGTCAGTGCGTCGCTATACCAAGTACTCCGAATGTCAGGCAGCTGTGCAACGACCTACATGTGCTAATACTATTAGACGGATGGCCGTGCCTTAGCTTTATAGTTTAAGTTTTTGGGAAATAGTTAGACAACTATTTCGTGTTTATATTTTGCATGCACTTGGTAGTTAATCTCCTTCCCAAGGATGGGGGATTTAATACATGTGTATTTGTATTATATCATTAAGTCCCACTTAATATATTTTTACTTCTCATTCCAAAATATAAATATTTTTCTCAAAAATATTATATTTTCTCTTCACATAATATTTCCAAAATAATGCGTCGACAAGATACGCGTTCATGAATATTTCCGTATAATGCGTAAGTTACGTTTTAGTAATCGTGTGGTAATAATAATTACCGTTGTAACTTATATGTTTGTCGTGTAAGCGTTTGTATTATTTTGGATCTTGTTATCGTTCGAAATATTATTTTTACTCTAAAAATAATATTTATGTATTTTCACAAAATAATCATAAACAGTGTGGTGAAAATATATTTACTAAGTATATATTTATCACGTTTAGTTTTGTGAAAATCCCACCTCCGATTATTTAGTAAATAAAGTAGTGGCGAAATATATTTTGAAAACATATCAAAAATAATTCTAACACTTGTAAATAACTCTAAGTGTTAGGTTTTAGAAAAATTTCGCCAGAGTTTCCCCTGTAACTGGAGGTGGCCACGCTTTCTAGCGTATCATTTTCTTTTACAAAATCATTTCAACACCTCTTTAATCAATCAATCAATTTCCGACACATCAAACTAGTCGACAAGTATGTAAAATCGCATAATCACATGAACTTGTGGTTTTTCCGAAAACTATAGTGTAGATCCCGTTGTATTTTGTGGATCTATGTGTAAAGCAACTAAATCTTGTAAAAACCTCGTTTTTAGAATAAATCATCCTTTACATCTTCTTGTCATCTTTTACAAAAATTGTTATTTTGCCGGATCTTTCATTTCACAAGTGTTTATACACTAGTGGTTTGCAAAAATCATATTTGTTAGTGTCATCCGTCTTTTATAAAACATGATTTTCTCGACACTTGGTTCTACGAAAATACCACTTGTACATACGTAGATCCGCTAGTTTTAAATACTATTTTACAAGTACAAATACTTTTACACAAGTTCATGTTTCTCGTGTGGTAGAGTTCCACCTTTTAACCCTTGTACCGATAGAAACAAGCTTATGTCAAGATCTATGATCTTAACAAAGTCGGGTTAAACGATGATCCGAGCTACCACAACGTAGATCGGGCCTAAATAATCACCATATTTAAACACTACAACTTTTACACAACTTATGATCTTTTAACCAAAAAGATTCATGTTTTAGTAAACTTTAAAGATTCAAAAGATAAGTTTCCGAGTTTTAACCGTTACAAATCTTATTAACCACCTTAGATATGTTCGAGAATGAGTTTTAAGCATTATACCTCTAGCTCGGGGCTAGGGAAGAATCTAGGCGAAAAGGTGGTGGATAAAAGCAAGGTAACGAGGTCCTTCCGCTTCCGTTTGCTCCAAGACTCCTAATACGTGGCCTTGAACACTTGTATATGCTTGGAATGGATTGAACAAGATCGAAAAATGGATGTAGGAGAGGGAGGGGGTTCGCCGAGAGCTCTTGGAGGGAGAGAGAGAGTGATTTTGAGTGTTGGTGAATGTGTAAGATTATGATGTGTAATGGTTGGATTTTATAGACATAATCAAGATCATCGTCCAAAGGATTTCGTGTCTCCTTGATATTAGGCAACCTCATTATTTTAATCAAGTCTTGTACCATGATGTTTCCCTCTAGTTGGGCCGATTAGGATGGGGGGGGTCATTTGGTTCGATTTCAAGTATTTAGTTAGAGTTTAGTTAGATTAACTAAGTTAGATTAGGGGTTAACTTAGTTAGTTATATGTTGCGCTTTAACGCGGGTGTTAGGGTAATCAGGGACCCTAACTGGCTCAGAAAAAGATCAATAATATTATTGGCCATATTTTCATGTTCCGGGTATAGTACGGTTATTCGGTTGGATGGTAATCCGTTAAAGTGCTTAAGTAAGCTTTTAAGCGTCGTTAATAATATTTTTAGTGACACTATTTATTTCCAAAGTGTCAGGAATATTTTCCTCATGTTTTGGCACTTTATTAGTTAGCCAGAAGCTAGTATGTAAATAAAAGTGCTGTGTTTTGTGCTTAGAGTACGTTTTAGGCACATCCAATCATTATATCTTATTCCTAGAGACGCGGTTCTACAACCCTTGTATCCCTACACTCACTATGGGTGTAGTAAAATATTTCTGGCTCATACAGGCCCTTAGAGGCAGTGTCTGCCTGATGCTGGCTTTATCAGCATGTTCAATAGGTTATCCGTTCTAATGCTACTGTGCTTCAGTGCATCATGTTTGTCACTAAGGTTCAACTTGTAAATAATGTAGTGACGGAAATCAAAGTATGATGCAGGAATATACAAGTACTAGAAATCAAGTAGCAGTTCGTCAGCAATTTCAGTTAAGCACAGTGATTAAGCAGCAATTATTTATTAATTAAAATCGTACGAATACCTGGTTTAGTGAGGGTTGTCACATTCTCCCCCCGTTAGAAAAATTTCGTCCCGAAATTTTAAGCTCTGCTTGTAGAAGCAGGGTTCTCAGGAAATAGGTGGGGGTATCTTTCTTTCATTCGGTCCTCACGCTCCCAGGTGAATTCGGGACCATGTCTAGCATTCCAACGAACTTTGACGAGCTTGACACTGCTCCGGCGGGTCTTATTTACTTTCCAATCCGTGACCTCAACAGGTTCTTCAACGAAATGGAGCGTGTCGTCAACATGTATTTCGTCGGTAGGAATGGCAACGGTATCTTGAGTTGGACTTTTCTTCAGATTGGATACATGGAATGTATCGTGAACACCATTCAGTTCAGCAGGTAAGTCCAACTTGTATGCTACTAACCCGATTCTCTCCAAGATCTTGAACGGTCCAATATACCTTGGATTCAACTTTCCACGTTTCCCAAAGCGTGCCACACCCTTCCAGGGTGATACCTTCAACAAAACCATATCACCAACCTCGAACTCTAGAGGTTTCCTGCTTCGATCTGCGTAGGCTTTCTACCGGTCACGAGCCGCGCTGATGCGGTCTCGTATCTGTGCGATCTTACCTGAACCACTTCAGGACCAACCAATTGTCTATCACCTGCGTCAGCCCAACAAAGCGGCGATCTGCACTTGCGCCCATATAAAGCTTCGAATGGCGCGGCACCAATACTGGTGTGGTAGCTGTTGTTGTATGAAAACTCAACCAGAGGCAAATGTTTATCCCAGCTACCGCCCAAATCCATAACACATGCTCTCAGCATGTCCTCCAATGTCTGAAATGCTTCCTCCTGTTTGATTCCCCAATCAAACTTCTTGTCTTTCTACGTGAGGAGCGTCAATGGTTGAGCGATCTTTGAAAAGTTCTCAATGAACCTTCGATAATAGCCAGCCAAACCCAAGAATTGCCGAATCTCGGTTGGCGTCTTTGGCGTTTCCCAATCCTTGATCGCCTCGATCTTGGTGGGATCCACGTGGATTCCATCTCCATTCACCACGTGCCCAAGGAATTGCACTTCTCTTAGCCAAAACTCGCACTTAGAGAACTTGGCGTACAACTGTTCCTTCTTTAGCAACTCCAGAATAGCTCTTAAGTGCTGCTCGTGCTCAGCCTTCGTCTTTGAATAAATCAAAATATCATCGATGAATACAATCACGAACTTATCCAAGTACGGCTTACAAACTCGATTCATCAAATCCATGAACACTGCAGGTGCGTTTGTCAAACCAAACGGCATAACGAGAAACTCGTAGTGTCCATATCGAGTTCTGAAGGCTGTCTTCGGGATACTCTCCTCCTGTATCCGTAGCTGATGGTATCCAGATCGAAGATCGATCTTTGAATAGAAGCTTGAACCTTGTAGTTGGTCAAACAGATCATCGATTCTTGGCAGGGGATACCTATTCTTGATCGTCAGCTTGTTCAACTCTCTGTAGTCAATACACATACGGAAACTACCGTCCTTCTTCTTGAAAAACAAAACTGGAGCTCCCCAAGGCGAGAAGCTTGGTCGGATAAATCCCTTGTCTAACAACTCTTGAAGTTGTGTCGACAGTTCCTGCATCTCAGACGGAGCAAGTCTGTATGGCGCCTTAGCCACAGGCGCGGCACCTGGAACCAAGTCAATGCGGAACTCCACTTGCCTTTGAGGCGGCAAGCCAGGCAAATCTTCTGGAAAGACTTCTGGGTATTCCCTCACGACAGGGATGTCTTCGATCTTTGGCTCAGCAGCCTTCTTATCTACAATGTGTGCCAGAAAGGCAGCACATCCCTTCTGCAAACACTTTCTTGCCTTCAGGCAGCTAATAATCCTCAACGGCGTCTCACGCTTCTCCCCGTGAACAATAATGGTCTCACCATCATCGGTTGGGATACGAACGACCTTCTCATGACAAACTATCTCGGCCTTGTTACTCGATAACCAATCCATCCCTACTACCACGTCGAAGCTTCCCAACTGGTCTGGTAGTAGATCTAGAGCGAACTCACGCTCTCCCAATTCGATTACGCAACCTCGAATCACTTCATTAGCTTCCACTAACTTCCCATTCGCTAATTCGATCGAGTACGGAATATCTAACTTACTAGCGGCTAAACCAAGCATATTCTTAAATTCTAACGACAGGAAGCTATAATCGGCGCCAGTATCAAATAAAACGGATGCATAGCGTTGGTTTACAGGGAACGTACCAGTGACAACATTGGGATCCTGGCGCGCTTCCCTTGCTTCTATGTTGAAAACCCTTCCGCGGGCTTGGTTCAATTCCGGGCAATTCCTCTTGTAATGCCCAACATCACCGCAGTTGAAACATCCGGGCCTCTGCCCGTTCCCACCATTGTTTCCAGTTTGATTGTTTCCCTGATTTCGATTCATGGCGCCCGCTTGGTTTGCATAATTGACCCGATCCCCATCACCTCCATGGTTTCCTTGGGGGCGATTCCCATTACCACCACGATTATTCCTATTCCCAGATCCTCCTTGGCCTCCCCGGCCAGCACTAGCCCAACAAAAATCCTTCGTATGACCAGTCTTCCCACATGATTCACAAACTCTTAGCCTGCAACGACCAGAGTGATGTCGTTGGCATGAGTTGCACTTGGGTTGTGCACCCATATATCCCTTTCCTTTCTTCTTACCAACTGTATCCTGAGCTGGCGCGTTCTGCTCTCCTCTCTTAACCACCACCCTGGTGCCCTGTTTGAAGTTTGAAAACTTCCTCTTGTTTCCTCCAGATGACTCCACATGAGTCTCCTTCTTCTTAGGCTCCACTTCATCAAACTTGTTTAAACGAATTGCCTCCTCCGTAAGAGCCACACTCAAATCAATAGCTTCAGTGATAGTTGCAGGTTTGGAGGAGGTCACCATGCTGATGATTTGAGGAGCTAATCCCCAAATGAAGCGTTCAATTCTCTTGAACTCAGGTGTAACCATGTAGGGTACCACATGCGACAAATCGTGGAACCTTTGAACATACTCAGCTATCTTAGGACCTTCCATTTTTAGATGCCAAAACTCGGTCTCCAATCTCTGAATTTCAGCGCGAGAACAGTACTTCTTGCGCATGAGTTCTTTCAGCTCGGTCCAAGTCAGTGCGTAAGCAGCAGCTTCGCCAAGTGTTTGGACTTGTAGATTCCACCATGATAGGGCTCCATCCAGAAATAGCCCAGAGATGTAAGTGACTTGCTGATCCAATGCGCATTTGCTCATGCGAAGAACGGATTCTGTTTTCTCAGCCCAGCGGACAAAAGCGACAGCACCTCCTGTGCCATCAAAGTTCACGGGCTTGCAGTCCAAGAACTGTTTGTAAGTGCACCCTGCACGTACATTATAACATATGATTGGCATTAGCACTCTTGCTAAGGGAATCCATTTAGGTCATGGTATGTCTTAACGACTTAGGGTTACCATGAGGTGGATTGTTGTTGTTGCCCGTGTTGCCAGAGTTGCTTCCACTCATTCCTCCTTGAGAGGCAGCATATTGAGCAATAGCTGCAGCAATGACTTGCTGTAGTTCTTCCTGAGTCGTAGGCATCGGCTGTTGTTGACGTCTTGGCGGCATCTTCTAAAGATGTGTTTACGTCGGTCAGGCCATAGTAACGCGTACGTATATAGTAATAGTAATAGCACATAACATCTCATGTTATCAATACCTCACAAATACTAATCATACAACATCCCATGTTACAAATATTATACACAACATCCCATGTCATAAAATATACACAACATCCCATGTCATAATAAAAATAAGCAATCAAGCGAATCAAATATGATGAGAATACTGCGATTACCATATATATCGAGACCACAACGTAAGTGTATCAGTACATCACTGTGTCATACATACATCAATCAACTAGGGGCTATATCACCCCTGTCCAAAAGCTATATCAAATCAGTGTCAAATACATCAAATACATCAAGTATGTGTCAAAAGTCAGTATCATCATGTAGTCTCCAAAATGTTGTGCAATCAAAAGCAATCGCGGTCCTCTCACCAACGTCTACACAAGCAGTACTGATGAGCTCTATACAGATGGCGGTGGAGGAGGGGGAAAGTAAGTATAAAGCAAGCGGCGTAGGTGAAGCCAGTCCTCCTCCATAGCCTGCTGAGTGCGAATGACAGAGGCAACCTGCTGCTCTGGACCTGGGGCTGGGCTCGCTACACCCAGATAGATCTACCGCTCCTGTCCCTCGGTCCTACCATGAGGATTAATGGCCTCAAGTTTCCGCCTACCCACTCACATGATCTAAGTAACAAACCTCCTTACGCTAACCATACCATGTATAAAGTAATCATAAACATTGTAACATGTATTTCACCCCCGCAGTTTAGAAAACTGAAAATAGTTAAGAGAAAAAGGGAGACATGAACTCACAGTCAGTGCGTCGCTATACCAAGTACTCCGAATGTCAGGCAGCTGTGCAACGACCTACATGTGCTAATACTATTAGACGGATGGCCGTGCCTTAGCTTTATAGTTTAAGTTTTTGGGAAATAGTTAGACAACTATTTCGTGTTTATATTTTGCATGCACTTGGTAGTTAATCTCCTTCCCAAGGATGGGGGATTTAATACATGTGTATTTGTATTATATCATTAAGTCCCACTTAATATATTTTTACTTCTCATTCCAAAATATAAATATTTTTCTCAAAAATATTATATTTTCTCTTCACATAATATTTCCAAAATAATGCGTCGACAAGATACGCGTTCATGAATATTTCCGTATAATGCGTAAGTTACGTTTTAGTAATCGTGTGGTAATAATAATTACCGTTGTAACTTATATGTTTGTCGTGTAAGCGTTTGTATTATTTTGGATCTTGTTATCGTTCGAAATATTATTTTTACTCTAAAAATAATATTTATGTATTTTCACAAAATAATCATAAACAGTGTGGTGAAAATATATTTACTAAGTATATATTTATCACGTTTAGTTTTGTGAAAATCCCACCTCCGATTATTTAGTAAATAAAGTAGTGGCGAAATATATTTTGAAAACATATCAAAAATAATTCTAACACTTGTAAATAACTCTAAGTGTTAGGTTTTAGAAAAATTTCGCCAGAGTTTCCCCTGTAACTGGAGGTGGCCACGCTTTCTAGCGTATCATTTTCTTTTACAAAATCATTTCAACACCTCTTTAATCAATCAATCAATTTCCGACACATCAAACTAGTCGACAAGTATGTAAAATCGCATAATCACATGAACTTGTGGTTTTTCCGAAAACTATAGTGTAGATCCCGTTATATTTTGTGGATCTATGTGTAAAGCAACTAAATCTTGTAAAAACCTCATTTTTAGAATAAATCATCCTTTACATCTTCTTGTCATCTTTTACAAAAATTGTTATTTTGCCGGATCTTTCATTTCACAAGTGTTTATACACTAGTGGTTTGCAAAAATCATACTTGTTAGTGTCATCCGTCTTTTATAAAACATGATTTTCTCGACACTTGGTTCTACGAAAATACCACTTGTACATACGTAGATCCGCTAGTTTTAAATACTATTTTACAAGTACAAATACTTTTACACAAGTTCATGTTTCTCGTGTGGTAGAGTTCCACCTTTTAACCCTTGTACCGATAGAAACAAGCTTATGTCAAGATCTATGATCTTAACAAAGTCGGATTAAACGATGATCCGAGCTACCACAACGTAGATCGGGCCTAAATAATCACCATATTTAAACACTACAACTTTTACACAACTTATGATCTTTTAACCAACAAGATTCATGTTTTAGTAAACTTTAAAGATTCAAAAGATAAGTTTCCGAGTTTTAACCGTTACAAATCTTATTAACCACCTTAGATATGTTCGAGAATGAGTTTTAAGCATTATACCTCTAGCTCGGGGCTAGGGAAGAATCTAGGCGAAAAGGTGGTGGATAAAAGCAAGGTAACGAGGTCCTTCCGCTTCCGTTTGCTCCAAGACTCCTAATACGTGACCTTGAACACTTGTATATGCTTGGAATGGATTGAACAAGATCGAAAAATGGATGTAGGAGAGGGCGGGGGTTCGGCCGAGAGCTCTTGGAGGGAGAGAGAGAGTGATTTTGAGTGTTGGTGAATGTGTAAGATTATGATGTGTAATGGTTGGATTTTATAGACATAATCAAGATCATCGTCCAAAGGATTTCGTGTCTCCTTGATATTAGGCAACCTCATTATTTTAATCAAGTCTTGTACCATGATGTTTCCCTCTAGTTGGGCCGATTAGGATGGGGGGGTCATTTGGTTCGATTTCAAGTATTTAGTTAGAGTTTAGTTAGATTAACTAAGTTAGATTAGGGGTTAACTTAGTTAGTTATATGTTGCGCTTTAACGCAGGTGTTAGGGTAATCAGGGACCCTAACTGGCTCAGAAAAAGATCAATAATATTATTGGCCATATTTTCATGTTCGGGGTATAGTCCGGTTGTTCGGTTGGATGGTAATCCGTTAAAGTGCTTAAGTAAGCTTTTAAGCGTCGTTAATAATATTTTTAGTGACACTATTTATTTCCAAAGTGTCAGGAATATTTTCCTCATGTTTTGGCACTTTATTAGTTAGCCAGAAGCTAGTATGTAAATAAAAGTGCTGTGTTTTGTGCTTAGAGTACGTTTTAGGCACATCCAATCATTATATCTTATTCCTAGAGACGCGGTTCTACAACCCTTGTATCCCTACACTCACTATGGGTGTAGTAAAATATTTCTGGCTCATACAGGCCCTTAGAGGCAGTGTCTGCCTGATGCTGGCTTTATCAGCATGTTCAATAGGTTATCCGTTCTAATGCTACTGTGCTTTAGTGCATCATGTTTGTCACTAAGGTTCAACTTGTAAATAATGTAGTGACGGAAATCAAAGTATGATGCAGGAATATACAAGTACTAGAAATCAAGTAGCAGTTCGTCAGCAATTTCAGTTAAGCACAGTGATTAAGCAGCAATTATTTATTAATTAAAATCGTACGGATACCTGGTTTAGTGAGGGTTGTCACACATAATAAAGTATGAAATGTCATAAAGTGTTTAACGAAACAATCACGATCCAAGCCCACAACGACCAGCCCCTCCTTTGTGCAAGCTCCATGTATCTAACGACCTGCAAGGCATGTAACAGAGGATCAACAACTAGTTGAGCGAGTTCACAAAAAGTAAATGCGTAATAGTAAGTTCATTTGTAACATGTGGCTTTACTGGGCCGATAGTACGTTCTATTGGTGGGGGCTTCCCATGATGCATATCCACTAGACTATTCGTAACCATAAGTGTTCTTCATAACCCGAGAACAGTAATACGTACAAGCTTTACGTAGGTTTTACGTAAGTATCCTTCACAAACCGAGGATAGGGGTACGCGGGGGTTTACGTAGGTTTTACGTAAGTGCCTGACACAACCGAGGCAGTAGAGAGTATAAGTCCACGTAGGTTTTACGTGAGTGTCCTTCGCAACCTGAGGACAGTGAGTAGTACAAGTATACGTAGGTTTTACGTATGTGTCCTGCACAACCGAGGATGATGGTAGGTAGTCTAGTAATAGTGTAAGTATGAATCTATTCAATCTCATTCCTTCAATCCCATTCCCAAGCCCTGGGAATCCCATGCCTTAGTAAGAGTGTGAACTCACCTTGGTTTGCTCGGTATGTTATTGCTTCTAGAGTTAAATAATGTTTAAGTCCGTTACACACGACCTAGGGTACATTGCACATAATTTCGAGATAAGTGTTTACATTCATGTAGGGTTTACAAGTCTTTGACATCAGTTGTGATCCGTGTGATAGTTGTGTACAGAATGATATGATGAGATTGTTCACACATACAAGATCATGCAATTTCATTCAATAGCATACAGTCATATACAGAACATACAGTAAGCTTTAACACTGATGTTTGCCACAAACATATATCATATGTGAAATTCGGACTGTTTGTTATGCAATCAGGGTAGCACTAGGTTTTAAATCACAAAGTTGGGCACAACCACACAAGCAAAAAGGTCAGACAACCATCCTAAGCAAGAAACTCGGACCAAGGCCACAACAAAAACCCTGACACACCTTCCCCCCCTTAAAAATTCGGACATTAGGGTTTTCTTTTACAAAAATTCGGACAAGAGGGAGGGCTTCCCTACTTAAAACTCGGACCAGGTGGGGGGTTTGAGGCCATGAAACTCGGACAGGGGACAAGGGGGACTTCCCCTTCACAAAGTCGGACAAGGGATGGGGCTTCCTTACTTAAAAACTCGGACAGGGAGGGGGAGGATCTTAAAACTCGGACCACATGTGTAAAGGTCGGACAAGAGGGAGCTTAAAAACTCGGACCACCCAACCCTAGACAAAAGTCGGACCCCCTCCCCTTCTTGTATAAAACTCGGACTCATCACCTCCCTTTAAAATTCGGACAAGCAACAAACAAGAAACTCTGACCTCAAAAGTTTACAAAGCTCTGACCATATGCATTCGATTTAAAGTTCAGACTTTTAATCAAGAAACTCAGACAACCAATCAAAACTCAGACTTTTGTGACTTCACAAAACCTTGACTGTTAACAACGAGTTTCAACATACGTGATTTCCAAAGCCAATTCACAGAATCAAAGCAACAGTTACATTTTTTTACATTCATACGATCAAAACCCTAATTTCATTGCATCTGTACTGCAGTAATCCAATTATCAATCAGTCATTCTACAATTCTTGTATCTTAACATCAGGCTATGATTACACAATATTCAACATCATTTCACAATAATCATAATTCAATAACACAGAATCATTACATGTGGAACTAGGGTTTTAACATGAATCAATCAATCAACGATTAACAACAAGCAATGATTAAACAATTACCTTGAATAGATTCTAGACAAAAAAGAGGAAATCAAGAGTGATGAAGAACTTGTGCCAATGATGATGATGATGATTGCCAGAGAGGATCAGAGAATGTGAAAGTACGTGCTTAGTTTCTTGGGTGATGATTAGTGAAAGGGATTAGGGTTAAGAATGATTTAAATTTCACTATTAGCACTAAGCACCCTAAAGAATTATCTATCACATATTACATGCACAAGATATACAATTTACAGTTTCACCACCACATTTAAGTATTTGTCAAATCATTCATAAGCAACACATAACCATGCTCAAACACAATATACTTTATTGAATCAAAACGTTACAGTTTCACAGCAAACTAATTGTGCAAGTAAACGATTAAACAAACAGTGAACGTGCAATAAATGCGAAAATGGAATCTTGGAAACTCGAGTTGTCACAAAGGATAACGATCAAATGTAATGAACAAATGACACAAGGATTTATACGAGGAAAAAGCCCTTGATCAAGAGTTGATCTCCGGCATAAAAAACCTCGGGTGATGGAAACTACCGATCACCAACTAAGATTAAACAATAAAAGATTACAACTCGGGATGATAACAAGCTTGTTACAAGGATCACTAATGTTTGAGAGCTGACTGAGAGCTGTTTACGAGTGTGTGTATGCCAAAAATAGCTAAGTGTTCTACTCAAGCTTGTTATCCCCATTTTAAATTAGAAAATAACTATGCTAACAAACTATCCGACAATTATGCAAGCCTCCCACGATCTCCATAACGTCCATAAAAGCTTTGCACGTGTGGAATATTGAAGGAATATACTCCAGGAACTTCGGTAAGACTTGGTCCATGCTCTAGCTCCTGCAAAACAACTTCATATTTGAAATGGACAATCGTTAGTTTAAGGATGATAATAATGATCCTGGATCCTGATCCTGCAACACTCCCTGAGGATCACTAATTCAAACAGAATTAAGGATCCCTGACCCCGGCAGCACTTGAGGATCCATGATCCTTAGGATTATAGAATCCTCCCCTAACAATGATGTTGTATTAATAACAAATAATAATTAATATAACTAAGTTTCCCGAGCCCGGGAAGCAAACCCGGGTAATAACCTAGTGTGTGTGTGTGCGTGTCTATATATATATGAGTAGATTTCTTTAAGATTTTGGACCATAGGAGACAAATTTAGATACAAGTAGATAGTCTATAGTTGATAAATGAATTATGTCTGAATATTCCATTTGAAATAAGTTCCACGAATGTCAATGAAATGTCATTTACGGTGGACCCATACTTATTCCTTAAGTGAAGTAGCGTTTTAGGGCTTTCAAGCACGTGAGTTAAAATCACTAAGAATGAGAGTAGATAAAAATTCATCCTCATCAACCTTGTCATGATTTCTCATGAAATTTGGTTGGAATGGATGAAATTTATAGGTCTCATTTTCCTTTTGTTAAATTATCATTTGGATGATAACAAAAGTTGTGAAAGTGTAACGTATCATCTAGTTTCATCTTATTAATGTTTCTATCCAGATATTGAGAACAAATGATATGAGAGTTTAAGGTAAGTGTGACTTTATGTTGGTTACACAAACCTCACAACCTTCATAATCTAGCCTAAGTATTGATACTATATTCTGATTAATCCCCAGAATATGTAAGGTATCGAAAAGCGTTGTTATAAGACTGCTTATTATGGTTCTTATAGCCTTAATATTTAATTTGTCACTAACTCTCATGTTAGTTATTTGTTGACTTCTGGTAAGGAGACATTTGGAACTAGAGTCAACTTATCATGTGTTAATTGGAATATTAAGATTAGCAGACTGAACTATCATTAGTAGGTGACTTACCTAGTTAATTTATCCAACAGTTCTTTAGAATCATGGAGAGTCTCGTTGCTTATGCCTAGTCTAATGACATAATTATGAAGTGAGATTCTCCCTTGAAGAACCTTAAAGTTGGAATTGTGTACTTCTATTTTGACTATGGACCTTAGAACTATGCTCTTTTAATATTTTAGTGGTTGTAAGGTGAATAACATCTTATTTTCCGTACAAGCTGAAAGGCCAAAGTTTTTGGGAGGTCCAATGTCGAGCTAATGTTAGCTGGGGTTGGAGAAAACTCTTATCTATCTGTTCGAGTGTTCGCTCGTTTTTTTGGATGTCTATTCGGAGTGGCAGGCAAACAAACGTATGGAGTGATAACTGGTGCTCTTGTAGTCCGATTCGGTCGTTCATATCCCCTAGAGCTATTGCTAATGCTGGGTTCTCTTTAAACACTAAGGCGGCTGACATTGTCACGAATGATGGCCAATGGCTATGGCCTCAGGCATGGTATACTCTCTTTCCTGTCCTTATAAATATCGGTTCTATTCAGATTTCTCCTAATACCAATGACCGATTTTGCTGGAAAGATTTGGACGGTAACCTTCAAGGTTTTAGTTCTTGGGAGGTTTGGAATTGTTTGCGGAACAGGTGTCATAAGGTTTTATGGGCAAGTGCGGTTTGGTTCAGCCAATGTATTCCCCGACATTCGTTTCACTTGTGGTTGGTTATCAAAAACAAGTTGAAAACGCAAGACAGGATGACCATTTGGGAAGCCGGTAGTGCTACTAATTTGCGTCTTATGTGTTGCCCTCTATGCAAGTCTGACCGTGATTCAAGAGACCACTTGTTCTTTCAATGTGTATATGCTTCAGACGTTTGGAGATTGGTCAGGCACTTGGTTGACATGGAGAATGTTACGAATACCTGGGATTCTATCATGCAATGGATGGAGCTTAGTGCTAATTCTAGTACTATGGATAACATCATTAGTAAGATCCTGGTAGCGGCTGCAACGTACTTTGTCTGGCAAGAAAGAAATAACAGGTTATTTTCTCATAATCAGCGGAGTGCAAGTGTGCTTGCAAAGGTCATCATTGAGACGGTTCGACTCAGAATTATGGGATTCCGGTTTGGTAGAGACCCGAAACAAAAGCAGATCTTGGATAAGTGGATGATCTCGAAGAGCAGCATCGAAGTTGATCCCGGCTAGAGAGGCTCCTTTGGGTCTTTTGCGTGTTTGTTTAAGGCTGTGTTTTTCTTTCTTGTATTCCGTTTTTTTGGTTGTGACGATTGTCGGGTTTCTTGTTTTTGGTCTTTTCCTAGTCTTGGTATGCCAAGTCTAGTAGTGTGTATCGGTGTCTCGATGCACCCTGTTTTAATATTTGGTTGATATAAAATTTCATCGGGGTAACCCTTTACCCAAAAAAAAACATCTTATTTTCCAGTTTCAAACATTACTATCTTTGTACATATGTTGCTTATCAACACACTCAATTTGCTTTGGTACTTTTAAGTGTTATAGTTGACTTTTAAGGCATCAAATTTGTACAAGTGGAAAATTTAGTATGTAATGTACTGGAAAAATGTACTTATTTCCATGTTTAAGCCCTTTATTTTCTGGGTCATGGTATTATACATTATGATGTATTCACAAATGTCATTTAACTTTATAATTTAGGATTTGAAATGAAGGCATGCATCTTAAGAGTTCTTTTGATTATTCCATAAAAATTAGATTAGTCTTGGAAAAACTTAATCTGGAATAACTTTAGTAATAACATTGATGTTAAATGAGTTCTTGATTATCATAAGAGACATCATGTTCGATTCTTCCTATTCATCATGCTCTACTTTTCTTCTACAGTACTTTTACCAGAAGAGAGTAGTAGGATTATCGTGTCTTAAGAGATAATCAAGGATTTGGTTTAAGAGCTAATTTTATAGAAACTTTAAGTAAAGCAAAACATATTAGATTTAGAAATTATAGTGGATGAGATACTAATTTATAGAAGAAAGTTATAACGAGTAATGTTATGGGTACTAAAATAAGGCAAACAAAATATGGTGATTGATGAATGATCATTAATGTGAGGATCCTTATTTGAAGAAGTTGTGATATGTCTATTACTAACATCAAAATAATAGATTAATTTGAAAAATTCTACTTAAACGAAAACAAATCACCTTTGGGTAGAAGTGAAATCATTTAAGTATGTGTACAAAATAATTGTGAGAAATCACCTTTGGCCAGAAATGAGACAATTACCTTAGTTATGCATGCACTTGTTATGTATGCACTTGTTAAGTATGCTAGACATGAATGAATTAAATCATCTTTGTCCAGAAATGAGATATTCACGTTTGTAAGCCATAATTAACATAGCTTCTTATTATATTTGAACAATAAATAGATGTATTAAATCACCTTTGGGCAGAAGTGATACATCAGAAGCTCATTCAAGTTAAGCTATTTTGGTTTTCTAAAAGTTATTTTATTCTGATTAAGTGTTTACAAAACCATTTAGTTAACAGCAAATCATCTGTTAGCGCGGATCGAACTCCTTTTTGAAATTTCGAAAAATGAGATAATGAGTTTTCGAGAAAATTGAGTTTTTGAGTGCAATAATGATTTCGAATTCCTTATGAAATCTCAAAATCCTGTGAGTTCTCGTAAACATATGATTTTGAATTCTTTTGAGATTTCATGTTCTCCATATAATGAGTTTTCTAGAATGATTATTAGTTCTCGATAATATGAGTTCTCGAGAATGATTGTTAGTTCTCGAAATTATTGAACTCACAAATTTTGATCCGAAAACATAAATTTTAAAGCTCGTAAATTTAATCCGTAAACTGAAGTTGATCCGATAAGGCTGATTATGCTATTTTTTTTAGGGATTTTGATTATAATTTCAAATTATCTCTATCTATCCAAGTTAATTATTCGATTATAAATTAAAATAATATTTTATTTGAAACTTGGAGATGAAGATACATAGTTTTAGAAAACACATCCTTATCCCAAATAAGAGGATTTCTTTAAAATTAAATATTATTATTACCAACTAAAATTACAATGCATAATCGTTGGCATCAAATTTCACAAGCATAAAATCTCACAATATAATATGCATTATAATTTCATGAATCCATATTATCTCCGATTGAATTGATGGAGTGAGTTTAATAAAAGTTTTTCCTTTTTTTTAATCAATTACTTTTTAAGTATGAAAAACATGGATAAGGATTGTCGTATGATGATGTCAAATACTTTTCAACGTCAATTTGTAAATTAATTCAATCAGCATTGTTGATTCACATGAAACAGAATTCGATTGATTATTCTCATCAATTTTTAAACAAAATTATTTATTAAATAAAATTTTGATTCACGTGAAAATCAAAGCTTTAATGATGTTAGGATTTGCAGAATACATGAACTTTTATAGATCATAAGAATAAATTATCAAAGTTCAATTTTATGATTGAATTAATATAATCAAGATACGCTCTGATACCACATATTGATTATATCATTAAAACATGAGTAAAACGCAAATCCTAATTATGTAAATTCAATCATGAACAATAAATAAGATATGTGTACGTGGGAAGCAGACGTCATGTTCGTAAGATTGGTCGAGTTCCCCTTTAAGGGGTACAGTTCTAATGGGTTTAGGTGTTCTTGATGAACACGGTTATAATTGTTTAACCATAAACCCTCGCTAGTAATCTTTATTTATATACATTCAAAGGGAAACCCTATGTTTATCTACTAAGGGTAAATATGTCCATCAAATACTTAGGGATATAGGGGTAATTTGGTCAATGAACAATTAGATAATAATGGCCACTTAATATATTTAATATATAAATATATTCTTACAATTTCAATTTACGCTGATGATTGTCAGGGGCGGCCCTGAGGGTGTGCGGGGAGGACAACCGGCCAGGGCCCGTGATTTCGAAGGGTACATTTTAGAAAAAATCCGATATATATATATATATATATATATATATATATATATATATATATATATATATATATATATATATATATATATAGGGGAGGGTTCATTTGAGAAGAAATTTTTATTGAGAAGAAAAAGAATAAAAGGGTACAATTGTAAAACATTAAATAGTTTTTTTTCTCATCTCATTTATTCTTATGTTTGACTAATTAATTAGTCATTAAGACTATAATCCTCCACACTAAATATTTTTGCCTACACACATCAAAAGTTATCCTACACATTTCGAAATTTATCCTACACATATTGAAATTTATCCTACACAACTCGTAATTTATCCTACACGCCTCGTATTTATCCTACACTATAAATGAATTTTTATTTTTATTTTTTGTGAAAAATATATATCTTAAAAATAAGTTACAAATTTAATATAGTTAGTTATTAAAGATGAAACTACCAATTAATGATGTATGTAAATTTACTAATATACCCTTATAGTTACATTAAGTACAAATATTAAATGAAGTCTAATGAAGCATTCCTATTGGTTGAAGTTTCTTCTTTTTTCTTCTTACAAAGAATTTCTTCTCATTTGAACCCTCCACTATATATATATATATATATATATATATATATATATATATATATATATATATATATATATATATATGTATTATAATTTTTTTTATTTTGAATAGTACACCCATACAAATTATTATGGGTAGTGACGAAAATTAATTGAGATGAAGTGAGAAAAATGGAGCTAAAATGACCGGATGTTTTGGTCGATGCTAGCTCCGGTGAGGAAAGGAGCAGGGTCTGCGGATGATAACATGAAAAAGAAAGGAAAACCTATTTTATTTAACTTGGTGGGCCTTTTTTAGTCTAAATTCAAAGCCCAGATATAACTTAACCCTACTCTTATTTGAAGTCTTTTACTTTTTTCAATGGTCAAAGTAAAATAAGACAAACCAAACAATCGTTTATTTACATTTCTTTATTTATATTGACATAAAAATTATATAAAAATTATATTAAATATGTTTAATTTTATTTTTCTATCCTTTTATTTAGTTTACTTTGTATTATTTTCTATATTAAGATTTTGGTTCTTATTTATATACGGAAGTGAGGAACATATTGTTTGAAAAGAAAAGAGAAACATTACTTTTTACTACACTACATTATTTGGCGTTAAGCGTTGATTATTTAGGTGTTATTTGGTGTTGGTTGTCGATTACTTAGGCGTTAACTTAATTTGTTAGAAACTGTGTCCATTATTTAGGCATTAATGGCTCTAAAACAATCATCCGGATGGCAAAAACGTTAAGACCTAAGGACACATCTTTTCGAGCTCGAACAAGGCACACAAATTCTTAGGGCCGGCCTTGATGATTGTGAGATCAGAGAAATGGAACAATGTTTTGGTTTGGTTTTCAGAGTATGTGTGGGTCGCTAGAAACATGCATTTAAGTTTTAAGATGCATGCCCTTTGGTTTTACTTTTTTTTTTCTTCATGCTCGCAAGGACTTACAATAATAAGACAATAAACATTTGGTATACTAGGGCATTGTAATAATACATGTAATCCTATGAGAATGCATAGCTTAATTATTTTTAGATGCACGATTTAGGAGTGTTTATTCAAATATAAGTTGCTCGCAAAATCATTAGACTCGTTTAGCTCTATTCCCATTTTTGGCAAACACAACCGCAAAGAATTGGCTTTTCCTGGAAATCTAGCCGTTGGATCGAGCTCATATTTCAAGAGTAGTTTTGCAACATAGAGATCTTCATATTCAACGTTGGAGATCGGAAAACAAGTCGGGAGGTCTAGGTTTTACAGCTATTTTCAAAATGGTGGTGATTTTCAGCCCCATAAATCCATAATTTGCAATCTAAAAGATTGGGCTACTCCCGCCGTTGGATTGTCTTGATTTCTAAATTGTAGCTTCTTAACCAAGGTTGTAAAAATCCTCCCTAGGCTCTAATTAGTCGCTGATTAATCACTAATCAGAGGTTGACCGAGTAATGACCGATTAATTGCTAGGCGGTCAACGGTGGTTCTATTCCTCCAAACTTTGACAAACCTTAAATTCCCTTCAATCACTTAAAAAACGGGTAAACGAGGGGTTAAACCATGTCTACTTAAAAAATTAAATATAAAAACGTGTATGTATATATGAAACTAAAAAATACATATAAAATTCTAAATCCGATTAATCCCGGTTAATCGCTAGTCAATACCTCATCGACCAACTAGCGTCTACCAATTCTTACAACATTGTTCCTAACACATATATATTCATTCCCAATGGCCTTGTGTGTCGATTTCGAGTGCAAAGAATGTTTACTGAAACAAATTAGATCCCAGTGGCAGTATTGGATTGCGTTGCATGTCGGGTTTCGAATGGTTTCGTGTTCTTGAATTGTTTGACTAGAAAGTAGAAACCATTCTCTATAAGTTTTTTGATTATGCGCAGCTTAACATATTTTGAGTCATTTGGTTGGGATAAGTTATTGAGTATATTTAGTAACTGGAGTATTGGATTTTTTGCGTACCTTAAAAGTATATTATAATTGAGTCCATTTTGTTGGAGACACAAGTTGAGTTTTTAGTAAAACCAATTGGTGACAATGATTTTTTATTATAGGATTTGATATCGTGTTGTATACAGAACCATGTTATGATCTTTTGACTTGTTAGCCTGTTAAAGGTTACACGGAACCTTTGTTAGTGGCCATACGGATTCGGAGTGTGGCCACGTGCCACATTGTCTTAATGGTCTAATAAATGCAATTGAAATGTATACCTAAATACAAAGATGGTAAATGTAGAAAAAATACACATATATGGATTCAAACATGCTGAGTGTATCGACTTTATGTCCTTACAGATAACATTGTCCACTTGACATGTACGTTATCAAATACTCGAATTTATATTTGAAAAAAGATACATAAATAACAATAATAGTAATAATTTGGATTTAATCATGATAAAGTATACCTTGTTTGTATATTCAAGGGGTAAATATGTGAATCTAAGATGGCTTGTGAGCATGGGCTTTGTGGGCTGCAGACATTATGCGTAATTGATTAGTTATTTCAGTAAAAGACGGTCTCACGGCAGGATCCGGGGCCCAGCACTGCTCCATCAGCCTTCTCCAATCAGGATCACAGTCGCATGGGATCGTAGGTCTAAGCGTGTTATTCACTATGCCTCCTGTAACCGATACAAATTATGCCACACAAAAAATTAACTCCATGTAAACATGCATATGTGGCATCTTACAGTCTGTTATTTAGGTTAGGTTATGTACAGGTCAAAATACACCCAAATACTTTAAAAATTAGACATTGGGAGGCTTTGACCCTTATAGCTTGAAATGAAACATAAATCAAATCAGTTATTGGACTCGCTTGAAATGAAACATAAACAGAATCAACACATTCATAAGAAAATAGATCCACCTTCAGATATTATCAAAAGTTTGAAAAATAATCGACTATATAAATAAGATAAGAGAATGACAAGAAAGTGAAGAATTCACACCTATGATTGCACCATAGTGCATGTTGGCATACGGCTCTTCACGAGTAAGAATCTCCCATAACACGATCCCAAAGGAGAAAACATCAACCTGTTAGATTTGACAGACGACATTAAAGAAAGAACAAATAAAAAAAGCTGTGTTCAACATAAATGAATAAGCTGTAGAGGGGCATTTTTGCCTTTTCAGAAACTTTATTGCTTCCACCATTCAGTAGCTCGGGAGCCATCCACGGCAGGGTTCCCCTAACTCCACCTGAAACCAAAGTGTTCCTCTTGATTTTTGACAGTCCAAAGTCACCTACCTGCGTAATCATAATGTCATTCAACAATACACAAAAAAAAAAAAAAAAACACCCAACCGAATACATAGTATTCATATGATAACCTTGCATATAGGGCGTGAAGAATCCTTCATATTCACAAGAAGATTGTCACATTTCAAATCAAAATGCACAATGTTCTTGGAGTGCAAATACTCCATTCCAAAGGCCGCATCCATTGCAATTATAAGCCTCTTTCGGTGATCAAGATGCCTAAAAATGTCCATACACATTTTAGAGAGAAACCACAATATTTTGTATTAAAATGAAGGCAAGTATTTATTACCTATCTTTGCGAAGTAAGACATGCCTTAGTGAGCCATCAACCATGAACTCTGTGACAGTAGCTAATGTTCCATCGGGCCCATCTTGTACTACACCATAAAATGCCATTACGTTTGGATGATGAAGCTTTGACAGAATTACAGCTTCTCGCCAGAACTCTACTGTCTAGAATTATTAGAAATTAATACATAAGATGCATAACTTTTATTTAATTAAAGATAAGATGTAAACGATGCTTACTAATCTTTCTTGTTCAGATGACCGCCCTGCAAAGCAGCTTTTCTTAATGCGTTTAATCGCAACATCCGTTCCCCTCCATTTCCCATGATACACGGTACCAAATGTACCCGAACCAAGCTCCCTTAATTCTTCAAGATCTTCGTTTCTTATAATCTGCAGCAAAAACCACACAAAACCTACATTAGTCATTCATAACCTTAGCCTTGATATTACTCATTTTAAAAACTTGGGTGTGGGTTGTTTGTTATACCTGTAAGGAACTGATATCAAGATCACCTAGAGAATCAATTGAAGGCAGCCCATCGTTCCTTGTCTCAACCTCATACTCTGAGTCGGGCATTCTAAAGTTTCCTGCCAGGTCATCACTGTTTTTCATCAGTGAATGTGGTTGCATAGATGTTGATTCTGAACCATGGATTTCTTTTTCTTCATCTTCCACGAAAGTGTTACGGCCGTCAGGAAATTGTGAAACATTATAGCCCATAGATGCTTCTTCTTGAGCATTGGATAAAACCACACGATGATCTTGGTCAATAAGAGAAACATCCTTACCCTGAAACTCATTTTGTGCTAATTTCTGAAAAAACGACCAATGTTTAGGTTCATGATTTGCAATGTTCATGCTCAATCCCACACCGTCCTGTGGTAGAACACCAATTCCATGTGAATCTTCAGATATCATCGCTCTTGCAAATACATCAGATAAAAAATCACTGGGAAATCGATCATTGATATCAATCAAAATAGATCCTTGCCCTGGCCTGGAAACACTTTCAAAAGTTTGATCACCACCACTAGTCGCCTGACTGTTAGCTGCAGGATAGTCATGGTGCTTCACTTGTGATCCACTTTCTGATGGTTTATCGAACTTAACTTTCTTCTCAATCATCGCAGATTCAGATACATTACCCGAATCCGGAGCCAAATCGGTGTTGACTTTTGGTGCCTCATTGTTGACTAATCCACCATGGGGTGGGAAATCTTCGGTACGTAAACTTCCAACCGATTCTGAGATTTGGTCAGCATCAGACTGTAAATGTGTAGCAAGCAATTGAGACCCGAGTGAATCGTCTGACTTGGTCAGCCTGTTTTTCTCCATCTGCCCACGCGGAATTCTCTCGGAATGATAAACTCGTGAAGGCGGTTCAAGGTAACTCAAATCAATAAGATCAGAGCCCGAGTTATCGGGAGCCACAGCTGTAAACGAATCATTGTCGATAGATGTAACAACCTTTGCATGTATCTGGTCTTCATTCATTTTAGGTTTTGGGGGAAGCTTTCCTTCACTAGGTGGTGGAACAACTGTTGATGCCACGTCATCTCTTGGGGATTTAACGTTGGTTTGTTTAACTTCTTGCTTCATAGAAGTATCCCCCTTTGGTTTCTCCTCCTTTTGTGGAACACAAGCATCTAGATCGGCTTCTCCATAGGCATTTGACGGAACAGGAACATTGAGGTCAATAAAAGTAGAAGGTGACGACGTATTCCTCTCAACATTTTGGCCATCAAGATCATTTGCTGATTCCCGTCTTGAACCAATATCCATCCCGTTTACAGCAACCACAAATTGGAATTCATTATCACCACCAGAATTAACATGACTGAAACTAGTATCATCTAAATCACTTAAAGAAAATAAAAACAACCTAAGCTTTTGTGACCCTTCTCCTACACCTAATACGTTACATTCCTCCAACATATTCTGTAAATCTTCATCACATGAAACCGAAACTAAAGCATCAAGATCCTCCCCGGGAAGCTGGTATTTAATTGCACAAGTTTCAATATAAATTTCTATTGCTTTTTGGCGTAACTCTTGCCAGTATATATCTTTTCTTATGCGAATAATTCGTGTACTTCCTCCAACATATCTTAGCTTTCCATCACTTGGGCGAGGCAATATTTTACCACCAAAACTACACATAATTTTTATCTTCGGTGAACTATCTGATCCAAGTGAACTGTTAAAATCTGATGAAGTTTGGTGGTTATTTTCAAAACGGGTTGAACCTCTTTCTACAATATTAATCATGGAAATATCTGACCCGCTTTCCGATCCGGTATGGCTGATGCCTAGAATGCCCTTTAGTTCCAGGTAGCCAGGCGTACGGCTTGGATCGCCAGCATGATATGGCATCCTAGGGTTTACACGGTCCCGCATAAATTCTAGAGCAAATTCTTCACCGGTCCGGATCGAATAATTTAACACAGGTTTTACAGAAGTAGGTCTAGCGTTTGTGTTTTGAAAGCTTTGAGATGAGTGTATAGAGTCCATATTCTCATGCTGAACTGGATTGTATTGAATATGGCTGTCAGATTTTGATTGTTCCATTGTAAAACTATTAATTTTGACGCAGACAAATCTTGGTTTCAGAATACCATGAAGACTAAATCGAATTTGTATGGTGATAACTCATGCTTGAATCGACAACACTAAAGTAGAATGGGTCTGCGATAGATGACCATCAATGCCAGCTATACAGTTTACAAACAAGCATAAATTCTGAGCGCATAGATCTGACAAAAGAACAATGGGGATGATTTATTGAGCTTGGAGCCTTTAAAAAGAAAATAAATGAATAACAAAACAGCATTTGTCCAAGCACAAAGGCAGGAATCAAAAGAGTTTACTTGCTTGCTAATTGGTAGTGTACACACAATTTACGTACGTCTTGTATTTAATAAGTTGAGCATACTCGGTATAACTTTATATCAGAAGATGGCATTTTTAAACGGAAGTATACGAGATGCAAAGTCGATCAATTTTTCAAAGAAAATAAACATACTCGTTCTAAACATGGTGTTGTCAAATAATGATTCCCCAGTACAAAGCAAACGATGACTTCCATAGCTGGATCATCCATTTAAACAACAACTATAGCAGATGCAATCTCTTTTTCAAACAAATCCAATATAAGCTTTAGGTACATTGATTGCACATGAATTTGTTGGTTCAAACAAACAGGCAATAAAAAATAAAAAATAAATAAAAAAAAAACTTTTTCATAGCAGTTTTAGAGAAAATATTAGCAGCAGCAAGCTGAGTTCCAGTAGACGGATCGATTGACCAACACCTAAATATTCATTTTCATACATACTTTTATCTTATGCACAGCCACAACAGTATGCATGCGAAGATCGAATCTACAAACCCTAGATCTGGTCTGGAATGGTTGGAAGATAATAAGACACTAGTACGTACGACAAAGGGCAGATCACATATACCTTTAGAAGAAGAGAAGATGAATTTATCCGATTGCGATTGACTTCCGAATCGCCTCTTGCTCGCTCTTCATCCAAGTCAAACGTTCAGCTCCCTCCCTCCCTGTTGATGATGATGGTGTTTATATTTTATAAATCATATCCATATTATCCTCTATTTTATTTTATTTATAGACTTCACTTCATTTATTTTTGTTGACCGCCAAACTATTTTTCTCTCTCTCTTTTTTTTTTTTAAATTAACTTTCATAAAACCACCAACCAAAAGCAAGCTATCACCAACACAGAAAAAGCAAGCCGAAAACCAACATAAAGAAATCCGAAATTACATCAAATCAAAGTTACACCATCTATGCCAATCAAGTACTCCTTCTTTGAACCTATGCTTATACCATAAAAAAACCCAAAGTCTTGATATCGGCAATCATCTCTACCACGTTCGCATCCTTACTTGAAAAGATTTTTTTCATTCCGAGCCCGCCATAACCACCAACAAGCAATAATAACAATGCCATGTAACACCTTCTTCTTGGTTCCTGCTAACCGACAAAGTTCGTGCATATCCACCAAGTCCTTTACATGAAACGCAAAGATACCTGGAACCCGGCACCATCTAGAAATCCCATTCAAAACTCCTGCTGAAATCGCACACCCTGTAAACAAATGTTCCACAGTTTCGTCCGACCCTTCAGACCAAGCACATAGACTATTATCCACATGAATGTTTCTTCTAAGCAAGGTCGTCTTTGTGGGTAATCAATCAAGAAACGCTCGCCACATAAAAATATTGCATTTCAGGGGAACCCATTTACTCCACTTGAACTCGAACCGAACATCATTCAGAGTCGAACCACGCATCCATGTCTTCACACTAGCAACCGAAAATCCTTCATTCCTTGCATCTCTCCATTCCCAATTATCATATCTATCTTCCAATTTTAAATCCTGCAATAAGACTTCCAGCGAACGTTTGGCTGCTACCTCTTCGGCCCTCAACTCACTTCGACGCCACTCCCACTTTAAAATGCGAACCGTACCTGTCGACTGAATCCGATCTCGAACTAAACTCCTCTTATTCTTTTCCAAAGCAACCAGTTCCGGAAATTTATCCTTGAGAGGTTCATTACACACCCATGTATCTAGCCAAAATCGAATCTGGCCACCGTCTCCTAACTTTCCGCATATCATATTATTGAAACCAATGCCATCGACTTTAAACTTGTTCCAAAATGAAACGCAAGTTTTCCAAGTACCCGTGTAAGCATTATTGACCGGAGCAACTCCCCAACTACGAGAAGAGCCATGAATGGCGACTGATGTGTGCGCGTATATACATGTTTTTACAAAGAATATAACACACGATTCGGTTTTAAATTTATAAAAATGATTTATACTTCAACATTAAAACACACACGAAAGGGCAAGTGTACCCCGTCATATATGTAGTAAAGTATCGGTAAGAACCAAGTGTCGATCCAAGGATGTGGGCGGAGAAATAATACTAGACCTTTGTCATTAAACTACCGGTAGGAAGATAAGTGAGTGATTTTTCTAAAAACTAAAATAAGCATAAAAAATATTTATAAAAACATAATAGACTCCAAATAATAAAATAAATATACAACCTTGCTTTATACACAACCAAAGTATATGAACTAAGTCGGTTTTGTCACTTAAAACATTTGGTCATTTTTCCATTTTCAAGACAATTAGTATCCCTTTCGGGAATCCTAACATGACAATCATTCGAAAAGCTAAAACGATAAACACACTTTAACCACCTAAGATTGTTCTTTAACGTGCAATTGATAAATGTCTATGAAAATCCCCTAAAGATAAGTTAGTCATCCGTTAGGAGTTTTCTAATCTCACTTAATCAAGGAAAGTGACACCGATAAACACAATGCAACCACCGAGACAAGCATAAACTAGATTAAATCACAACCGAGTTCATTTTACAAATCTTGTACATAAATTCACCAAGATAGCAATTTTGGCCTAAACTACTAACTAAGCTACCAATTTATGTCAAGAAGTCATAACAACACCATTTAACCCGTTAAGGCCCTTACGTGAGGGAAAGCTTTCTTGATTAACAATAATTACCTCTTATTAAACCACTAACCATTTCTAGTGTCATGGTGCACACATTTTAAGCAAGTTAAACTAGTTAAGCAAGTTTAAAGTCTACTAATACATGATTAATTAAGCATCTTCTTGCAAATATCTCAACTAACCACATACTAATCATCCAAGATAATTACTTATAATCAAGAAATCAACATCAATAAACAAGGTTGCAAACTAATCATCAAGGATTAACATAGAAAATGCTTCAAAGTGTCATTACAAACATAATTAACATACTAATGGTTGTAATTAAGCAAGGAATACTAGTGTTTTTGCCCTTAGGCTTACAATAATACATAATCATCAATCTTAAATGCTTGAAACAAGAACAAAAACATGGAAAGATTGAAGAATCAAACCATAAACAAGCACAAGATTGAGAATTCGGATAGTAACGGGGCTAAACGGCACAAGATGGCTTGAATCCGGGTAAAAAGCAAAGCCTCCAGAGCCTGAAAATCGCCTGTGAAACTCCCCAAAAGTCCACAATTGCCAAATGAAAGCTGTCTTCTGTTTTTTTATAACTTTTTCAGATCACACGGTCGTGCCATTAAAGTGCACGACCGTTCACTTTTAAATCACTGTTCACCATGCTGTGTGACATCAGCAGATCTTGACCGGTCTTCGTAGTCGCACGGTCGTTCCATCTATTGCACGAGCGTGCATTTCCGGGTTTAGAATGGCATGACCAACTGCACTGGTGGTGTAGCTCCGGGCTGGGGTTGATCATCGCATCCGCACGGGAGTGCCTCCAGATGAACGGTCATGCATTGCCGAAGTTACCTTGCACTCCTGATCGCACTGGCTATGCAATGCCGACCCGAGCCCTGTTGTCGGATCCGCACGGTGGTGCCACCAGTTGCATGGTCGTGCAAATCGCCCAGGTTAGAATTCTTCACAGAATCTTCGCAGCTCAGCCGTGTCGCCCGGAAAATCCTCGTTTTCATCATCTTCTTGTTCGGCACGCAGTTTTAGGCCTGTAAACACAAATACACCCAATTCAGTATCCGATTCTCAGTTTTACGGCCAAAAATGTGTGCAATAGGGGTAAAATAGGGGAATAAAACATAGGTAATTTGGTGAATATCAAACCTCCCCACACTTGAACCTTGCTTGTCCTCAAGCAAGCTAAAATTTAAAATGTAGTAAAAGATAATTTCTAATAAGAACAAGTATTTACCAAATTACCTACTAATACATCTACAAAAGGTTAGCTGGTTTTTCGAAAGACAACATCAATTGATTCAAACCAAACAAGCACATGCAAATATATGTATGGATAACCAAAAAGCCGTGACTTCACTCTGATTGACTTAGCACGCTAATCTTCACACACCTCACAATGTTCACACACACTCGGTTATTTTTGTGAAACATACATAAAATGTGTATGTGTAAACACTCAATGCCTCGACAATGGAACGTGTAGTATCATAAGCTTGTCACAAGATCTCATCTCCACCAACTAACATGCGAAAAAGTGCAAATCAAGAGGTCTTTACGGGTTGTAACGATAGGCTTGGGTGAAGGGTATGGAAAGGGATTTTTAAAGTGACGAAATGGTTAAACTCGGTAATTACGTTTAACAAGCGTAAAATAATAAAACTATACATGCTAACGCCTTAAAAAGGCGACTTTTGTGCTATCGAGCTCATCAACGAGATTTCATCATTTTTGCATTTAAAATTGCTCGAATTTTGTCGACTTTACCCTATTTTAGGGTGTTTAATTTTCTGATTTTTATGATTTTTTTTCAAATATATAATCTAATAGCTTTGTACAATGAACAACAAACTACAAGAAACGCTTGTTAAACGATTTTTAACCGAGTTTTAACACAAAAGGTTTAAAAAATAAAAAGGATAAAGTTGGCTAAGTGGGTGATTTTGTTGGGTAAACAAAGGAAAACACGGGAAAGGCTCAACATGGTTAATCCTAATGGGTAACGTAGGGTTTAGGGAAGCATAACACAAAGAACAAGGCTAACAATAAAGGGGTTCTCTAAGTGCCTCTATCACTTCTACACAGTTTCACACGTTTATGGTCTTAACAAGCATGCTAGTGACAAGTTCTAAACTACACGTGACATCCGGCTCACTCCTACTCCGAAATGAATAAACATATAACAATTTTAAGGCTCAAACATGCTCACATAACGGAAGGAATGGGTAAAAGTGTGAAAATAAACATGCAAGTCTTTCTTTGTTTGTCACGTTTTCTAGTTATCTTTTTCAAAATTTATTTGGCTTGCCGGGTTTTTATCATATCAGAAGCTTTCTAAAACAACAACCAACCGGTTTATTTACTAAAAATATATACAAATTACTGATTTTGATATATATATATATATATATATATAAATATAAATAGAGGACAAACAAAGTCAAAGTCAAAATGTTAAACCCCCTCCCCACACTTGAACTTCGCATTGTCCCCAATGCGAAACCCGAAATATAGAGAAAAAGGAGAATAACACTCCCCTGAAGATGATTAGTCTCCAAAGCTGCTTTTGTGGTGTGCTCCGGTCCAAGACGTGCTTCTAAAATTTGTAATGATGTCACAAAGCAAAGCAAAGCAAGACAAAACAGAAGGCAGAAACAATCTAAACGCAAACAAACCATAATCTACATAAATAAAAAGCATACCAAATATCTATACATGAAACATAGCAAATAAACTAAAATGTCTGAAAAATACAATACATAGACGTGGGTGTTTGAAATGAAAACCAAAATGAACACCCGAAAACATACTACTAACATAACACCACATCCACTAGCTCAGAACTCCCACTACTGATCGTCATCCGCACCTCCTCCTGTGCCGAATGGGCCTGCCCCGCTATAATCGCCTGGGTTCCCGAATGGGAACTGTGGGGGATCGCCAAAGCAGTTGGGGTAGGTGTTCTGAAGCCCCCCAAATATGTATGAAAATCCAGCATGCACCTCCTGGCGCATGAAATCCCCGCATCGCCTCCTGGTTTGCCCTCAGCTGATCATGGTTAATTCGCAGCTGCTCTAGACTGGCCCGCTGCTAATCATGGCTGATCTGCATCTGCTGGAACTGCTCATAAAACTCAGGGTACGAAGGGATGTCGGGAGGCCAGTGCTGGAACTGTTGGGGCTCTGGCTCCTGATGTGGTGGTGTGCGTGGCGGCTGCTGATGCTCCTCATCTCCCATAACCTCATCCTCATCCTCCGGCTCGAGTTGCAACAGGTCCCAGACCTCGTTATTTAGCCCTTTCAACCGATCCCCGTGGTCGGTCTCTGCTATAATCCCCATGGCTTTCAAAGAGCGGATGTCAACATACATACCTTCGGTAACCAACGTAAGACCCTCAACCACCTGGTCAGTCATAATACCCATGTTGTGAGCGTTTTGGGTCACGTACTGGCCACCATGTATCTGACTGTTGGCGGTTCTACCCGAGCTATGCACAAAGTATTCAGCCATCCACATGGCGAGGTTGATGTGTACCCCCTCCGCGAGCGCATAAAGAAATATAATATCCGGTGTTGGACAGTTTCCCAAACTGTCCATGCGCCCTGCAATAGTGTGACTGAAGATGTGATGCAGAACCCGAAGAAAAGGGTCTCGTAATCTTGAAGCTTTTGATACCCTAGGATCATACGGCCCGCCAGTAACAACTCGCGCCCAAAACTCACCCCGCTCGTCTTCGCTGGGGAAGGTTGATTGATTTGTGAAGAGCTCGGTGTTCATGTCTTCATTGGTGTAGATGTCGAGTCTTCGAACTAACCTTCCCACGGTCCAGTTGTGCCACCTTCCACCCAACCTGAAATTTATTCGTTTCTTATAGCGGAAGTCTGGATCTCTACTCGCTCTTGGCTTGTTATACGAGTAGGTAGCAAAGAACTCTAGTGTGAGCTCAAGATAGATCGGCCGGTCAATGTTGACCAACCGCGCAAGCGGAACTGTTAACATGTTCTCGAGCCGGTCACATTGGTTTAACTCTGTAATAACATCCCAATCCAATCTTCTCGGGATTCCGAATTGATCCTGTCTATCCCATAGTGCATTAAGTTTCGGAATGCAAAGATTTTCTCGCTCGTTGTTTGGGTTGAATTGGAGAAACGGATGGTTCATCTGCATGAGGGATGACAGTTAGAACAAGAGAAGCGGAAATAATATCATTCGGAACAGCCTAGCACACAGTTATGAAGGTTCTGTCTTACTGATCTGGGCAATTCACACGGGCGTGCGACCCGACGCACGGTCGTGCGTCACCGAGACCAGTGCCTGTGATCGGAATCTGCCGGCAATGCACGGACAATGCCAAACTCGAACGACCGTGCGACTCTCAGATCACAGCAAAACCTCGTGAACATCCGTAACTGAACGACCGTTCCACTGATGGAACGACCGTGCGACCATGATTTCTGCAGAATTCGAACCCCCAAACCAGAACAGCCAGATTTTTCCAAAAGTTATCAAATTTTTTGGCAAAGAGGGGTTAGAAATCCGACCAGATGTTCACGAATCACATAAATCTTACAAGGGTTAGGGCTTCAATTGTGTTTATGAAGGGAACCCTAAAAAGCCTTGATGAAATCGGACAAATCTACCCTAGAACAAGGATGAAACTAAAAATCGAAGAGAAAAAACATACCGTGCGAAAGGATCTGAGAAACCGTGCGAGAAATGGTGCAATTTTGGGGAAAACTCGGTCTGGAACGGCTGGTGCTACTAGGGTATCGCGAATGAGAATGGGGGCTGCAGATAAGGGCTTTTATATAGCACAAATGACCAAACTGCCCTTGGTCAGTCGCACGGTCGTGCGACCAGACGCACGGTCGTGCGTCGCCGACATTGACCGATCCTGGCACGATGACCTCGGCAATGCACAGGGGGTGCGACTCTAGGTGCTGGCTCACAATCGCACGGGCGTGCGGTCCGTGGCACGGTCGTGCCAAATCTGCAGATCAGTAAGTTTGCTACAGAAACCATTTTCAGCTGTCTTTTTTACCGTTTTACGCCATTTTTGCACTACGCTAACTGTTTTAACATTATTTCAACATAGATCCTTCGCTCGGCACGTTTAAAAACTGTACAAACTTACGAAGTCTACAAAACACGCCAAAAACACATAAAAACGGCAAAAACAAAAATATGGACAATTTTACCCCTAAAGCGCCAAAGACGCTCTTGCTACATTTTTTATCCTCGAGTTAGTAGCGTAAACTCTCCTCCCCACACTTAAGATGTATGCGGGGTGTGGAGCTCGATAACCTCCACCGCCGACTCGATCGGCCCAGCAACGTAAAGCTTCAAGCGATGACCATTACCTTGAAAATTACGTCGTCCGCGTTCTCAATTGCGACAGTACCATATGGAAATACCTCCTTTACCATGTACGGACCCGTCCAACGCGAATGCAATTTTCCCGGAAATAAACGCAACCTCGAGTTGTAGAGTAAAACAAGATCTCCCGCTTGGAATTGTTTATGGTCCTTCAAGCGTTTGTCATGCAATCTCTTGGTGCGCTCTTTGTACAACACGGAGTTCTCATAAGCGTGTTGTCGTAGCTCCTTTAACTCGTGAATCTGAAGGAACCGGGCTTCACCTCCGGTTTTTAGATCCAGATTTGTAGTTTTTAGAGCCCACATCGCCTTGTGCTCCAACTCCACAGGTAAATGACATGCCTTTCCGTAAACAAGCCTAAAGGGAGTAGTCCTAATAGGCATCTTATAAGCCATACGGAAAGCCCAAAGCGCTTCATCCAGTTTGTCTGACCAATCCTTGCGGTTTGAATCCACCGACCGCTCAAGGATTCTTTTCAACCCCGGTTCGTGACCTCCACTTGCCCACTTGTTTGTGGATGATAGGGCGTGGATAAACCGTGATGCACACCATAACGGGACAAAGCTCTCTCAAGCTGAGTGTTGCAAAAGTGTGTCCCTCTGTCACTGATAAGCGCCTTTGGTGCACCAAACCGGGCAAACAAACTCTTCAGAAACCTCACAACTACCCTGGCATCATTGGTGGGTAAGGCATGTGCCTCCGCCCACTTCGATACATAATCCACAGCAACCAGGATATATTTGTTTCCTCGTGATGGGGGAAATGGTCCCATGAAGTCTATCCCCTCGATATCAAAGACTTCACATACCTGTATCCCAGTTTTGAGGTATTTGGTATGTGGGGACCAAACACAGATCGATTAATGCCCCACACCTATAAACTGTGATCGTCTTGCCTTTAGGTAAGTCGCTAATGATCTCAACCTTATCATCACAATAACAATAATATAATCCAATGCACTCATCAGTATAATAAAACTCCAAAATATGTTAGATAGAAATTCACCTTAAACTTACAAATCTAAGAGAACCTAAATTAAATCAAAACAATTAAAATTTCTACAGTATTGAATTTCGATATCAAACTCCTGCAACAATAAGATCCATCTGATGAGATGCGGTTTGGCGTCCTGTTTGCTGAAAAGATATCTGATGGCTGCATGATCAGTATACACAATTGTCTTAGAAAGCACCAAATACGATCTAAATTTGTCAAATGCGAAAACAACCGCCAAGAGCTCTTTTTCCGTCATGGTATAATTCTCCTGAGCGTCGTGAAGAGTCTTGCTCGCATAATAGATCGGGTGAAAGTGCTTTTCTTTCTTCTGTCCTAAAACGGCCCCTATACCGAAATCGCTCGCATCGCACATAATCTCAAGTGGCAGACTCCAGTCAGGCTAACAGACATATTTCCGATCAAACAAGGAAGCGTGAAGCTGCCAGGATCTCCCATTTTCGTGGGCAGACGATTTTGAAGGATTGCAGAGCAGCTTTCGTTCATCCCACACAGGACATATCCTCAAGCTTCTGCTTATTTGAGAGGATGTCCTTCAAGAATTTTGCATATTTCGGCATCTGGGCCAAGGCTTCAACAAACGGTATGTTTATATGCAGTTGCTTAAACATTTCAAGAAACTTACTGTATTGTTCTTCGTTTTTCTGTTTCTTCAGCCGGCCCGGGTATGGAACTGGAGGAGTGTACTCTTTGACTGGCTCCTGGACTTGTGCTGTACTTGCTGGGACTCGCCTAGCTTACACCTCA
Source organism: Helianthus annuus (assembly GCF_002127325.2). Classification (NCBI taxonomy): domain Eukaryota; kingdom Viridiplantae; phylum Streptophyta; class Magnoliopsida; order Asterales; family Asteraceae; genus Helianthus; species Helianthus annuus. Next base: position 103,579,810 of record NC_035438.2, on the reverse strand, counting down.
TCCGGTGTATCAGTCGGGACCGCTTCAGTGATCGGTGGTGAGTCCGATATGTTGGGTCTTGTCGTCTTGCCACTCCTAGTCATAACCGCATTTACGTGCCCGCGCGGATTTGGCTCTGTGTTACCTGGAAGACCACCTGGGGGTCTCTCCAACATCATCTTCATCAGCTGACCAACCTGGTTCTCGATATTCTGAATTGATGCTTTTTGACTCCTAATTTCTCCCTCATGAACTAGAAAACGATCTTCGCTTTGTTGATATCGTTTTTCAGCCAATTGATTTGCACTCGTGGAGCTACTAAGAAGCTGAGCTATCATTTCCTCCAGCTTAGAACTTGACTGAGGGGCTTGCTGCTGGGGACTACTCCCTGTGCCCTGATTCTGATATGAGTATGGACGAGGCTGGAAAGATTGGTTGTATGACTGGAATTGCTGACCGTGAGCCTGCTGCGGCGCTGGAGCGCGCTGGGCAAATCCTAGTGGGTTCTGATTACCCACATTCACTCGCCACCCAAAATTTGGGTGATTCCTCCAACCCGGGTTGTAGGTATTGTTGTACGGGTTGTTCTGCGGCCTCACCTGATTACTCACAAAATCCACTTCTTCTTGGCCCTCATATACAACTCCCTGAAAACATGCACCAAGCTCGTGTGACACTCCGCACTGGTCACATCCTGAGCTAGCTTGCGCAGCCATCTGGAACTTATCAAACTTCACCGAAAGAGCTGAGATTTGTGCAGTAATTGTTGTGTAGTCGTCCACCACGTGAACTCCTGGGCGAGATGATGATGATGATGTCCGACCTCTCTCTCCTTCACGATGCGAACTAGACTTCAATGCAGCCTTCTCTATGATAGCATAAGCTTCATTCGGCGTCTTCGTTCCTAGATCGCCTCCTGCATTCACATCCAATCTCTCCTGCGTATCGTAATTAAGGCCTTGGTAGAACATCAGTTGTCTTTTGGAGAAACCATGGTGTGGAACATCAAGTAACAAATCTTTAAACCGCTCCCAGGCCACGTGCAACGACTCTCCCTCATCTTGGCGAAAAGTCACAATCCGGTTTCTCAACTTGGTTGTTTTTTTCAGGCGGAAAGTATTTTTGCATGAATAACTCCGCCAGCTCATTCCAGGTCCTGATGGACCCGGCTGGAAGTGACATCAGCCATGCTCTCGCTTTGTCACGCAGTGAGAATGGAAACAACCTCAACCGAACAGCATCTTTCGAAACATTTCTGATCTTGAACGTCGAACAAACTTCAAGAAAAGCCGCTATATGTCGTCCGGGATCTTCATGCTCGCGCCCGTCAAATTGCACCAAATTCTGCACCATATTAATAATACTAGATTTAATTTCAAAAGTAGGTGCATCTATAGTAGGTCTACTAATACTGGGCTCCAAGCCTGTTCCTTCGGGCTGATTCGATTCATTCAAAGGTTGCTCGTCGTCCGCCATGATTGCGTCTCCTTCGTCCCCTGAGCCCTCGGCTTCAGCGGGTACCACCTGCTTCAGCTCACCAGCTGCGAGCAGCAGCCCAACCGCACGAGACCTCTCGCGAAGACGTCTCCTCAGATCACGCTCAGGTTCTTCAGAAGGCTCAACAGCGTCTGGAGCGGGGGTTGAGGACATCAACCTGCAAACGAAAAATAGACACAATGAATAAATTATTACTATTATATTAGGGATGTTTTTTTTTTTTTTTGCTGCTGTAATAAAACAGATTTTATGTAAAAGTGGGCTGAAAATTTTATAAAAATCCGAAAATGGGCCCAAAATTTTGTAAAAATCAAAACAATAAAAATGATCGAACCGGCTAGTATAAAAATGATTTTTCGGAGCCAAAAACTCAAAGAATAAATAAATAAATAGTCCGAATTCGAACAAATAAATGGAATAAAAATTTACAAGAGTTTAAAATGAGCTTGAAAACGAATAAATTAAATCAAAAACAAGAAATATTAACAAATAAATAAACGAATTTATCCTTGAGAGGTTCATTACACACCCATGTATCTAGCCAAAATCGAATTTGGCAACCGTCTCCTAGCTTTCCACATATCATATTATTGAAACCAATGCCATCGACTTTAAACTTGTTCCAAAATGAAACGCAAGTTTTCCAAGTACCCGTGTAAGCATTATTGACCGGAGCAACTCCCCAACTACGAGAAGAGCCATGAATGGCGACTGACGTGTGCGCGTATATACATGTTTTTACAAAGAATATAACACACGATACGGTTTTAAATTTATAAAAATGATTTATACTTCAACATTAAAACACATACGAAAGGACAAGTGTACCCCGTCATATATGTAGTAAAGTATCGGTAAGAACCAAGTGTCGATCCAAGGATGTGGGCGGAGAAATAATACTAGACCTTTGTCATTAAACTACCAATAGGACGATAAGTGAGTGATTTTTCTAAAAACTAAAATAAGCATAAAAAAATATTTATAAAAACATAATAGACTCCAAATAAGAAAATAAATATACAGCCTTGCTTTATACACAACCAAAGTATATGAACTAAGTCGGTTTTGTCACTTAAAACATTTGGTCAATTTTCCATTTTCAAGACAATTAGTATCCCTTTCGGGAATCCTAACATGACAATCATTCGGAAAGCTAAAACGATAAACACACTTTAACAACCTAAGATTGTTCTTTAACGTGCAATTGATAAATGTCTATGAAAATCCCCTAAAGATAAGTTAGTCATCCGTTAGGAGTTTTCTAACCTCACTTAATCAAGGAAAGTGACACCGATAAACACAATGCAACCACCGAGACAAGCATAAACTAGATTAAATCATAACCGAGTTCATTTTACAAATCTTGTACATAAATTCACCAACATAGCAATTTTGGCCTAAACTACTAACTAGGCTACCGATTTATGTCAAGAATTCATAACAACACCATTTAACCCGTTAAGGCCCTTACGTGAGGGAAAGCTTTCTTGATTAACAATAATTACCCCTTATTAAACCACTAACCATTTCTAGTGTCATGGTGCACACATTTTAAACAAGTTAAACTAGTTAAGCAAGTTTAAAGTCTACTAATACATGATTAATTAAGCATCTTCTTGCAAATATCTCAACTAACCACATACTAATCATCCAAGATAATTACTTATAATCAAGAAATCAACATCAATAAACAAGGTTGCAAACTAATCATCAACGATTAACATAGAAAATGCTTCAAAGTGTCATTACAAACATAATTAACATACTAATGGTTGTAATTAAGCAAGGAATACTAGTGTTTTTGCCCTTAGGCTTACAATAATACATAATCATCAATCTTAAATGCTTGAAACAAGAACAAAAACATGGAAAGATTGAAGAATCAAACCATAAACAAGCACAAGATTGAGAATCCGGATAGTAACGGGGCTAAACGGCACAAGATGGCTTGAATCCGGGTAAAAAGCAAAGCCTCCGGAGCCTGAAAATCGCCTGTGAAGCTCCCCAAAAGTCCAGAATTGCCAAATGAAAGTTGTCTTCTGTTTTTTTATAACCTTTTCAGATCGCACGGTCGTGCCATTAAAGTGCACGACCGTTCACTTTTAAATCACTCTTCACCATGCTGTGTGACATCAGCAGATCTTGACCGGTCTTCGTAGTCGCACGGTCATTCTATCTATTGCACGAGCGTGCATTTCCGGGTTTAGAATGGCACGACCAACTACACTAGTGGTGCAGCTCCAGGCTGGGGTTGATCATCGCATCCGCACGGGAGTGCCTCCAGATGAACAGTCGTGCATTGCCGAAGTTACCTTGCACTCCTGATCGCACTGGCTGTGCAATGCCGAGCTGAGCCTTGTTGTCGGATCCGCACTGTGGTGCCACCAGTTGCACGGTCGTGCAACTCGCCCAGGTCAAAATTCTTCACAGAATCTTCGCAGCTCAGCCGTGTCGCCCGGGAAATCCTCGTTTTCATCATCTTCTTGTTCGGCACGCAGTTTTAGGTCTGTAAACACAAATACACCCAATTCAGTATCTGATTCTCGGTTTTACGACCAAAAACGCGTAAAATAGGGGTAAAATGGGGGAATAAAACATAGGTAATTTGGTGAATATCAGCGGCGACCACTTTTCTCCACATCATATTATGTTCATTATAAAACCGCCATAACCATTTTCCTATTAACGCATTATTATTCAACTCCAAAAACGCTATACCCAATCCTCCATTGCTAATTGGTTTTTACTATTTTTCTCTTTTGAGAAGCAAATTTCCTTTTATACTACTAGGAGGATAGGATACCTACAAGATACGACTAGAGCGAAACATCGCATTGTGATACTCGTTTTTTATAGTTTATTATTATTATTATTATTATTATTATTATTATTATTATTATTATTATTATATTTATTATAGCATCATTGTGATAGATATATATCAAAAACAAAATCACCAGGTAATCCATTTCACTGTGTTGTGCATGGTTCGGTTATTATCTTCAACCGAAGCCGAAACCAAAGTAATTGGTTAGTCTATTTTATTAATCAATCAGTTTTCGGTTAATCACTTCAATTTATTCGTTTAAATTGACGATTTTTGGTTTCGTTAATTTAATTTCACTTAATAGCAAAAATCAAATTTGGGCTAAAACTTTTGCTTAAAAATATATGAAATTGAGGTATAATACATTGAATGAAATTATAAATATATGAATGAAGCTATAAAATATGAAATATATGAACTGGAGGTATAAAGGCTAGAAATATATGAAAATATGAATGATTGGGTTCGGTTCAGCTAATTTTGGTTAAACGAGAGTACAAAAAAATTGATAACCGGTTTTTGGTTAATTCGGTTTTAAGTTTTCACTTAATTCAGTTTTTGTTTGATTTCGGTTTCGTGTGTTTTTCAGTTTGGTTTACATTAACGATTTAGTTATTGCGCACCAATAACTGGTTTTGGTTAATAACCGAGGGTTAGGATATAATAGAAAGTTTTTTTTTGGCTAGGAAGTAATCTTAACCATCAATTGATTTAATCAATGGCTAAGATTAAATGAGTGAAATTGAAGTTCAAAAAAGAGGCGCGTGGGTTTGTGTAAGGGGATTGTAGTCAATGCAGGACAATAGTTTCTCTCTCCTCTAATTTCTCCCCGTTTTTTAAACGTTAATAACTTTTTCATACGACATTATTTTTTTTTATAAAAATTGCACCAAAAAACGAGCGTTTTTTAATCTTTAAAACGATATACTATTGCTATATTTTCGAATTTTTTTTGAAAACCCAGTTACGTAAAACGCAATGGAAAAAAACGTAAAAATGATTTTTTTCTAAAACGCAATGCACCAAAAACACAAAGAAATCTCTTATTTCTAAAACGCAATGGCCAGAAAACACAAAGAAATGTATTATTTCTAAAACGCAATAGCCTAAAAACACAAAAGAAAGTGTACTTTCTAAAACGCAGTGGACTGAAAACACATAAAAATATGTTTTACCTAAAACGCAATGCACCAAAAACACAAAGAAATGTCTTATTTCTAAAACGCAATGGCCAGAAAACACTTCAAAAATGTGTTTTTCTAAAACGCAATAGACTGAAAACACATAAAAATGTGTTTTGCCTAAAACGCAATGGACTAAAAACACTTCAAAATGTGTTTTTCTAAAACGCAATGGCTAGAAAACACATAAAAATGTGTTTTACCTAAAATGCAATGACTAAAAACACTTCAAAAATGTGTTTTTCTAAAACGCAATGGACTGAAAACACATAAAAATGTGTTTTACCTAAAATGCAATGACTAAAAACACTTCAAAAATATGTTTGTCTAAAACGTAATGGCCAGAAAACACATAAAAATGTCTTATTTCTAAAACACAATGGCCTAAAAACAGAAAAGAAAGTGTTCTCTCTGAACCAGGAAGTAGGAGATAAAAAACTGTCTACGAAAATGAGGCAATTTCCAGATAATTAAATTTTCTGATGCAGTTTTATTAAAGCAATTTAATCAAAAAAAATTTCCAAGCTGACCTGGCAGCTCGACCCCAGCCAGGGGCTCTGCCCCTTGGACCCTGCCAAGGGCTGCCATCCCTTAGACCCTGCTCCCGGACCCCCGCCAAGATCGTAAAATGCAAAGACTCAATTCAAAAACACAGATCGTAAAAATGCAATTTAAAAAATTCTTACACAGATCGAAGCCGATTTCTTTAGATTTCTTCACCGATTGACGAAATTTGAATGTTAGAAACACCTGTCAGGGATCGAATCGAGTGATTTGCTTCAAAATCACAGGAAAAAATGAGATATTGTATGAAATTAAACTGGGTTTCTTCAAAAAAGTTGAAGAACATGTTGATTGGGTGTTGAATCATTGATTAGTGACGAAAATCGCACTATAATGTAGTGATTATTGAGATAGAAAGTGAAGAAAAGGTTGAAGATGGTGGGTTTTGAAGATTGTGGGTTTTGAACTTAAAGAGAGAAGAAGAAGGAAGAAGATTGGGTAACTGAAGAAACACGTAACTAATCTTAAGGATAATTAGTTTGGTTTATGTTTCTACCATAAGGGTTAATCTTCTTTGATTTCTTGAGCTCCTTAATGACTGATTATCCTGCAAAACAGAACACCGTTAGCTCATTAAGAGGGGAGTATGGGGTTTCCCTCTTAACCAGGCTCCGACGTGAGAATAAGTAACTATCTCGAGGAGATTAAAGTGAGTAAAGAGTGAGAGTAGAGGGAATATAATGAATTAACCTGTGAATGAAGTGTTCTATTTATAGCCGGAGTGGTGTAAAGGATGTGGGCTGATGGGCCTTGGGCCAGAAGACGACAATAGAATGGATATGCCTTTTGTCTCACTGGTGTCGACCGTTAGTGTCTTCTGGACGTTTCTTGGTGCTGGCGCACCATGAGTGAAGCCACGTGTCGCTGTTGTCGATCTCTGTCATCAGCCAGTTAGTGGAGATCGTGGGGCAGGTGTCTTTGCCCCGTGATTGGTGCCCCGTAGGCGTCCTTGAGTACTTTTTGTCTCCTGCTCGTCAGATGATCGTGGTGCACGATTAAGCAGAGCCATATCTCCCAGATGAGCCCTCCTGGGATGGTCCGAGTTCGACACTTCGAGTTCCTTTGTCGAGCTCATGGTATGGAACCTACTGTGGAAAGGTTCCGGGTCTTCTATCAGCTCATTAGGAATATGGGATTTTATTCTTTCGCCAGTCGAGGTGCGGCAAAGAAGATACTCCTGAACCCTCCCAAGAGTTTCCATGACTGGAAACCAAAGTTCTTTTATATTCGCGAGGAGGTTATGCCGATCGCCATGACTTTTCGTGCCTGGTCTGAACCGATATTGAAGGAAGATCTGCCAATTCCGAAGCATGAGAATTGGTATCAGCAGCTTACTCCTACCCCAAACCGAGTGTTTGATGAGAATGTTCTGGTAGCTGCGGGCATGAGTGATCAATGGGCGCCGGATAGCAAGGATGTTCCGGTATTGAAGCTTAATGACCAAGGTTAGTCACTTCATTCCTTTTGACTTTAATTTCTTTGTAGCCTGTTTTAATCATGTACCTACGCGTGCAGAAGTGCAACTGTACCAAGCTGCCTTCTCAACCTTTGGAGGGTTAATGGGCGCGCGCCCACTTAGAGCGGGGGAGGAATATTGGTACGACCAGATCAAGGGTTACTTCATGTACCTAGTTGCTGATGCTTTTGCCGACCCACCTACCTCCACTGAAGGTGCGCATATTCCTAAACCTCGCCCTCTGCGCGCTTTGACTTCTGTTGGGAAAGAGATTGTTTATCTCTCCAGCGAGGAGTCTGTTGGATCTTCCAATGGTGAGTTAAGTTCCTAGTCTACCATCTTTGCAGGTGTACTGCGCGATTTGGGTATTGACCTGGAGGAGAAGAAGAAGAAGCCGAAGAAGAAGAAAGGCGTCACCCTTGATGCTGACGTGACTAGCCGGAAAAGTGGAAGTAGTCGCGCAACCACTGTAGTTGCTGATAAAGGTACCTTCCGCCTTCGACAAAGTAGCTTAGAAGATTATGTTCTTATAAGTGATTCATTTGAGGGTTTGTCGCGCATAGGCGAGAAGAAGGCGGGAGCTGCAGGTTCAAGAAGCTCTGGGAGCGCGGGTTCTCGCAACCCTGATGCTGGGACCACCCCGTCTTCTGCTGCGAGGAAGACGACGAAGAGGAGGTAGAAGAGGAAGCTGCGGTGCAGCTGATTAGGAAGAGGAGCAGGGAGGCTGCTCTTGGGGCCTCCATGATGTCGAAGCCTGGTGGCGCTCCTCTAATTGGAAAAAGGAGTAACTTGCACTCTCTTTACAAATTTTCTCCTGATTAGTGTTTTGTTTTTTTCTTGCACTCCTTACTCTTTCTAACATTTTATTTCTGCAGAGGCTGAAAAGAAGGCCCCTGAGAAGAAGGGTGTCACCATTACGGAACCCTCGGAGCCGGTGCTTAAAAGGCCCAAAGTCACCAAGGTTACTATTAAACCTTTCACGGCTCCTCAATCTGCGAAGGAGAAAGAAAAGGCTGTTGAAAAGCCTGTGAAGGAGAAGGAGGTGGAGAGGAAAAAGGTTGCTGATAAGCCACTCACGGAGCCCGAGGAGCCCGAGGTTACTGCCGCTATCCCTCTCGATAAGGCGTAGGGTTCAGAGGCAACTCGTATCACCAGTCTTGACCAGCCCCTACATGCGAGGGGGAAAGGCCCGGAGGTGGAGAAACCTGTTAAGCCCTTGCCCACCAAAGCCCCCGTTCAAACTGCCCAGATAACCTCTGCTGGGAAATTTGGTCCAGCTGCTAAGGAACAAACTGCTGCTGCTGGTGGTGCAAGCGCTGGTTTCGCTGCTGGTCAAGCTGGCGCGGGGAGGCAAGGTGAGATGCCACACTCTCCCATAGGTCCTATGGATACCCTGGGAGACATCTATTACAAGTCGTATACGGAGGAGGGTTGAGGCGACGCTCCGCACCAACTGCCATGGGGTTTGAAACAGAAGGACACTTTTTTGGAATTCGCGCCGTGCCGCGACTGGCTTCTGAACTCCATTCCTCCTGGTGAGGTTAACCGACAAAGGGAGCGAACCCACAGTGCTCTATATCATGCTTACGTTGTTGGTGAAGCCAACACTCGTGCTGCTAACCATCAGATCGTTCGCGAGTGGCGAACCATGGTTAGGGAAAGGGAAGACTGGGAGAAATACCGTGAACGGTTGTTAAAGCAAGTCAAGAATTTTGAGAAGTCGAAAGCTGCCTTTGATGAGGAGAAGGCGAAGTTTGAAACAGACAAGAAAGCGGAGGAGTGGGGCTGTGAGGGCGTTAAGGGCAAACTCCGCGCTGCTGAAGAACTCCTAGCAAAGGAGTGTGCCGACTGGAAGGCGATTTGCGCCAAAGATAATGAGCGCATGTATGCGGCTTGTGCTAAGATTGCCGATCTTGAGAGTCAAGTTGCTGATTTAAAGAAGAAAGTGGAAGGTGCGCAAGCTGCTAAGGAGCAGGCTGAGGTATGTTATTATCCTTTTTTGCTCATGTTTTAGCTTGTAGAATTTTCTAAGTCTTTTACCTCTCGTAGGCTGAGCTTAAAGCGCAAATATCTGGCAAGGATAAAGATCTAGCTGCCAAGGACGTTGAAATTGCTGAGTTGAAGCGTCGCCTGCAAGAGCAGGTTGAGAAAAATGAGTCCTTGGAGATCGATCTTGAAGCTGAAAAGTCCAAAGCTACTACTGCCGAGGAAGCCAAGCGAAAGGCCGAGGAAGCACGTGCCATTAGTTCTTCCGCCCTTAATGTGGTGCAAAATAATTATGCTGAGGTCCAGGGCATTGTGGATACCTTGTCTTCGGAGGCGGAATGGCTGCGTGGCAGGGGATTAGTGCTGGTACTGCCTCTTTAGAACTTGTGTTTTATTTGTTATGAAACGGCCTCTGATTCCGCTTTTTTGTAGATGGCCAACTCCATCTTGAATGTAGGGGAGCTAGATGGAACTGTTGCTGCTCTTATAGATGCCTCGCGCGCGGTTGGTCATCGTGAAGGTTATCTAGAATGTGCGCAACATGCTGAGGAGATTTTTGGGCAAGAGTTTGACAAAAGTCACTGCTCAGTGGCTGATGAGGCTAATGCGGCGTTGACCCGTGCTGAACATGCATATGATCATCTTATTTGATCACGAAGGCTCTAGAGCATGATGACTGGTGTGCTCGCCTTAAGGCTCTCCTGGACCCACCAGAGATGGTTGAAGTATCCGACGAGGAGGAGCCGACGGGCGATGATAGTGAAGGTGGTGGCAACGGCGCTGATGGTGGTGATGACGATGGGGATGGTAATCGACCCGAATAGTGTTAACAGGCTTTGTGCCTTGTAGCTTTGTTTTTAGATTTTAGATGTAACCTTTTTTGCGCGGTCACGCTTGTATAATCGACAATGGTTTGTAATGGTTGCGCTTTTGCGCCTTTTGAATATGATCTTTACGTTTTGCTTTCCCTTTTTCGAGTTACAATTGTTGCACTGTTGCTAGAAACTTTGGTCAAGTTAGCGCGAATAAACGTAAGTGTGGCTCTTGTGTGAGTGAAATTGCCTGGTCTCGCTATGTTCGCGGAGAACCTTGAAGGTATAACTCGATAGCTCGTAATGTACTGCAGTGTTTTCGTGCTAATCAAAAGTTTAACATGCATTTGTAACTAGGAAATATTGTAGAGTAAGAATTCAATATGTAAAAAGCGCTTGTATTAGCAAATTCGTTAGGCCTGTAGCCCCTGTTTACAGCAGTACTCGATAGCTCGTAATGTACTGTAGTGTTTTCGTGCTAATCAAAAGTTTAACATGCATTTGTAACTAGGAAATATTGTAGAGTAAGAATTCAATATGTAAAGAGCGCTTGTATTAGCAAATTCGTTAGGCCTGTAGCCCCTGTTTACAGCAGTACTACATTACATATTTTTCTTGCGCACACCACCTGTAGACACTGACTGCCGTCTAGTGTGGTGGAATTTTGATTCTTCACGGTGTTAAGTCGCCTAAACGTTGACTGCTGTCAAGCATGGCGGTTTTTCCGGTGTTTATTCTTGATAGGTGATGTGGCGAGGCCAGCGATCACCCGCTCCTCTGGATCTTCTTGATGTCCTTGCGCACTTTTTTCAGGAGGTGGTCCAGCTTGCCACTCTTCAGAGCTTTCTCAATTTCTACGCGCAGTTGGATGCAGTCGTTAGTCAAGTGGCTTGTGTCCTTGTGAAATTCACAGAACAGGTTAAGGTCTTAGCCTTTCTTGCTGCGCATTGGTAGTGGATCTTTGACATCCAGCTTCTCTGTGTTGAGGACCTCGAGAGGCGTCTTGGTTAGTTGAGTCCATTTCCTCTCCTGGTGGTCTTCTCTGTCTGTCTTCGTGTGTTGTTCTGTCAATTGTAGCGCGAGCATCCTCCCAACGCCTGCTTTTGTCCTCACTTGATCTTGAACTCCAGTCGGAGTATCTCTTCCTCTTCTCGTGTCTGCTAGAATCGCGCGAGTAATCCCATGAGTAATGATGGGATGAGTGATGCTCTTTAGTGTCATAGCCAGATTTGGACCCACTCAGGGATTCTTCTGCCTGTGCAACAATCTTTGCTGCGTCCATAAGCTTGTCCCACTCCTTGGGCGTCGCATCCTTTCCCGCGATAGTCCTAATGAGGATATCACAGCGAATTGCTTTTTTGAAGGCAGCGCGCATAAGCTGTTCACTCACGCCACCAATCTCCAAACACTCCTTGTTAAAGAGAGTGATGAAATCTTCCAACCCTTCATTCTCTCTGCGGCAAATATCCATTACCTCAGCTGTATCACGCTGGTAACGCCTTTGTTGGCTGAAATGGTTGACGAATTGTGTCCTGAAATCAACCGATGATTTGATTTTTCCCGGGGGGAGTGATGTGTGCTAAACAGACTATAAAAATTAACTAAATTAGACTCTCTAAGCTAGACACGAAAAGCTTTAATTCTAGACTCGACCTAAAACCACACAATCGGCAAGTGTACCGATCAATGTAGTATAACCCTAGGAAGTCCGGATATCGAACCACGAGACTCTATGTATCACGTAAACTAGACTCTAACAGACAGGACTAAAACTTGTTTAACTGTTGGGTGGGGGGGGGGGGGTTACGGAAAATCTAGGAAATCTATATTGAACTACTAAATTAACTAAAACTAGACTAAATACGAATAAAGACAAAGACTTTCCTTATATGAGAACGAGACCACCTAGACAAGAATCCTGGATCACTTTTAAAGAGTTACAGATTAAGTTAAATGCATGAAATATGGAACCGGGATCTTTAAGTACTAAACCTGTTAAGAACCAACTAAGCCCCTCGACCCTTCTCAAGGAGAAACCTATGGAACTACCTAGGCCGTTAATCCTACCGGTTATTAGACGCCTTTCCAGTTGTCTAATTATTGTGTAAGTACCCTAATGTTGACCTACTCTTTTCTAATAATAGATCTAGGGTAGTTTGAAGTAATTAACTTGACTTGATAGACTAATAAAGCCGACAGGTAAACCAAGACATGACCTTTTCCAAGGATTATCTAAAGCAATTCGCCGGGTAAGACCTACCAATAGCCCCTCACTTTCCAGGTATTAGGACTAGTAGAACACTAAGACTTAGCAAATTATTACCAATTACTTCTAGGGGTTATTGCGCAAATCTCCCTAAAGAGTTAAGGTTTTCTAACGTGATATAGACACTCATTGAAATCCTAAACCCTAATATGACTCTATGTTGTGATATAGACCGTCACTAAGAATCATATGAAGCCAATAATAACAATAAACCAAATCAAAGCACGCATATACATCAAATCATTAAATCAAACCTTTTACAAATCACAATTAGTCCATAAAATCATTCAATTAATAAAACCGGTAAAAACTTCATATTAATCCATTCATCAAGTCTAGGTGGCTTAAATGTTTAGCCAAGCATGTTCATAAACGAAAACAAATCAAAGATGTCTAAACAAGAATTCATCATAACAAGTTTCAAGAAAAGAACTCGACAAAACAAGGGATTAGAAAACCCGATAGATCCTTCGATTCTTCGTCCTTGACTCGTACCAATGATTCCAAAGCCTTGAGATCTCCGATTATGCGCCAAGAATGCTCCAAGTTCGCCCAAAGAAGTCTGATTTTCGTAATTCCGGTTCTCCTCAGTTTCTTCAGAATTTTTAATCCAAAACCGTAGCTGCTAAAACACATTTTTTTCGAAATAGACCCTAGGCGTGACGCGACGGGGCTAGGCGTCACGCGGTGCCTCCCTGCAGATTATTTTATTATTTTTATTGATTTCCAGCTTTCCAATTCGCATTCGAACCCGTTTTTCCTCCAAACTGCTCGTTTTGACTCGTTTTTCATCACTTTAAGCTACGGGACCTGAAATCAAAGCTTAACGTCAGCAGTATCGAAATTCTAACCTAAACTAGACTCAAAATAGCCGAAAACTGACCAAAATATACACTATAAACATATGTACTTTGCAGTACATCAAACATCCCCACACTTACTCTTTTTTTGTGTGACAACCCACACAAATCAGGTATCCGTACGACTTAATTAGCTATTAATTGTTGCCTAATTACTGTGCTTGACTGAGATTCCTGATAAACTGCTACTTGATTTTTGATACATGTACATATCTGCATCATACTTTGATTTCCGTCACTACATTATTTATTTACTGAACCTTAGTGACAAACATGATGCACAAAAGCACAGTAGCATTTGAACGGATAACCTATTGAACATGCTGATATAGCCAGCATCAGGCAAACACTGCCTCTAAAGGCCTGAATGAGCCAGAATTATTTTACTACACCCATAGTGTGTGTAGAGATACAAGGGTTGTATAATTGCGTCTCTAGGAATAAGATACAGAGATTGGATGTGCCTAAAACGTACTTTAAGCACGAAACACAGCACTTTTATTTACACACTAGCTTCTAGCTAATTAATAAAGTGCCAAAATACAAGGAATTATTCCCGACACTTTGCTGAATAAGTTGTGTCGCTAAAAATATTACTTACGACGCTTAAAGGATATCTTAAGCACTTTAACGGATTCCTATCCAACCGAACAACCGGACAATACCCGGAACATGAAAATATTGCCAGAATTATTGTTGGTATTTTTCTGAGCCAGTTAGGGTCCCTGATTACCCTAACACCCGCAATATAACACATTAAACAACTAACGGGGTTAATCCCTAAAGTAACCGACTTTAACCAAACTAAACTGTAACTGCACGATCGAGACCCAACCGGGCGACCCCACACCCCCTTGGGCCGGTTCCATTGAGATGGAACTAGGTGGTACAACTTTTATTTTTTTATTAGAAATTGCGGATATCTAGAGAGCATGGAGAACCGGTGGACGATAACGAAACTTTTTCTATTTAAACACTCACTCTCTCACACACTAAACACACACACAAGATCACAACTCACTCCCTCTCTCCCTTGTGCTCTCCCTCTCGGCCGAACATCACCACACCCAACCACCCATCTTCGGTTTTCGTCTTGCAAGTTCCAAGTGCATACAAGTCTTGAGGATCACGTACAACGAAGCTTGGAACAAACGGAAGTTGAAGGACCTCGCCACGTTGCTTTTATCCACGCCGTTTTCGACTAGAATCTTCCCTAGCCCCGAGCTAGAGGTATATCATTTAAAACTCGTTTTTAATCGTATCAAAAGTGGTTAAAAGGATTTTTATCGGTTAAATGTCGGTAACCCACTATTCGAATCTAAAAAGTCTACTAAAACATGAAAATCGTTGGATAAAAGGTCTTAACGCGTGTAAATGTCGTAGTATTTGAATATGTTGGTTATTATGGCCCGATCTATGATGTGGTGGCTCTTATCATCGTTTAACCCGACTTTGTTAAGATCCCGAATCTTGACATACACTTGTTTCTAGCAGTACAAGGGTTAAAAGGTGAAACTCCACCACACGGGAAACATGAACTTGTGTAAAAGTGTTTTGACATGCAAAATAGTGTTTAAAACGAGCCGATCTACGTATGTACAAGTGGTATATTCGTAGGACCGGGTGTCGAGAAAATCATGTTTTATAAAAGTGGATAACATGTTGATAAAAGGATGTTTTCTATAAACTACAAGTGTAGAAACACTTATAAAATGAAAGATCCGACAAAATAACAATTTTTACAAAAATTGTCGAGAAGTTGTAAAGAGTGATTTGTTCCAAAAACGGGGTTTTTGCAAGACTAAGTTATTTTATGTATAGATCCACTAAATATAAAGTGATCTACAATACGACTCTCGGAAAAATTACAAGTTCATGTGATAATGCGATTTTACATTTTAGTCTACAAGTTTGATGTATTGAAACTGGTTTGAAGTATCGGAAATTGATTGGTTGATTTAAAGAAATTGTTGAAGTGATTTTGTAAAAGAAAATGATACGCTTGAAAGCGTGGCCACCTCCAGTTACAGGGGAAACTCTGGCGAAATTCTTTTTCTAAAATCTAACACTTAGAATTATTTACAAGTGTTAGAACTATTATTGGAAATATTTACAAAATATATTCGCCATGACTTTATTTATTAAATAATCGGAGGTGAGATTTTCACAAAACTAAACGTGATAAATATATATATTCGGTAAATATATTTTGTCACAACACTGTTTATGATTATTTTGTGAAAATGTATAAATATTATTTTTAGAGTAAAAATGATATTTACTAACTTGTCAAACCTAAAATAATACAAACGCTTATACGACAAGCATAAAAGTTACAACGGTAATTTCTATTACCATCTAATCATTAAAACGTAACTTACGCTTATTACGGAAATATTCACAAACGCGTATGTTGTCGACGTATTATTTTGGAAAGTAATATGTAAAAAGAAAATATATTATTTTTGAGAAAAATAATTATATTTTGGAGTGAGAAATAAAAATATATTAAGTGGGACTTAATGAGATAGTATAAATACACATGTATTTAAATCCCCCATCCTTGGGAAGGAAAGTAAAATACCAAGTATGTACACGAAACGGTTGTCTAACCGTCTCCTAAAAATGTAAGTTATAAAGCTAAGGCACGGCCATCCGTCTAATAGAATTAGCACCTGTAGGTCGTTGCACAGCTTCGGATATTCGGATTACTTGGTAGAGATACGCATTCACTGTGAGTTCATGTCCCCCTTTTCTCTAACTGTTTTCAGTTTACTTAACTGCGGGGGTGAAATACATGTTACTATGATTTACGAGTACTTTACAACGGTATGTTTAACGTAAGGAGGTGTTATACGATCATGTGAGTGGATAGGAACAACATGGGGCCATTAGTCCTCATGGAGGGACCGAGGGACAGGAGCGGTAGATCTATCTGGGTGTAGCGAGCCCAGCCCCCGGCCAAACTAGAAACGGACCGTGGGGCGACTTTGTCCACATACTTTGCCGTGGCGAAATCTGCTAGGTTTGAGTCTCCCTATTTGCATTTCACATATGTCAGTGGCCTTGCAAACCATTGATGATCACAAGTCCTCTTACACTGCTACATACCACAACTATTTTTATACTCACAAATGTTTTATATACTCACCTACACGTGAACTCGCTCAACATTATTGTTGATTTTTCAACTCACATGTATTTCAGGAAATTAAACGGATCTGGCACGGTATGGAACGTTTTCCGCTGCACTGGTCATGAAGTCATCAGGGTTTAGGGTTGTGTCTCTTACCTGGACAAGACACAATCCCTAAATCACGTTTATGTTTTGTTATAAGTTGTAATGTTACTGAACAAGGTTATGGTTGCATGTTAAAAACAATGGTATTGTATGATGTTTTCAAAAACTTAATGGATGACTTGCATGGTTTTTAAATTCATATAGCTTTGTTATGATTAAGCTATGGTATTAAGAAGTCACACAAATTAACCACGCTTCCGCAAAGCCAGGGTGTGACAGCTTGGTATCAGAGCTCTGATCATAGCGAACTAGGATTCCTTCTCGAGTCTAGACTATGATCACTAGGGCTCTCACGAAAACATTTTCTGCATACCACTTAAGTCCAGATCCAAAACCTTTTTATAAACAAATGTTGAGCACATTTTATTCATTATTCTAGGCTCAGTCTGGGAGGCTGAGGTTCGGCTAGTGGGACTAGGAAGGACAGTCTGGGAGGCTGGGAGGCTAGTGGGACTAGGAAGGACAGTCTGGGAGGCTGGGAGGCTAGTGGGACTAGGAGTGTTGGCTAGTGAGACTAGGAAGGACAGTCTGGGAGGCTGGGAGGCTAGTGGGACTAGGTGGATTATGTGATTATTATCTGGTAACTTATGTGACTATTTGATTTACTGATTTTCGTGCTTATTCTGTGATTGTGTTACAGACACATGGATACATCAGATACCGGAGACTCGGATACTATTGGACCTCTACCCATGGTGTCGGATGACATTGTGTCATCGGAGCATGAGGTGCATACCTCAGATTATACGAGCACAGATGATGACGACTTCCAGCCGTTCGCTCTACCCGACGGCATTGATGAGCATACTGATGACTCCTTGCCCTTCGCTTTACCCGAGGGTGCCTATGAGCCTATTGATGGCGATCCTGCTGAGTATCTTCCCCTTGTTGTGATTCCAGCTCCGATTCCTCTTGCTTCTTACCCTGCGTATGAGCTTTTGCCAGACGCCGATGCCGACGGCGACATCGATCTGTACGAGGACGAGCCATTTGAGGACGAGGCTCCTGACGTAGCTCCTCTACCTGCAGGCGGTCTCTTGATGATAGCTGACGTTCCAGCTGGAGACTCGCCCATTCACTCACCAGTCCCAGACTCTTTTGAGTCTGTGGCTTCTGCTCCGTCTCACGAGGTGAGCATTCAGCATTTTGTTCATGACTCGGACCCTGACCAGGCATCTTCTGTCACACCCCCAAAATCCCACCTGCGGAGTACTACCGCTTGGAGGCGTGACTGACCAGGATCCAGCCACCAATCATACTGAACAAGCATATAAATAGTTATAAAAGTTTAACCATTCACGATTGGTGTTCCAAAACAAATAAGTTTAAGTTGCAAGCGGAAGCATAAGTTTAAAGTTATAACATAAGTTCCAAAAGTTTCAAGTTTAACATAGTCTTGTAGCAATCCCTGTCCCACAACGATCCTCCTCCATGCAAGCTCCAGCTGAGTACCTATGGTCCTGCAAAGCATGTAGTAACGAGTCAACAACTAGTTGAGTGAGTTCACGGGTGGGCGTTCGTTTTAGTTGTTTCGAAAACAGTTTACATTATCTGGCATCCTGCCGTGGGGGTTACCCCATAGTTTAAAAACGTGACATGTTCGTTCCCAGTTACTCCGGCACTCCGGCCGTGGGGGCTACCCCATGTAGTTATCAGGCATTTCGGCCGTGGGGGCTACCCCATGTACATCATCTGGCTCTCCAGCCGTGGGGGCTACCCCATGTGTATACTAGACTCGTTACCGTATCGATTGCTGACTGTAGTCATGTTTATGTGCCCTGAAAACATCAATGTCTATCATCATTGACGTGCCCCAGATCCATTAGTTCACGCCCGTCCTCTGCGGCACGGTGTGAGGCTTGTCAGACCTAAATAGCGCTATCTAACTAATGACCCGCTCGCCATTGGCCCGGCGATTAGTCGATACAAAAAGGAGGGACTTCGTGATAGAGTTTTAGTCTAGTACGTTTATCCGTCCATCCGGACGAGGAATCACATTCCTGAACCACTGACGTCCTACCCAATGGTAGACGAGGAACCCATGTTCCTGAATCCCATTCCCAACCCAGGGAATCCCATGCTTTGTAAAGGGTGTGAACTCACCTTGGTTTGCTCGGCAGTTAATCACAGAAAGTCAATCAAGTCGCAAGTAGTCAATAACGTCCTAACACGGATATCACGTATAATCAGATTCGAACCAAGTAGTGCACAAATGTTCAACACGTTTGGCAAGCACGTTTAGCAGTAACAGTTAACAGTCAACAGTAGCACATACGGTTCACAAGTTCAGCCCAACTACTTAGGCCCAAACACGTAAAAGCAGTTAACACAGAAGCCCATCAGTCTGGCCCATTAACTAAGGCCCAAAAGTGTGGTTTCGAGTCGCAACCGGACTCGCAAGCATGGTCTCGAGTCATGCTGTGTGTTGATCATGGATGGTTGCGAGTCGCAACCGGTGTCGCAACCGTAGTCTCGGTTCATCATGCTAAGGTCTCGAGTCGCAACCGGACTCGTAACCTGTGGTTTCGGCTTGTCCTGTTATGGTTGCGAGTCGCAACCGCGTGGTCTCGAGTCATCACGCTGTGGTTGCGAGTCGCAACGGGTGATTGCGAGTCGGTAAGCTGTCATTTTCACGTTCACGTGTTGATGCAGGTGTAATCAGCCAAATAGTACAATATAATCAGGCCCAAATCCGGAAATGACCAATAGAATTTCACTAACATATTTCCTAATCAGGCTATTAGTCAAATGTGGATCAAAATCACAAGGGTTTTCAATCTTCAACTATCATTCAAAGTGTTCTTCAAATATTCAAACCCATCTTCATCAAGTTCATAACATTTTAACCACTTATTCAATCAACACTATGAACAAGCATCAAAACACTAAGCATAACACATAACCCGGTTTTCACACAAGTCCGATTTCATGACATATGTAACCCGATTTCATGTTCATCAACATAAGTGGTTCAAACTTCATTTAGACACAACATATCACATCTTGCCATATAATATATGTTAACCGGTTATCAACATGGTGCATATTAGAATCATCATAAACATCAAGAACATCATGTAATCTCTAACTATAGACATCATCTTATGCATACATCCATTCAAGCACAAACACAACAAAAATTAACCATAAAAATACTAACCGGTTGGTGATGTGTGTGTGTGTGCCGATCCAAAGTCCAAATCCGAGAGTTTCTTGTGTCAACCGAGTGGATCCGAGAGTCTTGGAGATGTGTTTGTGTGCTAGAGTTCTAGTGGGAGAGAAGATAGAAGTGTGTGTGTGTGTGTGTTCTTGTTCAACAAAGTGGTAGAAATGACTAAGGTAGTGTATTTATAGTCAAAGTTCCAAGTGTGTGCACCCTTCATGGGTTTCGAGTGGGTTTACGGCCCAAAGGCCCAAAACCGATTACTATTCACTCGAGACCTCATGGTCTCGAGTCGGGTCCTTGTTGTTTCGTGTCGGGTTCTCGGTTCACATATAACACACATACATACATATATATACAATACACGCGTAACAAAGCACTTATCACATAAAAAGATTCACGTTATCATTTTAACTAGTCACATAACGTACAAGCAAGTTACAACGAAAGGTTCTAGGTTTCGGGTTGTCACATCATCCCCAAGTTGAAAGAAATTTCGTCCCGAAATTTGACGGCACTCACTGAGGAAGCTAGTCAAGTTGTAAGGTTTTCCCGGTTTTCCTGGGGTGTCACATCCACCCCCCGTTGATCTGGAATTTCGTCCCGAAATTCCGTAGCTTCAGCCTCAGTAGCGTTTGTACTGTTCTCAAACAGTTGGGGATACTTTTGTTTCATCCGATCTTCGCGCTCCCAGGTAAACTCTGGGCCGCGACGTGAGTTCCAACGAACTCGAACAAGAGGTATTCTAGTGCTCTTGAGGACCTTAACATCCCGGTCCGTGATCTCGACAGGTTCTTCGACGAATTTCAACTGTTCGTCGATCGTGAGTTCCTTCAGAGGAACTACGTGCGTCTCATCTGACAGACACTTCTTCAGATTTGACACATGGAAAACGTTGTGAACTGCACCGAGTTCTGCTGGTAATTTCAGTCTGTAGGCCACCTTGCCTATTTTCTCGATGATTTCAAAAGGTCCAACGTATCGTGGGTTAAGTTTGCCTCGTTTACCAAAACGAACCACACCCTTCCAGGGTGAAACTTTGAGTAAAACCCGCTCCCCAACCTGGAGCTCAAGTGGTTTCCTGCCCTTATCGGCGTAAGCCTTCTGACGGTCACGAGCGGCCGCCATGCGTTGTCGTATTTGAGCAATCCGCTCAGTAGTGTCTACCACATGTTCTGGACCAGTGATCTGACTATCCCCCACCTCTGCCCAACAGAGGGGTGACCGGCATTTACGTCCGTACAATGCCTCAAACGGAGCAGCTTTAATGCTGGTGTGGTAGCTGTTATTATACGAAAATTCCACGAGTGGCAGATGCCTTTCCCAGCTGTTGCCAAAGTCGATTACACAAGCGCGAAGCATGTCTTCTAGTGTTTGGATAGTACGCTCGGACTGCCCGTCCGTCTGTGGGTGATATGCTGTGCTCATATCTAAACGTGAGCCAAAAGACTTGTGCATTGCCTGCCACAGTTCCGAAGTAAAACGTGCATCTCGATCAGAGATAATAGAAGTGGGCACCCCGTGCCTCGAAACAACTTCCTTGAGGTATATCTCCGCCAGAGTGGAGAACTTATCCGTTTCCTTGATTGCCAAAAAGTGTGCGGATTTTGTGAGTCGATCCACGATCACCCAGATAGTATCGTTTCCGCGCTGGGATCTAGGTAGGCCAGTAACGAAATCCATGGAAATTTGCTCCCATTTCCATTGTGGTATCTCTGGTTGCTGAAGTAGGCCTGAGGGTTTCTGATATTCCGTCTTGACTCGCGCACAAGTCAAACACTTGCTGACATACGTTGCTATGTGGGCCTTCATGCTAGGCCACCAATACGTGGTTTTAATATCGTGGTACATTTTGTCCGAACCAGGGTGTACCGAGTAGCGAGATTTGTGCGCTTCATCCATCACAAGTTCTCGTAATTTGCCATAGAGTGGGACCCAAATGCGTCCTGTTACATAATAAGCACCGTCTTCCTTCTGTTCTAAGCGTTGCCTTGACCCGCGTAGAGCTTCTGCTCTAACGTTTTCTGGTTTCAGTGCTTCCATCTGAGCAGCTCGTATTTGCGAAGGTAGACTAGAATGTATCGTGAGTTGTAAAGCTCTTACACGCTTAGGCGTAGTGTCCTTTCGACTGAGGGCGTCTGCCACAACATTGGCCTTGCCCGGGTGATACCTGATAGAGCACTCGTAATCATTCAGCAGCTCGACCCATCGTCGCTGCCGCATATTCAGTTCCTTCTGTTTGAATATGTGTTCTAAACTTCTGTGGTCGGTGTAGATGGCGCACTTGGTTCCGTACAGGTAATGCCGCCATAGTTTAAGTGCAAAAACAACAGCTCCCAGCTCTAAATCATGTGTCGTGTAGTTCTTCTCGTGAACTTTAAGTTGTCGTGAGGCGTAAGCTATGACTTTATCTCGTTGCATCAATACACAACCAAGACCTTGAATTGATGCATCACAGTAAACCACAAAATCGTCTGTGCCCTCTGGCAGTGAAAGAATAGGTGCACTGCAAAGTCTATCCTTTAGATGCTGAAAAGCTAACTCTTGTGCATTTCCCCAATGATAAACAACGCCTTTCTGCGTTAGTAAGGTGAGAGGCTGCGCGATCTTAGAAAAATCCTTAATGAATCTCCTGTAGTAACCTGCCAATCCCAAAAATTGGCGAATTTCCTTTGGTGTGCGAGGCGCAGGCCAGTTCTTAATAGATTCTACTTTGGATGGATCAACGTGAATCCCATCCTTGTTCACCACATGCCCTAGGAAATGGACTTCGCGAAGCCAGAAGTCGCATTTCGAGAATTTTGCGTAAAGCTGTTCCTTCCGAAGGAGTTCCAAAATAAGTCGTAGATGTTGTTCGTGCTCTTCCTTGCTCTTAGAATAGATCAGGATGTCGTCGATGAAGACTATAACAAACTTGTCCAGATACGGTTTGCACACTCGATTCATCAAATCCATAAAAACTGCCGGTGCGTTCGTCAGCCCAAACGGCATGACCAAAAACTCATAGTGCCCATATCGAGTCCTAAAGGCCGTCTTAGAGACATCCTCTTCCCGAACTCTCAGCTGGTGATATCCCGATCTCAGATCGATCTTTGAATAGTAGCTCGACCCCTGCAACTGGTCGAACAAGTCGTCAATGCGCGGTAGAGGATAACGATTCTTCACAGTCACCTTGTTGAGTTCGCGATAGTCGATACACATTCTGAAGGTACCATCCTTCTTTTTCACAAATAACACTGGAGCTCCCCAAGGCGATGAGCTAGGACGAATAAAACCCTTATCCAAGAGTTCTTGTAGTTGCGTGGAGAGTTCTTCCAACTCTGATGGCGCTAAACGATAAGGTGCACGGGCTACAGGCGCGGCTCCAGGAGCTAAATCAATCTGAAACTCGACTTGGCGATGGGGCGGAAGACCAGGTAATTCCTCAGGGAATACCTCAGGATAGTCGCGTACAACGGGAAAATCTTCTAACTTCTTCTCCTTTTCTGTGGTATCAGTAACTAAAGCCAAAATCGCAGTGTGGCCCTTTCGTAAGCATTTCTGGGCTTTAAGAAGAGAGATGATGTTCTCAACAGCACTTCTCTTGTCGCCACGAATCATGAGAGGTTCACCACCTAAACCAGGAATACGAACGATCTTCTCGTTGCAAAGAATCTCTGCTCGGTGTTGGGATAGCCAATCCATCCCAATGACAACGTCGAAACTACCCAAGACAATAGGAATAAGATCGATAGAGAAAGTCTGGTTAGCGAGAATAAGCTGGCAACCCTTGACTACGTGTGAGGCTTCCAAACTCTTACCATTAGCTAGCTCGACAGTGTGCTTGTCGCTCAGGGGTGTAGGAATACGCTTAAGCATCTTACTAACTTCTAGTGACACATAGCTAGTATCGGCACCCGAATCAAATAAGACTGTAACATAAAAGTCGTCGAGAAGGAACTTACCCGTCACCACGTTGGGATCATTCCTCGCTTCACCTTGACCAATCACGAACACACGTCCCCTAGCACCATTGTTGTTGTTGTTCCCATTGTTACCATTCCCCTGATTGTTGTTGTTCTGGTTCAGTTGGGGACAATCCTTCTTGAAGTGGCCTTCAGCTCCGCACTGAAAGCACCCTTTGTTGTTACCCTGCTGCTGTCGCTGGTTCTGCTGAGGTTGCTGACGATTCTGATTGGCAGGATATGCGCTCCTGCAATCCTTTGCAACATGGCCAGGCTTGTTGCATCGATGACAGTTGCCCCTGGTGCATGGCCCACTGTGGTGTAGGCTGCAGCGATTGCATTTGGGGTGATTCCCCTTGTATCCACCATGACTTTGACCACCAGACGACTGCTGACTGGGGCTCTTGTGATCGTCCGTCTTTCTCTGCTGAGACTGAGTTTGCACTGAAGTTGAACCCCTGCTTGAAGTTCCATCCCATTTTCGTTTATCCCCACTAGAAGCACCAGAAGTAGTTGCAGCACCTATACGCTTCGGTAACTTGTTCTGCTCCACCGCTTGGTCAGTGAGACGGTGAGCCAACTGTACAACCTGCTGGATAGTAGTCAACCTCGCTGAAGTCACATGACTTTGGATCTCTGGCACCAAGCCCTTGAGATAGAGTTCAATTCGCTTGTACGGAGGATCCACCATTGTAGGACACAACAAGGCAAGCTCATGCGATCTCTTAGTGTATGCCTCAATCTCCGATCCCGACATCTTAAGATTGTAAAACTCATCTTCCAGTTTGTGAATGTCATCACGACTGCAGTATTCCTCCCTGATCATTTCCTTGAAAGTTTCCCATGGGGTGGCGTTGGCAGCAACCAACCCTAACATCTGTACTTGAGCTTTCCACCACGTGAGGGCCAAACCCTCGAGAGTACCAGTAGCATACTTCACCCTGCGCGCTTCAGGGCATTCACACATTTCGAACACAGATTCCAGTTTCTCAAACCAGTGTAGGAGACCTACTGCTCCTTCAGTTCCGCTAAAAGTAGTGGGTCGACAGTCCATAAAGGTCTTAAAAGTGCACACCGGTGCCTGAGCATACTGACCTAAGGTAGGTGGAAGAAAAGACAGAGTTTAACACAAAGGTTGGTTCACGAGAGTAGGATCCAAACGATCCTAGAACAATTTCGGACTGCAGGATATACCTCCTGCGCGTGCAGCTGCGAGCGCTGCGTCAATTCGCTCGTTGATCAAAGCCGTCAACTGGGCTTGTGTCATGTTAACGCGTCCAGACATGGTTCTTCATAATAAAAGCAATACGTGTGAGAGAGGTTCGCGAAAGCACGATAGTAAGACAGAGTAAGCACGCACGTGTTCAAACAACAGTAGTTATACTAATCAAGCATACCATGAGCAATGTACTACGCAACTAACAAGTAGGCAATATACATACATCATATTACCTAGAACGTCGAGCCTTGCATGAGGAGCGAAGTGTCGTTGTGGACCGTTGAGCACTAAACCGGTTATAGTCTGGTTTTAACAAAATCGTTTCTCCTTTATTAAAACCAAGTTCACTATAACCAATGGCTCTGATACCAATCTGTCACACCCCCAAAATCCCACCTGCGGAGTACTACCGCTTGGAGGCGTGACTGACCAGGATCCAGCCACCAATCATACTGAACAAGCATATAAATAGTTATAAAAGTTTAACCATTCACGATTGGTGTTCCAAAACAAATAAGTTTAAGTTGCAAGCGGAAGCATAAGTTTAAAGTTATAACATAAGTTCCAAAAGTTTCAAGTTTAACATAGTCTTGTAGCAATCCCTGTCCCACAACGATCCTCCTCCATGCAAGCTCCAGCTGAGTACCTATGGTCCTGCAAAGCATGTAGTAACGAGTCAACAACTAGTTGAGTGAGTTCACGGGTGGGCGTTCGTTTTAGTTGTTTCGAAAACAGTTTACATTATCTGGCATCCTGCCGTGGGGGTTACCCCATAGTTTAAAAACGTGACATGTTCGTTCCCAGTTACTCCGGCACTCCGGCCGTGGGGGCTACCCCATGTAGTTATCAGGCATTTCGGCCGTGGGGGCTACCCCATGTACATCATCTGGCTCTCCAGCCGTGGGGGCTACCCCATGTGTATACTAGACTCGTTACCGTATCGATTGCTGACTGTAGTCATGTTTATGTGCCCTGAAAACATCAATGTCTATCATCATTGACGTGCCCCAGATCCATTAGTTCACGCCCGTCCTCTGCGGCACGGTGTGAGGCTTGTCAGACCTAAATAGCGCTATCTAACTAATGACCCGCTCGCCATTGGCCCGGCGATTAGTCGATACAAAAAGGAGGGACTTCGTGATAGAGTTTTAGTCTAGTACGTTTATCCGTCCATCCGGACGAGGAATCACATTCCTGAACCACTGACGTCCTACCCAATGGTAGACGAGGAACCCATGTTCCTGAATCCCATTCCCAACCCAGGGAATCCCATGCTTTGTAAAGGGTGTGAACTCACCTTGGTTTGCTCGGCAGTTAATCACAGAAAGTCAATCAAGTCGCAAGTAGTCAATAACGTCCTAACACGGATATCACGTATAATCAGATTCGAACCAAGTAGTGCACAAATGTTCAACACGTTTGGCAAGCACGTTTAGCAGTAACAGTTAACAGTCAACAGTAGCACATACGGTTCACAAGTTCAGCCCAACTACTTAGGCCCAAACACGTAAAAGCAGTTAACACAGAAGCCCATCAGTCTGGCCCATTAACTAAGGCCCAAAAGTGTGGTTTCGAGTCGCAACCGGACTCGCAAGCATGGTCTCGAGTCATGCTGTGTGTTGATCATGGATGGTTGCGAGTCGCAACCGGTGTCGCAACCGTAGTCTCGGTTCATCATGCTAAGGTCTCGAGTCGCAACCGGACTCGTAACCTGTGGTTTCGGCTTGTCCTGTTATGGTTGCGAGTCGCAACCGCGTGGTCTCGAGTCATCACGCTGTGGTTGCGAGTCGCAACGGGTGATTGCGAGTCGGTAAGCTGTCATTTTCACGTTCACGTGTTGATGCAGGTGTAATCAGCCAAATAGTACAATATAATCAGGCCCAAATCCGGAAATGACCAATAGAATTTCACTAACATATTTCCTAATCAGGCTATTAGTCAAATGTGGATCAAAATCACAAGGGTTTTCAATCTTCAACTATCATTCAAAGTGTTCTTCAAATATTCAAACCCATCTTCATCAAGTTCATAACATTTTAACCACTTATTCAATCAACACTATGAACAAGCATCAAAACACTAAGCATAACACATAACCCGGTTTTCACACAAGTCCGATTTCATGACATATGTAACCCGATTTCATGTTCATCAACATAAGTGGTTCAAACTTCATTTAGACACAACATATCACATCTTGCCATATAATATATGTTAACCGGTTATCAACATGGTGCATATTAGAATCATCATAAACATCAAGAACATCATGTAATCTCTAACTATAGACATCATCTTATGCATACATCCATTCAAGCACAAACACAACAAAAATTAACCATAAAAATACTAACCGGTTGGTGATGTGTGTGTGTGTGCCGATCCAAAGTCCAAATCCGAGAGTTTCTTGTGTCAACCGAGTGGATCCGAGAGTCTTGGAGATGTGTTTGTGTGCTAGAGTTCTAGTGGGAGAGAAGATAGAAGTGTGTGTGTGTGTGTGTTCTTGTTCAACAAAGTGGTAGAAATGACTAAGGTAGTGTATTTATAGTCAAAGTTCCAAGTGTGTGCACCCTTCATGGGTTTCGAGTGGGTTTACGGCCCAAAGGCCCAAAACCGATTACTATTCACTCGAGACCTCATGGTCTCGAGTCGGGTCCTTGTTGTTTCGTGTCGGGTTCTCGGTTCACATATAACACACATACATACATATATATACAATACACGCGTAACAAAGCACTTATCACATAAAAAGATTCACGTTATCATTTTAACTAGTCACATAACGTACAAGCAAGTTACAACGAAAGGTTCTAGGTTTCGGGTTGTCACATCTTCTGCCGCCCCTATTCCGAGTTTCGCTTTTGAGCACGATGATATTGAGGATTCCGATCCTGTTTTCCCTCCAGGATTTGATCCTGACCGTGATATTTAGTATGTTCATATGGACCAGCTTGTAGAGGACCCTGTTGATCCTGCTGACCCTATCGGTCCCATTGATCCAGACTTTGATTTTGATATGGCGTTTGACGACCCGGAGCCTGCCGTAGCCCCAGAGCAGGCAGCTGCTTTCGATCCTGTACATGAGCATGGCTTGGTGCATGCTGATGTTCCTGTCGATCCTGTTTTGGCTGACCCGCCAGTTGGCGATCTTCCTGTTGATGACGTCCCTTTGTTAGCTGATGATCATGCTGTTGATCCTTTTGTTGACCCACCTTTGATTGCTGACGTCCCTGTTGACCATCATGTCGATCATGTTGATCCTGTCATTGCTCCTTTTGATCCTGTACCCATTGAGCCTGAGTACGCTCCTTTTGCAGAGCATATGGATCCACCTGATGAGGAGGCTCAGCACGGTTGGATACCGGCTGACGAGGATGTTCCACCGCTTCCACCACATCACACTGAGGCACATCATACTGATTTTTCATTTCAGATCCCACCGTTTGTACCTCCAGCAGGGCCTGGAGAGGGCTCTTCAGCCCACCCCTTTGGGCACATACCGATGCCTATGCCTTTCGTGCCTCAGATGACACCTGTTCCATCTTCTGTTCATGTAGCACCATTCGATCCCACCAGCATGCCACTGCTTTGGTCATCTTCCTCACCGATGCCACCCACTGATCCATATCATCCATTCCATATGGGACATACCATTGAGGACGTCTTGATGTCCTTTGTCCATCAGCATGATTCCCATACACAGCGACTTCAGGAGCTCGAGAGAACTCAGCTATCTTTTGGTCCATATCTTGGTCAGACATCTTCATCTTTTCAGCCTTTTCGATCATTACCTCCTGACTATGCTGCCCGACTTACGACCTTGGAGCAGCAGATTGCATCCGTTATCCGCACTCAGCAGGCGATGGAGGAGGATTGGCTTCATCTTCGCCGCTTACTTTACGCTCACTTTCCCCCTCCTCCACCCCCATCCGCATAGGGCTCATTGGTACCATAGTGGTAGGCGATGGTGAGACGACCGCGATTGTGACTGCACAGCCTTTTGGAGACCATCTGACGATACTGATTTTTGTTGATATTTGTTGATGTACTGGATGTATGTGACACTGATGTGATATTGTTTTGACAGGGGTGATGTAGCCCCTATTTGATTTGTGATTGTATGATACAGTGACGTACTGATACCCTTACCACATTATGGTCTCGATATATATAACAATCGCCGTATTCTCACCATATCTGATTCACTTGATTGCTTATTTATGTTTTGTGACATGGGATGTTGTATGTATGATATTTGCAACATGGGATGTTGGGACATGGGATGTTGTGTATATGATATTGTAACATGGGATGTTGGGACATGGGATGTTGTGTGTGATATATTGATAACATGAGATGTTATATGCTATTACTATTACTATATACGTATGTTAAAATGGCCTAATCAACGTACGCATCTGTAGAAGATGGCACCAAGACGTCAACCGCAGCCGATGCCCACGACTCATGAAGAACTCCAACAACTTATCGCTAGCGCCATTGCTCAATACGCTGCCTCGCAAGGAGGACCGAGCGGAAGTAGCTCGAACATTAACGGTAACCAAAATCCTCCTCATGGGTGCACCTACAAACAGTTCTTGGACTGTAAGCCCATCAACTTCGACGGCACAGGTGGTGCTGTTGCTTTCGTTCGCTGGGCAGAGAAGACTGATTCCACCATCCGCATGAGCAAATGTGCTCTCGACCAGCAGGTCACTTACATCTCAGGGCTGTTTCTAGACGGAGCCCTATCTTGGTGGAACTTACAAGTACAAACACTAGGCGAAGCTGCCGCCTACGCCCTGACTTGGGCCGAATTGAAAGAGCTTATGCGCAAGAAGTACTGTTCCCGCGCAGAAATTCAAAGGTTGGAGACTGAATTTTGGCACCTAAAGATGGATGGACCAAAAGTTGCAGAATACGTCCAGAGGTTTCATGACCTATCTCAAGTGGTTCCTTATAGGGTCACGCCTGAATACAAGCGAATTGAGCGCTTCATTTGGGGATTAGCTCCCCAAATCATTAGCATGGTGACCTCCTCCAAACCGGCAACTATTACGGAAGCCATTGATTTGAGCGTGGCTCTCACTGAGGAGGCAATTCGTTTAAACAAGTTTGATGAAGTCAAGGCGAAGAAGACAGAGACTCACGTTGAGTCCTCAGGAGATAACAAAAGGAAGTTTTCAAACTTCAAACAAGGCGTCAGTATGGCAATAAAGAAAGGAAAATCAGCTGGTAGTACCAAGAAAGGGAAAGGGTACCAGGGCACCCAACCCAAATGCAACAACTGCCAACGCCACCATACTGGCAAATGTAACGTGAAAGTTTGTGAATCTTGTGGAAAACCGGGCCACTCAAAGGAATCATGTTGGGCTAGTGCAGGCCGGGGAGGCCAGGGAGGATATATGAATAGAAACGATAATCGTGGTGGTTTGGGAAATCGCCCACAAGGGAATAATCGAGGCTATAATGCAAATCAAGTCGGAACTGCCAATCAAAACAACCCGCCAGTTGGGGATGGTGCGGGAAATGGAAAAAGATTAGGATGTTTTCATTGCGGTGACATTGGGCACTTCAAGAAGGATTGCCCGGGATTGAACCAAGCCCGTGGAAGGGTGTTCCAGATCGGTGCACGGGAAGCACGCCAGGATCCCAACGTTGTCACTGGTACGTTCCCTGTAAATCAACGCTATGCATCTGTTCTGTTTGATACTGGTGCCGACTATAGCTTCATATCACTAGAATTTAAGAATATACTTGGGCTAGCCGCTAATAAGTTAGACATTCCCTACGCAATCGAATTGGCTAATGGAAAGTTGGTAGAAGCCAATGATGTGATCAGAGGCTGTGTGATTGAATTAGGAGAACGCGAGTTTACTCTGGATCTATTACCAGTCCAATTGGGAAGCTTCGACGTGGTGGTAGGAATGGATTGGTTATCCGGAAACAGGGCTGAGATAGTATGTCACGAGAAGGTTGTTCGTATTCCAACCGAGGATGGTGAGACCATTGTTGTTCATGGAGAGAAGCGTGAGACGCCGTTGCGGATATTTAGTTGCCTGAAAGCAAGAAAGTGTCTGAAGAAGGGATGTGTTGCTTTTCTGGCGCACATCGTGGACAAGAAAGCTGCCGAGCCAAGGATCGAAGACATCCCTGTCGTGAGGGAATACCCAGAAGTCTTTCCAGAAGACTTGCCTGGCTTGCCACCTCCAAGGCAAGTGGAGTTTCACATCGACTTAGTTCCAGGCGCTACGCCTGTGGCTAAGGCACCCTACAGACTTGCTCCGTTTGAGATGCAAGAACTGTCAACACAACTTCAAGAGTTGTTAGACAAGGGTTTTATCCGACCAAGCTTCTCGCCTTGGGGAGCTCCAGTTTTGTTTGTCAAGAAGAAGGATGGTAGTTTCCGTATGTGCATCGACTACAGAGAGTTGAACAAGCTGACGATCAAGAATAGGTATCCTTTGCCAAGGATTGATGATCTGTTCGACCAACTTCAAGGTTCAAGCTTCTATTCAAAGATCGATCTTCGATCTGGATACCATCAACTGCGGATACAGGAAGAGAGTATTCCGAAGACAGCCTTCAGAACTCGATATGGGCACTACGAATTTCTGGTTATGCCGTTTGGTTTGACAAACGCACCTGCAGTGTTCATGGATTTGATGAACCGAGTTTGTAAGCCGTACCTGGATAAGTTTGTGATCGTATTCATCGATGACATCCTGATTTACTCAAAGACGAAGGCTGAACACGAGCAGCATCTTAGAGCCATTCTGGAGCTGCTAAAGAAGGAACAGTTGTACGCCAAGTTCTCTAAGTGCGAGTTTTGGCTACGCGAAGTCCAGTTTCTTGGACATGTGGTTAATGGGGATGGAATTCATGTTGATCCCACCAAGATCGAGGCAATCAAGAATTGGGAAACGCCTACAACGCCAACCGAGATTCGACAATTCTTGGGTTTGGCCGGCTACTATCGAAGGTTCATCGAGGATTCTCGAAAATCGCTCAACCTTTGACGCTCCTCACGCAGAAGGACAAGACATTTGATTGGGGAATCAAACAGGATGAAGCATTTCAGATATTAAAGGATAAGCTTTGTAACGCGCCAATCTTAGCTCTACCAGAAGGTACCGACGATTTTGTGGTATATTGCGACGCATCGCGTCAGGGATTGGGTTGTGTGTTGATGCAACGCCAAAAGGTCATTGCTTACGCATCACGTCAACTGAAAGTGCACGAAAAGAACTATACCACCCACGATTTGGAGCTTGGCGCAGTGGTTTTTGCTCTAAAGATCTGGAGACACTACCTGTATGGTACGAAGTGCACAATCTTCACAGATCACAAAAGCCTACAGCATATATTCAACCAGAAGGAGTTGAATATGAGGCAAAGACGATGGGTTGAATTATTGAATGATTACGACTGCGAGATAAAGTATCACCCAGGGAAGGCGAATGTAGTCGCCGATGCCTTAAGTCGTAAGGAAAGGATCAAGCCCCTAAGGGTTAGGGCTATGGAAATGATAATCCAAACCGATCTCTCCTCGCGCGTTCGTGCAGCGCAGAAAGAAGCTCTCAAGGAGGAGAACCTTGAGAAAGAGTATCTCCGTGGGATGGAGAAGATATTGGTGCCAAACGAGGAAGGAACGTTATGTTTTGGGAAAAGGATTTGGGTTCCTCTATTTGGTGAATTAAGGGAAGTTATTTTCGATGAAGCGCACAAGTCACGGTACTCTATCCACCCTGGATCGGATAAGATGTACCAAGATCTCAAAAATTACTACTGGTGGCCTAGGATGAAAGGCGACGTTGCTATTTACGTGAGCAAATGTTTAACGTGCACTAAGGTCAAGGCGGAATACCAGAAGCCCTCGGGACTTCTGCAACAACCTGAGATTCCCAAGTGGAAATGGGAACAAATCTCAATGGATTTTGTTACAAAACTGCCAAGAACGCCAAGAGGCCATGATATGATTTGGGTGATTGTTGACCGCCTAACAAAGTCCGCACACTTTCTGCCAATCAAGGAGAAAGACAGTACTAGTAAACTTGCGGAAATTTACTTGAGAGAGATCGTAGCACGACATGGAGTACCCCTCTCGATCATCTCTGATAGAGACGGAAGGTTTGTGTCGAGGATATGGCAATCCTTCCAAGAAGCTTTTGGCTCACAATTGAACCTGAGCACTGCGTTCCATCCGCAAACTGACGGCCAGAGCGAGCGAACGATACAGACTTTGGAAGACATGCTGAGAGCATGTGCTATGGATTTGGGCGGTAGCTGGGATAAACACTTACCTATGGTCGAATTCTCATACAACAACAGCTACCACACCAGTATTGGTGTCGCGCCTTTTGAAGCCCTTTACGGACGCAAGTGTCGATCACCACTATGTTGGGCTGACGCAGGTGATAGGCAGCTTGCCGGTCCCGAAATCGTCCAAGAGACGACAGACAAGATTGCGCAGATTCTTAAACGCATCGAAGCCGCTCGCCACAGACAAAAGGCCTATGCGGATCCAAACCGAAAACATGTGGATTTTCAAGTTGGAGAGATGGTGTTATTAAAGGTATCACCCTGGAAAGGGGTGGCACGCTTTGGGAAGCGTGGGAAGTTAAATCCACGCTACATTGGTCCTTTCAGAATTCTAGAAAGAATTGGAACCGTAGCATACAAGTTGGACCTACCTACTGAACTAAATGGTGTTCACGATACATTTCATGTATCCAATTTAAAGAAAAGTCCAACTCAAGTTGACGTTGCCATTCCTATCGACGAGATTCGTGTTGACGACACGCTCCACTTCGTAGAAGCACCTGTCGAGGTCACAGATTGGAAGGTTAACAGGACCCGCCGGAGCAGTGTCAAACTCGTCAAGGTTCGCTGGAATGCCAGACATGGTCCTGAATACACCTGGGAGCGTGAGGACCGGATGAAAGAGAAATACCCCCACTTATTTCCTAAAATCTCTGCATCTACAAGCAGAACTTAAATTTCGGGACGAAATTTATTTAACGGGGGGAGAATGTGACAACCCACACAAAATCAGGTATCCGTACGACTTAATTAGCTATTAATTGTTGCCTAATTACTGTGCTTGACTGAGATTCCTGATAAACTGCTACTTGATTTTTGATACATGTACATATCTGCATCATACTTTGATTTCCGTCACTACATTATTTATTTACTGAACCTTAGTGACAAACATGATGCACAAAAGCACAGTAGCATTTGAACGGATAACCTATTGAACATGCTGATATAGCCAGCATCAGGCAAACACTGCCTCTAAAGGCCTGAATGAGCCAGAATTATTTTACTACACCCATAGTGTGTGTAGAGATACAAGGGTTGTATAATTGCGTCTCTAGGAATAAGATACAGAGATTGGATGTGCCTAAAACGTACTTTAAGCACGAAACACAGCACTTTTATTTACACACTAGCTTCTAGCTAATTAATAAAGTGCCAAAATACAAGGAATTATTCCCGACACTTTGCTGAATAAGTTGTGTCGCTAAAAATATTACTTACGACGCTTAAAGGATATCTTAAGCACTTTAACGGATTCCTATCCAACCGAACAACCGGACAATACCCGGAACATGAAAATATTGCCAGAATTATTGTTGGTATTTTTCTGAGCCAGTTAGGGTCTCTGATTACCCTAACACCCGCAATATAACACATTAAACAACTAACGGGGTTAATCCCTAAAGTAACCGACTTTAACCAAACTAAACTGTAACTGCACGATCGAGACCCAACCGGGCGACCCCACACCCCCTTGGGCCGGTTCCATTGAGATGGAACTAGGTGGTACAACTTTTAGTATTTTATTAGAAATTGCGGATATCTAGAGAGCATGGAGAACCGGTGGACGATAACGAAACTTTTTCTATTTAAACACTCACTCTCTCACACACTAAACACACACACAAGATCACAACTCACTCCCTCTCTCCCTTGTGCTCTCCCTCTCGGCCGAACATCACCACACCCAACCACCCATCTTCGGTTTTCGTCTTGCAAGTTCCAAGTGCATACAAGTCTTGAGGATCACGTACAACGAAGCTTGGAACAAACGGAAGTTGAAGGACCTCGCCACGTTGCTTTTATCCACGCCGTTTTCGACTAGAATCTTCCCTAGCCCCGAGCTAGAGGTATATCATTTAAAACTCATTTTTAATCGTATCAAAAGTGGTTAAAAGGATTTTTATCGGTTAAATGTCGGTAACCCACTATTCGAATCTAAAAAGTCTACTAAAACATGAAAATCGTTGGATAAAAGGTCTTAACGCGTGTAAATGTCGTAGTATTTGAATATGTTGGTTATTATGGCCCGATCTATGATGTGGTGGCTCTTATCATCGTTTAACCCGACTTTGTTAAGATCCCGAATCTTGACATACACTTGTTTCTAGCAGTACAAGGGTTAAAAGGTGAAACTCCACCACACGGGAAACATGAACTTGTGTAAAAGTGTTTTGACATGCAAAATAGTGTTTAAAACGAGCCGATCTACGTATGTACAAGTGGTATATTCGTAGGACCGGGTGTCGAGAAAATCATGTTTTATAAAAGTGGATAACATGTTGATAAAAGGATGTTTTCTATAAACTACAAGTGTAGAAACACTTATAAAATGAAAGATCCGACAAAATAACAATTTTTACAAAAATTGTCGAGAAGTTGTAAAGAGTGATTTGTTCCAAAAACGGGGTTTTTGCAAGACTAAGTTATTTTATGTATAGATCCACTAAATATAAAGTGATCTACAATACGACTCTCGGAAAAATTACAAGTTCATGTGATAATGCGATTTTACATTTTAGTCTACAAGTTTGATGTATTGAAACTGGTTTGAAGTATCGGAAATTGATTGGTTGATTTAAAGAAATTGTTGAAGTGATTTTGTAAAAGAAAATGATACGCTTGAAAGCGTGGCCACCTCCAGTTACAGGGGAAACTCTGGCGAAATTCTTTTTCTAAAATCTAACACTTAGAATTATTTACAAGTGTTAGAACTATTATTGGAAATATTTACAAAATATATTCGCCATGACTTTATTTATTAAATAATCGGAGGTGGGATTTTCACAAAACTAAACGTGATAAATATATATATTCGGTAAATATATTTTGTCACAACACTGTTTATGATTATTTTGTGAAAATGTATAAATATTATTTTTAGAGTAAAAATGATATTTACTAACTTGTCAAACCCAAAATAATACAAACGCTTATACGACAAGCATAAAAGTTACAACGGTAATTTCTATTACCATCTAATCATTAAAACGTAACTTACGCTTATTACGGAAATATTCACAAACGCGTATGTTGTCGACGTATTATTTTGGAAAGTAATATGTAAAAAGAAAATATATTATTTTTGAGAAAAATAATTATATTTTGGAGTGAGAAATAAAAATATATTAAGTGGGACTTAATGAGATAGTATAAATACACATGTATTTAAATCCCCCATCCTTGGGAAGGAAAGTAAAATACCAAGTATGTACACGAAACGGTTGTCTAACCGTCTCCTAAAAATGTAAGTTATAAAGCTAAGGCACGGCCATCCGTCTAATAGAATTAGCACCTGTAGGTCGTTGCACAGCTTCGGATATTCGGATTACTTGGTAGAGATACGCATTCACTGTGAGTTCATGTCCCCCTTTTCTCTAACTGTTTTCAGTTTACTTAACTGCGGGGGTGAAATACATGTTACTATGATTTACGAGTACTTTACAACGGTATGTTTAACGTAAGGAGGTGTTATACGATCATGTGAGTGGATAGGAACAACATGGGGCCATTAGTCCTCATGGAGGGACCGAGGGACAGGAGCGGTAGATCTATCTGGGTGTAGCGAGCCCAGCCCCCGGCCAAACTAGAAACGGACCGTGGGGCGACTTTGTCCACATAGAGCGTCACGGATTGTACTACGTGGATGAAGTGACTCAACAGGGTACTGTAATGTTGGCACATGGAACCGACAAAAAGTTATAAACGTATAACATCAAAGAAGTATCAAATTAATCAATAATATATGTTCTAAAAAAGAAAAGAGAATTATAAAAAAAACGGTATAGGATCAAACACCTGGAAGCTCAAGAGATGGAGTAGAGGAAGATTGCCAGGATGAAGAACTACGATGGAGAACAAGATATCAGCTTGTATTACAAAGGTGGTGTCAACGAAAAGTCAAATTTTTCTCCGAAAGTTGAAACTGCTTATAGTGCAAAAGATTCTTCTGAAAAGAAATCATCCCAGGGATCAAGCAGCACAAGATTTTCATCATTTAAAAAAGAAACACAATGAATAGTGTTTCATTATTTATTTTTTAAATTAAAATTAGGATGGTACCGGGTATAGGTATCGGTCTCAAATTTATCAAAGCGGTGTACTTTCGGTACCGGTTCTGCACAGGTATTCACCGGTTTTTACCCTCAAATAGGTAATATTGCTAAAAGGCAGTTTAGTCTATGTTGGAACGGTAAATATATTTTGTCACAACACTGTTTATGATTATTTTGTGAAAATGTATAAATATTATTTTTAGAGTAAAAATGATATTTACTAACTTGTCAAACCCAAAATAATACAAACGCTTATACGACAAGCATAAAAGTTACAACGGTAATTTCTATTACCATCTAATCATTAAAACGTAACTTACGCTTATTACGGAAATATTCACAAACGCGTATGTTGTCGACGTATTATTTTGGAAAGTAATATGTAAAAAGAAAATATATTATTTTTGAGAAAAATAATTATATTTTGGAGTGAGAAATAAAAATATATTAAGTGGGACTTAATGAGATAGTATAAATACACATGTATTTAAATCCCCCATCCTTGGGAAGGAAAGTAAAATACCAAGTATGTACACGAAACGGTTGTCTAACCGTCTCCTAAAAATGTAAGTTATAAAGCTAAGGCACAGCCATCCGTCTAATAGAATTAGCACCTGTAGGTCGTTGCACAGCTTCGGATATTCGGATTACTTGGTAGAGATACGCATTCACTGTGAGTTCATGTCCCCCTTTTCTCTAACTGTTTTCAGTTTACTTAACTGCGGGGGTGAAATACATGTTACTATGATTTACGAGTACTTTACAACGGTATGTTTAACGTAAGGAGGTGTTATACGATCATGTGAGTGGATAGGAACAACATGGGGCCATTAGTCCTCATGGAGGGACCGAGGGACAGGAGCGGTAGATCTATCTGGGTGTAGCGAGCCCAGCCCCCGGCCAAACTAGAAACGGACCGTGGGGCGACTTTGTCCACATACTTTGCCGTGGCGAAATCTGCTAGGTTTGAGTCTCCCTATTTGCATTTCACATATGTCAGTGGCCTTGCAAACCATTGATGATCACAAGTCCTCTTACACTGCTACATACCACAACTATTTTTATACTCACAAATGTTTTATATACTCACCTACACGTGAACTCGCTCAACATTATTGTTGATTTTTCAACTCACATGTATTTCAGGAAATTAAACGGATCTGGCACGGTATGGAACGTTTTCCGCTGCACTGGTCATGAAGTCATCAGGGTTTAGGGTTGTGTCTCTTACCTGGACAAGACACAATCCCTAAATCACGTTTATGTTTTGTTATAAGTTGTAATGTTACTGAACAAGGTAGGGGTGAGCAAATTAACCACCATAACCGATAACCGAACTATAACCGACATAACCGAACCACTAATAACCGATCACCAATATAACCAATGGTTATGGTTATGAAACTTTGTATAACCGCTCAATCGGTTATGGTTATGGTTATGAAGCTTTGGTTAACCGAATATAACCGAAACCGAACCGAAGTTGTGATGTTATCTTTATATAATAGATTTGTGTTTTACAAAACCATATAGAGGGTTTTTACTAAGATAAAAGTATGTTAGTAACAAAATGATCTTGACATAGATGTCATATATTTTGATAAAGAACTAAGGTGTTATGGCCATAATTGTTTTTGTTTGATAATTACCTTATTAAAAAGAACTCAAAATCGGTAGTTTAACCAAAAAGTTTAGTCTTCGTTATCTTATAAAATAGGCTCAAGCTAAGTTCAAATCGTGCACAACCCTATTTATTTCAAACCTTGCTTGGTTACTTAACCGAAATTAACCAAAACCGAACCATAACCGACTTCATAACCGATTAACTATAACCGAAGTTTGGTTATGGTTATGGTTACCAAAACTCCATAACCGAACTAGCGGATATGGTTATGGATAGTAGTAAAAACCGACCCAAACCGACCCATGCACACCCCTAGAACAAGGTTATGGTTGCATGTTAAAAACAATGGTATTGTATGATGTTTTCAAAAACTTAATGGATGACTTGCATGGTTTTTAAATTCATATAGCTTTGTTATGATTAAGCTATGGTATTAAGAAGTCACACAAATTAACCACGCTTCCGCAAAGCCAGGGTGTGACATTTTGTCCTCGAAAAAGAATTATGCAACGGAATCATAGACAAATAATTACTCGGTTCAAAAATTATAGGTATATTTAATTATAACCAAGGCTTGCGTTAGCTGCGATTGCGAATATACTTATCCCTTTAAACCCGAATCCAATCCTAAGCCCTTATCATGTGAATTTAATTTAAGTGTGGTCAGTCTACCTAAGGTCTCACACTAGAACCTACGGTCTACCTACTCCCACCTCAAGCTTATAGGACTAAAGGAACGATCATTGGACCAATTCCCAACCGTCTTATATCAAAACCAAGAGAGTTTACAATCAGATTTTTTTCTTTTTCCATTTTTTCTCTTTTTTTTTTCTTTTTTTTTCGTGAGTCTAGACGATGCTTTCCCTAACCAAGAGGCAATCCGGCTGTAGAGTCGCTATCCCCAACCACAGATTACTTAGGTTTCGGTACTCTTTTTTCTTTGCTTTGCACGATCGATTTCACACACCCTAGCGGTAATTCGGTTGTAGAGTCGCTATCCGCAACCCAAACTACATAGGAATGCATTACTTTCATTTAGTTTCTAGCTCACTTTTTATTCCATTTTTTTTCGCATGATCACAAACTCTAACAGTTTTAACTCATAACGGTGCCCCTTATACTCTTATTGGCAGTTTTGATTTCCCATATTTCCCAGGCGAAAACCCACTAGCAGACCGACAATTAAGGTATATTAGCTCAAAGGGACTTAAAACCAAACTCGGGCCTATCCACATATCCCTAACTAGACGCAAGCTCGATTTATTATAATCTCATATTATTATTATTTCGACCCGAGCAAAAAACTCATCTTTTCTATCATTTTCCGTTTTAATTTGCAAACTTCTTATATCAAAGGACATTTATGATTTTTCAATTTTTTTTTCAATTTTTTTAATTTTTTTAATTTTTTTAATTTTTTTGTGTTTTTTTTAAGACTCGATTATTTACATGTATTCCCATCCCCACACTTAAGGATTGCATTGTCCCTAATGCAAGAATGGAAATACAACTCAACGCTACCTAAAAATAGACACTGTAAATGAAATAAATAAAAATATACAACAACAACAAAGGGAAAACGACTTAACTGAATATGTGAGACTGTCAAAGTGCCAGTCGTTTCCACATAAACGCCCTCCAATACCGAACATGCTCAGCAAACAATACCAAAACTCTTTCACACATGAACGGAAAGCGGCTCCAATCATTAACCTAAAGCAAACATACCATACCAAACAACTACCAAACATTCAACGTACCAACATCCGAAGTTCAAATGAAAAATAAAAACATATGTCCTACTGATACAACCAAATCGAACTACTAAAACAGCATAAAAATAAAATAACCATGAAAGGATATATGCTGCTTCAGTCTGTCTCCATCACTCCTCATCTGACTCCTCCATCTGCTGCACTCCCGAGCCTCCAGCCTGCTGCCATCCGTACTGTCCACCATGACTATAACCACTCTGTCCTCCCCACTGATCGTACCCCGGGTACTGTCCATAGACGTACGGGGTCTGCTGCTCACCTCCATACTGTGGTGGAGGAAGTAACCCGGCAAAAGGTGGAGGAACATCTAGTGTCATACCTGATATCATATACCTGAGCATGTCATCCTGGCGGTGGTGGCTCTGCATCGTCCACTGGTGATCAACTCTCATTCTGTTTTCTAGCTGATCAAATTGTTGCTGGGTCATGTCATAAGCAGCTTCAGGAGTGAACGGGCTAGGTCGTGGTTGTCTAAGTGGTTGCTGTGGAGCTGGGACCTCACGCCTCTGCCTAGGTAACGGCTGTCGTGCCGGAGGAGCGCCCTGTGAGTAATTCCATTCTGGCGGGTCCGAAGATGTTAGAACACCCGCTAACTGTAGATCCGCAACACTCCAATAAACT
The DNA here is from genome assembly GCF_002127325.2 of Helianthus annuus. Lineage (NCBI taxonomy): Eukaryota > Viridiplantae > Streptophyta > Magnoliopsida > Asterales > Asteraceae > Helianthus > Helianthus annuus. The sequence goes on along the minus strand of NC_035438.2, from coordinate 103,538,358 downwards.
GTTGGAAAACTCTCATGCATCTACTCCACCTTATATTTCGTGAGAGCCCGTAAATTCCTTGCCAACCTAGCTATGTATGGCCCAGGATCCATTGCAGCCCGTTTTCCTCCCCTAAGAGGTCGATTGCACGACCATGCAAAGAAACTCGCCAAGTTCCAATTCCTTTTTTCCACCATACACATCAACGCAAAAATATCCAACCAATTGGCCTTATTCTCACCCAACTTTCTCGCCACAACCGTAGTCGCCAATACCTTCAGAATATACCTAAGTATCGGATCACGAATCGATGTGATAAGGTTCGTGTGGGCGAACGGTTGGGTCGCAATTGTTTCCCAAAATCTAGCCAAATCCGCCGAATCCAAACAATTTGGCTGAGGATGATTGTACACACCCCTTAACCCATTAACAAACTCATCTGTCTGCACCTCCTCCGTGTAAAAACCCAAAGCCACTCCAAACTGAGCAATACTCATCTCATACAAATTCCTGCCTAATGAGAACGAAACCGCGTTTTTCTCAGCAAAAGTACCCTCTTTATGATGAAAGGTACAATGGAACTCAAGTGTCAGTTCCGTATACTGTGGCCAATCACAATCCATTGCCGCTCTCAGTCTTGGCCCCAACAATTCCGCTACACGCTCACTAGCTCCCATTCTTTGCAACCACTCCCAATTAATCGTGCGATGCTCCAACATTTGAGTTACCACATATTTCTTTAGTTTCACTCTTTCTTCACTTTCTTCTTCAAAATCCAAGACCGGGTGATCAACTATCCTCTCAACTCGAGAATAAACTCTCCTCTCATTTCCACAATATTGGATTTTCCTTTTCCTTGGGTTAAACGATGAGCCCTCACCTGACATGTTTCTGCAAAACAAGAAAGATTTGACAAGAAAAACAATGCAGAATGTTAGTAATCACAAACTATTTTTGGTGTTTTTAAATTTTAATTTTTTTTAGAAACTAGAATAGCCGTATAGCCTTTCATTCACGGCTAATTCTGAAAATAAAGTTAAAGAAAAACATGGGTTACCGTTTACAAAAGTGTAAGTTAAACATCATTATACCAGAATGGAGATTGAGTACGGGCAAAATGTTGTGAACTTGTACGTGCATATTAGTAAACCCGACACTAGACTCAAGGTACTACTCTAAGAAAACTACTAGACTCAATAACTCGAACGACCTAAGACTCAATGTACACTATCTCCTCCAGGCACTTTAATTGTCCTCAATTAAGCATAAGTGCCAAAATATCCCCACACTTGAGGCTAAACACGTGAGAGTTTGAAACTTTTAAACCATAGAGCGACGTTTTGGGCAACAAAAGCCGTTTAGAAAACTAATTAGATTTGCAAAAATCAGTTCAAAAACCTATTTCTTTTAGCAAAAACTTCTTAGTGGTAGCCAAACTAACCCATAAAGCTCAAACACATGGCCTAAATGTCCAAACATACCCCACAAGTCTCAAACCACCCCATGTAAACCAACCCGAACCATCCGCAATCCCCATTCTGTGTAAACATCCCAAACAAAACCACCCGCATACCACTAGCATCATTAACGGCTCAAAAATCTCAACTTTAGCAAACTACCTAAACCCTAGACCTAAAACATGACTGACCCGACACTACAAATGAACAATAATGGTACCTACTAACGAGAAATCACAGAAAACATACCTTGGAGTCGGATTAAGCAAGAAAAATGAAGCCTTGAACTTGTGTTGCACGAGGTCGTCGAAAAATGCGAAAATGTATCGCAATTTCGGGTGAAATTGATGGTGGGTATTGTAAGGAAAGTGATTGTGGTGATGTAGGAAGAAGAATGGAGTGATTTGGTGGAAAAATGAGCAAGATATGGTGATTTTAGTGTTTTTGCGACTAGGGTTTCGAAATGGAGAAAAGGAAAGGTGATATGCAGCGAACAAGGTCAAAAACAACACTTAAACCGGTTCAGGGGGGCCTCGCGCGACGCGTGGGGGTGAAGGGGGGTCTCGTGTAGCACGACGCTACCAAAAACAATTAAAGTTGAACCTTTACCCTAGACGTGATGCGAAGGCCCTAGGCGCCACGCCTAAGGTCGTTTTTCACAGAATGTTTCGAGAAAATTTGTTGTTCATGCCTTAGAATTTTTTTCAAAACCTTTCCCCACCATCCAAAACTCCTAAAATTTTTTCGAAGTATCAAGGAAACATACCTGGGACCTCTTTTCTCATGCTTCTTCTGTTCCACAACTGTGACGAAACCTGCAAAATTCTCAACGACACAAAACAAACACCGAAAATCTACGAAAATACTTGTTAGAACACGAAAATACTTAAACGACGACTCTTATACAAACAATACAAAATGTACACTTAGGCTTTCACCCAAAACACTAATTGGCGGCTTTAGGTGGGATTTCGAGAGGAGTTACCTCCCTCTCATCCTTGTTTATCGCTCCTCCAATGTACTGTTTCAAACGATGATCGTTCACCTTCCAACTACGGCCATCCGCCTCATCCACTATCTCCACCGCTCCATACGGAAACACATAGTGAACCATATAAGGTCCCGACCACTTCGATTTCAACTTACCCGCAAAAAGCTTCAACCTCGAGTTGTAAAGAAGCACTTTATCGCCTTTGCTAAACTCCTTCACTTTCCTCAACCTTCCATCATGCAACAACTGCGTTTTCTCTTTGATTCCACGATCGAGCATACGCCGCATCCCTAAGCTCTTCAAGCTCATGAATTTGAAAGAAATGCTTCCTAGCGGCTTCGGTCATGTCTAAATTAACGGTTTTCAAAGCCCAAATCGCTCTATGCTCTAACTCTTCGGGAAGATGACAAGCTTTTCCATAGACGATCATGAAAGGTGTGGTTCCTAACGGCGTCTTGTAGGCGGTTCTAAATGCCCACAATGCATCATCTAGCTTGTCGGACCAATCTTTCCTATTTTTACCAACTGATTTGTTTAATACCGCGATTTGCATTCTCCACTTGTCCACTTGTTTGTGGATGATATGCGGTAGACAAACGATGAGTGACACCGTAGCGTGCAAGCAACTTCTCCATCAATGCATTGCAAAAGTGAGTGGGAAGAGCTTGAGCCTCAACCCATTTAGACACGTAGTCGATCGCCACGAGTATATAACGGTTTCCTTTTGGAGTTTGGGAAAGGTCCCATGAAATCGATGCCCCAAACGTCAAAAACCTCCACTACTTGTATGGGTTTTGAGGCATCTCATCTTTGGCGGAAATATTGCCGGTTCGTTGACATGCATCACACATCTTCACGAACTCATCGGCATCTCTAAGAACGGTGGGCCAATAGAAACCACAATCGAATACCTTTTGAGCGGTGGCGTGTGCACCATGATGTCCTCCCGTGAGGCCCTCATGCACGTGCTTAATAATGTTCCACCCCTCCTCTCTCGACACATAACGTCTAAGAACTTTATCTCCTCCTATCCTAAAGAGAAAGGATCGTCCCAAACATACTTTCTCGCTTCACTAATGAATCGCTTCCTTCGTTGTGTGGACATCCCTTTCACCACATTGCCACTAGAGAGATAATTTGCTAAGTAGCAAAACCATGGCAATTCTTCTTTCTCGGCCTCAACAAACTCTACAGACTCGTGAGGGAACGTGTCTCCAATCTCCTCCTCATGAATCTCTTCCCTCTTGGGATCCTCTAGACGTGATAAATGATCGGCCGCCACATTCTCGGCCCCTCTCTTGTCCCTAATCTCAATATCGAACTCGCTAAGCAAAAGAATCCACCGAATGAGTCGGGGTTTAGCGTCTTTCTTTTGAAAAAGAAAACGTAACACAAAGTGGTCGGTGAAAACAATTGTCTTTGATAAAATGAGGTACGAGCGGAATTTATCAAAAGCGAAAACTACGGCTAAAAGCTCCTTCTCCGTAGTAGTGTAGTTTTCTTGAGCATCATTGAGCGTTTTGCTCGCGTAGTAGATGGGGTGGAAGTGCTTATCCTTTCTTTGTCCTAATACCGCTCCAACGGCATAGTCACTTGCATCGCACATTAGCTCAAACGGCAAGCTCCAGTCGGACGAGAAAAGAATAGGTGCACTAACCAACTGTTCCTTCAAGAAGTTGAAGGCCTTAAGACACTCCTCGTCAAAGACGAATGGAACATCTTTCTCTAACAAACGGGTCATGGGGCGAGTAATTTTTGAGAAATCCCTAATGAAGCGCCTATAGAAACCCGCATGCCCTAGAAAACTCCTAATCGACTTCACACTCGTGGGTGGAGGTAACCTACTAATGGTGTCTATTTTCACACGATCTACCTCAATACCCTCTCTCGATATCTTATGCCCTAACACTATACCTTCCGTCACCATGAAGTGACACTTCTCCCAGTTTAGCATAAGCTTCGTCTCCACACACCTCTTCAACATCCTCTCCAAATTCTTCAAACACACATCGAAAGAATCACCATAAACTGAAAAGTCATCCATGAAAACCTCCATGGAAGTCTCTATCATATCCTGAAATATGGCGACCATGCAACGCTGAAAAGTAGCTGGAGCGTTACATAACCCGAATGGCATGCGTCGGTACGCATAGGTGCCATAGGGGCATATGAAGGTGGTCTTATCCTGATCCTCCGGTGCGATGGGGATCTGGAAGTACCCGGAAAAGCCATTGAGAAAACAATAGAATTGTTGACCGGCTAGACGCTCCAACATTTGATCTATGAAAGGCAGTGGAAAGTGGTCTTTACGGGTGGCATCATTTAACCTTCGATAGTCAAGGCACACGCGCCATCCCGTGACCGTACGTGAAGGGATAAGCTCGTTCTTTTCGTTCATGACAACGGTCATCCCCCCCCTTCTTAGGGACAACCTGAGTGGGACTAACCCATGGAGAATCGGAAATGGGATAGATCATCCCAGCATCTAGGAGTTTAAGAACCTCCTTCTTCACTACATCTTGCATGTTGGGATTAAGCCTTCTTTGGGGTTGCACCACCGGTTTATAATCATCCTCCATGAGTATCCGATGAGTGCAATAAGAAGGGCTTATGCCCTTGATGTCGGACAACCTCCATGCAATGGCCTCTTTGTTGGCCCTCAACATATCCAACAACCTCAATTTCTCACTTTCCTCTAACGCGGATGAAATAATAATGGGTAGCTCAGAACCCTCCCCTAAGAAAGTATACTCTAGATGAGATGGAAGTACCTTAAGCTCTAAAGGTGGGGCTTGGGTGGTGTCATCACTAACCGCTAACACATCGGGGATTAAAGGAATCCCCTCCTCTTCAACTTCATCTACACTCTTCAACTCCTCTTCTACCTTCTCTCCTACCACTAGGTCCGCACCACTAATGTACTCTAAGCAATGGTCGACACACGAGATAAACGAATTCAAGAAGTATACGGAATGACAAGGACCGCTATAGTCATCCGAACCATTCGGGTGGTTCATGGAACGCTCTATCTCAAATGTGACTCTCTCCTCTCCGACCCTAAGAGTGATCTTACCGTCATGAACGTCTATAAGGGCCTTAGCGCTATGTAAGAAAGGACGACCTAGTATAATGGGGACTCTCTCATCCTCTTCCATATCAAGAATTACGAAATCGGCGGGAAACACGAATTTGTTTACCTTAACTAGCAATTTCTCAACTATACCCCTAGGGTATTTAACGGACCGATCGGCTAAGGACAATGTCATTCGGGTAGGTGCAAGCTCTCCTAGGTCTAGCTTCTCATAAAGAGAAAAGGGCATCAAATTGATGCTAGCACCTAAGTCGGCTAAAGCTCTAGTGTTGGTATTACTACCGAATAGACAAGGAATGGTAAAAATACCGGGATCGGTAAGCTTTTCGGGAAGCTTATTTAACACAACGGCGGAACATCCCCCATTCAACGAAACGTTAGACAACTCTCCTAACTTCTCTTTGTTCCTAAGGAGATCTTTCAAGAATTTCGCGTATTTAGGCATCGATTGGAGTACCTCGATAAACGGAAGATTAATCTTCAATTGCTTGAAGATGTCTAAAAATTGCCCGTATTCCCTTGAGTATTTTTTGTTCTTAAGACGTGAGGGAAACGGAACATATGCATGGTCCACTAAAGGTGAAGGTCTAGCGTCTATAGGGGTTTTCTTAACTTTCTTCTCACTTTGAGACTCACCGGGCTGTGCGGTACTTGCTGGGCTTAGCCTCTTTTGCACTTTGCCAGGAGCCTCCATTTCGATCTCCTCATCTATCACATCTCCCTCTTCATCAACTACTCTCTCCTCGACTCTAGGGTTTCCTACGGTCTTGCCACTACGAGTGGTAATGGATTTAGCATGGGCATTAGGATTGGGTTGGGTGTTACCCGCAAACTGACCGGGTAGCCTCTCCTCTAATTTTCTAGACATATCCCCTACGACTCTTTGAAGGTCTTGGAATGAGGCTTGGTGGTTCTTAAGCATGAGATCGTGTTCACTAAGGGTCTTTTGAGTGGTTTGGTCCCTAACAATTAGTTGACTCATCATGAACTCCATCCTTTCTAAACTACCCCCTAGATCATAGCTTGAACCTTGACCTGTTTGACCTTGGTTATTCGACCCCCCATTCTTGACCTGCCCATTGAACCCTTTGTTGAACTGCCCACCTGAACCCCCACCAAAAAGTGAACTTTGGCCCCTATTTGGGTTTTGAGCCATTTGAAAACCAGGGGGTCCATTTGAGCGAAAAGTATTATTATTATTAAAGTTATTATTATTTCGCCAACCCGACCCAGAATTATTATTATTATTACCAAAACCGCTAGGTTGACCTCTACCAAACCCTCCTCCTACAAAATCGACCTGCTCCTCACCAACAAGTAATGGACACGCACTCGTGTCGTGACCCCCTCGACAATACTCGCATTTGTCTACCTTAGCCTTGATTTCTTTAAGTTCCTTAGACATGTTTTCCAAAACAAAGGCTAAACTAGGATCCATGGTGACATGGTTCACCCCTCGGGCGGGTGCACTAGTAGTGGTATTGGAACTACCACTTTGATACCTCTGATCGGATCGTGATTGGGATTGAGACTGAGCAAATGCCTCAAACCGCTCTAAACACTCAGCAACTGTAAGAACACCCATCATATGCCCCCCTGCATTAGTATCGAACCTATCACGAGTCTCTTGGGTGAGACCGTTATAAATTTTTTTCACATAAAGCCCAATCGGAAAGACCATGCTGGGAGCAACGAGCACACAGGTTTTGGAAACGCTCCCAAGCAAGGCTGTAAGGCTCGTCGGGCTCCATGCGAAAGGAGTGGATTTGGTCTCTAAGACGTGAGGCTTTAGCGGGCGGGAAATACTTATTCAAAAAGGCTTGTCGAAGCCCCGCCCAAGTGGTAAAGGTGCCGGTTGGTTGAGAGTCCAACCACGTAGCCTCACGGCCGGCTAATGAGAATGGGAAAAGCTGTAGGTAGGTAGCATCGTTGGGTGCACCGTGAAGGCTAAAAGTAGCTAGCATACGAGAGAAACGGTTGATGTGGGCCGGGGCGTCCTCATCGTCTCGGCCATGGAATTGGATGGTATTGGTGATAGCCTGCATGGCATAAGATGGAATCTGCCATGAATTTTCATTAACTTTGGGTGGGACGGTGATGGGTGAAGCAAGGCCGGTGAAATTCTGAGTGGCTTGCTGATGGATGGTTTGCCTATTGTTGGCCATTGGTTCTACATTCGCTGGATTGCTAGAGGTACTAGAAGTAGGGCTATCAGGTGGGGAAACCTTAGGTGAGGTTTTAGGTGAATGGTTTGGCGAAGGTGGTGGTGTAGGAGGTGGGGTGGGTAACGGGGTGGAATCGAAATTGGGGAAACGAGAAGAGGATGTAGAATTAACCTATGGGCCTTGGCCCAATTGAGATGATGACTGCTTGACTGGTGGTGGTGGTCCGTGTGAGCACAGATGTGGCATCCACTACAAGCAAAAACCTGAACACAAGAAAAGCAAACAAACACTAGTTACTAAGACTCAAGATGAAAATAAAAGACACAAAACAAAATAAACACGTAGCACGTATTTGTCAATGAAGTCTATCAAAGCTAATGAACGCGATTGCCAAGAGTCCCCGGCAACGGCGCCAAAAACTTGATGTGTGCTAAACAGACTATAAAAATTAACTAAATTAGACTCTCTAAGCTAGACACGAAAAGCTTTATTTCTAGACTCGACCTAAAACCACACAACCGGCAAGTGTACCGATCAATGTAGTATAACCCTAGGAAGTCCGGATATCAAACCACGAGACTCTATGTATCACGTAAACTAGACTCTAACAGACACTGACAGACACGACTAAAACTTGTTTAATTGTTTTGGGGGGGGGGGGGTCACGGAAAATCTATGAAATCTATATTGAACTACTAAATTAACTAAAACTAGACTAAATACGAATAAAGACGAAGACTTTCCTTATATGAGAACGAGACCACCTAGACAAGGATCCTGGATCACTTTTAAAGAGTTACCGATTAAGTTAAATGCATGAATTATGGAACCGGGATCTTTAAGTACTAAACCTATTAAGAACCAATTAAGCCCCTCGACCCTTCTCAAGGAGAAACCTATGGAACTACCTAGGCCGTTAATCCTACCGGTTATTAGACGCCTTTCCAGTTGTCTAATTATTGTGTAAGTACCCTAATGTTGACCTACTCTTTTCCAATAATAGATCTAGGGTAGTTTGAAGTAATTAACTTGACTTGATAGACTAATAAAGCCGACAGGTAAACCAAGACATGACCTTTTCCAAGGACTATCAAAAGCAATTCGCCAGGTAAGACCTACCAATATGTCACACCCCGACCACGTAGGACAACAAACCGTGGCGGAAACGTCGGGGAGTGTCGTGGCAGAATTATTGTTTCACAACCATGGATACAAAATAGTTTCGCTTTATTGATAAAATTAAACATTTCATTTGTCTTAACACATAGAACAAACAAGTTTTATATCGTCTATCATCGTTATTATGTCACTAAGGCCTCGTCCAGATCCTATGTGACGCATGCATCCTAGAAATCAATCAAGCATCAACACCTGAAACATATGTAAAAACTTAGTCAGCAAAGAAATGCTGGCGAGTACAAAGGTTTTATAAGAGTATCGGAATCATGGCTCGTTTATATGTTGCAGTACTTTATTAGACTTCAAGAGTCAAAATACAAACCTTGTTTTGAAAAATGTATTGCAACATAGTTAACCAACTCAAATCAAGTTGATTATGGTTTATAAAAATGTCGTAGCCACGCTTCTTAACCCCAAAAACATTTGTTTTAGAAAAACCAACTAGTAAAACATCTTGTAAAAGCTTATTAATAAAATCTCGTTAATAAAACTCGTGTTATTTCGAAAACCTCGTTTGTGTGATATCGTTCCAAAATCGTTTACCCAAGTGAACTAAATAACGCCACGGTATATAATATGTTGAAAACACTTATATATAAGAAGTACCAGCGGCGTATCTACCATACTTTCACCATATTACACCCGTCTCGTTATCTATACACTAACCAAAACCAATCGTTTACCCAATTCGTATAACTTGTTCAAATCGTTTTCAAATCGTTTCTAAATCGTTAACTCGTTTTAATCGTTTAAAATCATCCTCGTTTTAATTGTGAAAACTTATTTATGGTCGTCTCGCTAACAACATTCAAACCTTCGTGACTCGATCACCTCACTTCTCGCTTCTCGAATTAACAAACCACCAAAGGGTAAGTTAACAAACATCAGATTCAGTCGCTACCCACAACCCCCACACATGACCATGGGTGCAGTGCAATAACGGGATTTGTCAGATCCTATGGTACCATAACCTAATACTGGTCGGCTTGATCAATGCTAATGAATGTCATTTGTTATGTAACTACAACCATCAAGTTTCGTTCACATTATTGAAATCGTTATTAGTTTAGTAAAAATCGTTTTAATCGTTTTTGAAATCATCGTTTAAACCTCGAAAACATTTCGTACATATGAATCACCCCAAAACATTTAAAAATAGTAAAATAGGGGAACTATGTACTCACATGGAGTGCAAAGTATCTTCAATCAATAGAACTCAAGCAAACTCAAGTAAACCAGAGCAATCAAACAACACCTAGTAATCGAATCACTAGTCAAACAATAGACGTCTAAATCGGAAGATCGGATAGAATGAGGTCTTGTAAACCAAATGAGTGTTGGAACTCATGTGATATGGTTTAACAAAGCCTACATTCTAAATTGAAACCTAACCTAAGTGCTTTCTACCCATCGTGACCCATTAAGGTAGCTTACGCTACTTTAATGCGTCGTGCGCGCAAAAGCGCGTTCGAGACGTCTAACTAGTCCTATGACAAGTATTATATGCCTTTTTATGTTTAAATATGTTACATAATCAGTTACGTGACAAAAGTTTAGGTTACATATGCTTAATTACCAATTATGTATGAAAAGGGCATTTTGGTAATTTACCAAAGGCATATAAACTACTTATCATGTGACTACCTAAACTAGGTGACCATAAGGTATAACCTCGGAAGGTTATTCCCTATGATACTATGGTCACTAAACATGTTTGGTCGGATCCTAAAGGTCGATCAAACGGGTCGTGTTCGAAAGTCTAAGCGGGTGTTTAGTCCGCTTGACTTACGACTCTACATAAGCACTAATCTTAAAAGTGACGAGCTAAACATGCTAGAACATGTTTAGTTAAGTTAGAAAACAGGTTTTGATATCAAAACAAACGGTTTTGATATCCTAGATTAGTTTGGTTACAAAATACGCGAGAAGACGCATTTTGGCCGAAACTACGACTCGTCACTAAGTCTAGATAACGTGGTAATCAGTAGGTATAGTCACTAGGGACTATGACCATCGTGATTACGCTCACGTTATGAAGTTCAAACGAACTTCGCATTGACCATAAACTGGTTAATGCAGAAAGTCAAACGCAGTTTGACTTTAACGATAGAAACGAACGAAAAACGCGAAAGAATACTTACAGAGGGTCCCCGCAAGATTTGATTCCGATTTTTCTCTCAGGTAGGAAGCATATACTTCCACTTAGAGAGCATAAATCAGATTTCAAATTGTGGGTTTTGAAGTGAAATGGATGGGGTATATAAGGATTTCTAGAACCGTTAAGATCGTTCCTCGAAAACTGAGCTTTGATCTGGACCTTACATGTGTGCCCATGGTTTTCTAATACCATGGGAGCCCCTAATGTGGACTATGTTCATTGAATACCAGCCCATGGTTTTGCAAAACCATGGGTGAAAACCATCAACACTTCAAAATGGACTAGGTTCATTGAATCTGCCAGAAATTTCAAAAATGGTCCCTACACTTGTAAAACTTGATTTTTGGCACTTTTAAGCCCCGTTAATCCCATTTCAAGGATCTAAAATAAAGTTAAAGTATAGGAAACTTAAAATATGCTCAAAAACATCTCTGATGTCGGTTCGTTTGGTCGTACGGTTGCGTTATTCGCTTAATTACGACAGAAGTCGTAACGGACGCAAAAACGATCCAAATCATGCGATGAATGGAATTTTCTTATGCCAAACACTATAATAAAATATTTTAGTGCTTACATAATTTTTTTTGGATGTCCGGATATATTCAGAACGTAAGATATGCGCGAAAATGCAAACTTGTGCACTTTTTGACGCTTTTAGTCCCTATTGATCAATAAAGTTTATTTTAGCATACCGAACCCCTCAAAGCCTATTTCTAAGCTATGTAAAGGATATTTAGGGTATGTTTAACTTATGATCAAGTTCCGGAATGTTCGTTACTATAAAAATCGGTATAGTTTCACAGTTTGACACAAATAGTCCCTGCGATCGAACAAACTTGATTTCAACACACCAAACCATCCAAAACTTATTTCTAAGTTATGTGGAGGTTATTTAAGGTATGTTAAGCCTATTTCACTATTCCGGAGTGTTTGTTGCATTAAACTGGTTATATTTACGCATTAGTGCGCGTATAACCTTCCAGAAGCGATTTAGAGCTTGAAATCGGAATCTAATTAAATTGCAAAATCACCAAACACAAATACACACATAATAACACAAAAACACATATAATAACACCAAAGCACATTGTTTTATATTGAACCACGACTACAGAACACAGTTGTCACAGTCTCCCCTACTTCAGGAAATTTCGTCTCGAAATTTTTAACCAGAGGAAGCTTGTGAAAACAAATGCGGATATTTCGCCTTCATCTGGTCCTCACGTTCCCAAGTAAACTCTGGGCCACGTTTGGATTCCCAGCGAACTTTTACCAATCGAATCCGTTTGTTCTTCAACTGTTTGAAAGTACGGTCCACGATCTCCACGGGTTTCTCGACAAAGTGCATCGTTTCATCGATCCAGATCTCGTCGAGAGGAATGTGAACATCGGCGTCAGCTAAACACTTTCGCAAATTGGACACGTGAAAAGTCAGGTGAATCTCCCAAGCTCTGGAGGTAGCTCTAATCATATCTTCCAAAGTTTGAATCGTTCACTTAGATTGACTATTTGTTTGGGGATGATAAGCAGTGCTTAGATTCAGTTTGGTTCCCAAAGCAGATTGCATGGTCTTCCAAAAATGAGATGAAAATCGAGCATCACGATTAGAAATGATATCCAAAGGCACACCATGTCGTGATACAATCTCATCAACATAAATCTTTGCAAGTTTATCTGCAAATAGATCCTCGCGAATTGGAATAAAATGAGCTGATTTCGTTAATCGATTGATAACAACCCAAATAGCATCGTGACCTTTAGATATACGTGGTAGCTTAGTGATGAGATCCATCGCAAGGCTCTCCCACTTCCAAACCGGTATCTCTGGTTGTACAAGCAAACCAGAAGGTCGTTGATGTTCAGCCTTGACTTTAAGACAAGTTAGGCATTTTGATACATACAAGGCAACATCCTTTTTCATACCAGGCCACTAGCACTGAGTACGAAGATCCTTGTACACTTTATCAGCCCCAGGATGGATAGAATATCGAGACTTGCGAGATTCGTCCATTACCAAGGTGCGAAGATCGTCTTGTTTTGGAATCCACAAACGATCCTCGAAATAGAGCAACCCATTGTCCTTCGTTTCGAGTTTAAGCTCAAGCTGATGTGGTAATTTCGTACCCATCAAATTTTGTGAAACACAAAATTGCTGAGCTTGAAGAACACGAGTTTGAAGATTAAATAGCGTTTGGAACGCTTCTTCTTGTTTGGGTCCCCACTCAAAAGGCTTATTCTTTTGAGTCAAAGCAGTGAGTGGAACCGCGGTTTTTGAGAAGTTGAAATGAATTGACGATAATATCCAGAAAGACCAAGAGAAGATCGAATCTCTGTTGGTGTTATTGGTGTATTCCAGTCTTTAATAGCAACAATCTTGGATGAATCCACATGAATACCCTGCTCATTGACTATATGACCCAAGAATTGAACTTCTTTAAGCCAGAATTTAGCAAAAAGTTGTTCCTTTTTCAGTAGTTCCAATGTTAAGCGAAGGTGTTGCTCGTGCTCGGCTTGAGACTTCGAATAGACAAAAATATCGTCGATGAACACAATGAGGAACTTGTCTAAATAAGGTTTATAGACCTTATTCATTAAGTCCATAAAGATGGCTGGAGCATTTGTCAAACCAAGAGGCATGATAGAGAACTCATAATGCCCATATCTTGTGCGGAAAGCAGTTTTGGGAATATCTTCTTCAAGAACATGAAGTTGATGATACCCAGAACGCAGGTCGATCTTTGAAAAGCATGAAGCACCTTGCAGCTGATCAAAGAGATCATCAATTCGAGGTAGGGGATATTGATTCTTGACGGTAAGCTTATCAAGCCCACGATAATCGATACACATTCGAAAAGACCCATCTTTCTTTTTCACGAAGAGGACAGGGGCTCCCCAAGGTGAAAAGCTCGGACGGATGAATCCTTTATCCAATAACTCTTGAAGCTGTTTCGATAACTCTTACATCTCTGATGGTGCAAGACGATAAGGTGCTTTCGCAATCAGGTTGGCATTAGGTACAAGGTCAAAATGAAACTGGACTTGACGAACTGGAGGTAAACCAGGCAGTTCGTCAGGAAACACCTCTGGATAGTCCCGAACAATCGGAATATCCTGTATACTCTTGCGCTTGTCTTTCTTCTCGGTGACATGTGCTATGAAAGCAACATATCCTTTTCTTCAATAACTCTGAGGTTTTTGTTTCTTAAAAGAAACGGGCGTTTAAGGTTCTTGGGGAGATCACAAGTGATCATAAAAAAAATGACAAAACCACACGAGTGCTTTATTTTTGTATTGACATTATAAGGTTGCATCAAACATTCATACAATTGCATTGGTTCACAAAAAATAAAAACCATAAATTTTTATTTATATACCAACCGCATTGTCTTTAAATGTTAAAAGATAACAACCAGAGGAAATACAAAATACTAATCGTTCACAGCTGCATCATTGATTGCCTCATTGATGTTATACACTCGTCCACGTGCTGGATTCACATTGACGTTGACGTTCGCATTCGGGTTTGCATTAGCATTCGCGTTTGCATTCACCAGTCTTGGACAGTTGTTGCGGAAGTGACCAAACTCTCCACAGTTGAAACATGAACCCGGTGGGAATCTCGCAGCATTCCCTTGAACCGGAGCTTGAACCCGAGCAACCTGATTTTGTCCCAGACGACAAATATTGGCCAAATGCCCAAGTTTTCTACACGTTGTGCATTGCTTACAAGCTTGCTGTGCAACGTGATGACCGTTGCAGCGTGCACAATGAGGTGCGGTACCTGCATATGCCTTCTTCGCAGGAGGCTGAGCCGGTGGGTTCTGATCAGTCTGTGCCGTAACAGCGAAATTCTGAGCATCCTTCCGCTTCCTCGACTTCTTTGTCGTCTCACCTTCCTTACCCTTACCCTTTTTCTTGTCTTTTCCAGAATCAGTCGCCTTCTTTTTATCACCCTTGCGGGTGAGTTTACCCTTCCTGACTTGTGATTCAGTCAGGGTGGCCGATAACTCGATTGCTTGACGAAGGGTAGTAGGATTAACACCGGTCACAATATCCAGCATAGAATCGGGTAGACCATCGATATATCTTTCGATTGCTTTCTCTGGTGGGGTAACCATGGTGGGACACAATAGACTGAGTTCCTCAAAACGATCCGTGTACGCACGGTGTTCAGCCCCATCTTGCTTTAGATCGTCAAACTCTCGCTCCAAAGCCCGAATCTCGTGATGGGGACAAAACTCTTTCATCATGAGAGCCCGAAGCTTATCCCATGTTTGTGCTAATGCCACTTCGGCACCCCTATCGCGCATAACACCATTCACCAGGTAAGCGCTCGCTTCTCAAACACACTAGAAGCAAATTCAACCTTCCGCGCATTTGGACACTGGACGTGTCTGAATGTGCTCTCGATACTCTCAAACCACTGCAAGAGCGCAGTTGCTCCTTGCGACCCAGAAAACTTTAGAGGCTTAGCAGAATTGAAGCTCTTGAAGTTGCACGGCGCATTGTTGTTATTATTATTGTTGTTGAATATCTCGTGGACTTGGGTCACAACGCCTGGAAGCACAGCAGCCACTTGCTGAGAAACCAAGGCTGCGATTTCTTCAATAGTGAAAGATTGTGCTTCACGTCGAGGAGGCATTGTCTAATAAGGACATAAGAGAAACGAGTGAGGTTGAAAAAGCAAAAGAGGTATTGAAAATACCGTCAAAATACCAGAAAGGCGATCATTTGTTCGTTACCTCGAACAAACAAACGACACGGGGAGACTAATCAAAGTAAATGGATCAAAAATAATGTATCGCCGAAGACATGCTCGCCTATAAGTGGACACTCACCCCAAGAGTTCCCAGGTAAGAGTGACTGGTCCGATACTGCGGATTTGTACGAACACTCTAGCCTTAGACAGAAAACTCAGAGTACAGGCACCCACTCTTCCAGTTTGCACGTGTTCACACTACTTAGACCCAAACTTTGACAAGATTTTGAAAACTCAAAAGGGTTCAAAACCATATAACAGAGGGTTCAAAACCTAGTAATCAATCATCCTAGAACAGATGATTAGTTTTCAAAGCGGATTCGAACTTAGCGTTCCCATTGTGGTTATCACCTAAGGATAGGTGACGGTATTGTTTAAAAATCTAAATGCAAGAAACTTGCGTTAGGGTCCTAAAATTTATAGTCTAGGTCAAAGCATTACTAATAACCTAATTCCCTATAACCATTGGCTCTGATACCAACTTCTTCTGTCACACCCCGACCACGTAGGACAACAAACCGTGGCGGAAACGTCGGGGAGTGTCGTGGCAGAATTATTGTTTCACAACCATGGTGTCACACCCCGGCCGCGTATAACATGCAACCGCGGCGGAAACACCGGGGAGTGTTGTAACATAATCAATTGTTTCAAATCCATGGTAAATGAAGTTTCGTTTTATTAATCAAACATTAAAGTTTACATTGCTTTAAACAAGAACCAAAGAATACATAACATAAATTAACTAGTTCTTGTCTCGTTTTAAGTCACCAAGGCACAGGTCTGCCTAAGTATGTCTTGATAAGTCCTATGCATCATCTCCTGAAACCACATGTGAAAATAGGTACGTCAGCATAAAAATGCCTGTGAGATACATTGGTTTTGTGAAAACGGAATTCATGACTTATGTTTGAGAAAATGTTTAGTCATGAACCTTGTAATTTGCTTTGTCTTGTAAATCATTTGAAAAACGATAAGATCAGATGATATGTATAAATAAGAGAACACTGTATGGTTAAACGGATAACCATGTAAAATGAGTTTGTATAAGATAAGTCGTTTGTAAAACAATGTCTCATGAAAAGTGTGTTATTTGTATAAAATGTCATAAGTCTCAAATTGAAATGATTCAAATAACGCTACGATATGTAATACCATACAAACACTTATATATAGGAAGTACCAGCGGCGTATCCACCATGCTTGTATCATATTACACACACCTCGTTACTTAATCACTTACTCAAACCAAACCATCAAGATGAAATGTTTAACAATTGTGGAAATGTTTATGTATAGTCAAATGTCTATTGTCAAATGTAAATCATGTCAACGGATACAACTGGTTTACATGGTTCAATGGTTACAAACGGTTCATATAATCGAAGGGTTAAGACGGTTCACATAGTCAAATGGTTACAACGGTTCAAAATGTAGTATAATGTGTTCATATGCTGGATGAGCATATGCAACAGATATGCAATGTAAAACGATGTACTAAGTACGCACACAATGGGCATACATAGCATGTAATGTAAAGCAATGTACTAAGTACGCACACAATGGGCATACATAGCATGTAATGTAAGGCAATGTACTAAGTACGCATACAATAGGCATACATAGCATGAAATGCATTGTAAAGTGATGTACTAAGTATGCACACAACGGGCATACGTAGCATGAGATGTATTGTAAAGAGATGTACTAAGTATGCACACAATGGACATACATAGCATAGACACAATGAAATCATGTACTATATATGTACTATCGAACATAGAAAGTATATGATGTGAAAACCAGAAAGCATGAAAGTAACAACTAGGCACATGCGTTTCACCCCAAACCAGTTTGGAAAACAGTAAAAGAGGGGTTCAATGTACTCACCTGAGATTGCTTTGATTTCCTTGTATAATAATCACACAATGCTAGAGATCACGGGATATCAAACGGCACCTAATAGGTAGCTATATTAATATACCGGACCAAAATCGGAAGGATCGGATAGTATGCGGGTTCGTAAACCAAACGAGTATGGAAACTCGTGTAATATGGTTTAACAAAGCCTACATACTAAAATGAAACCTAACCTAAGTGCTTGCGACCCATTACGACCCGTTTAGGTAGCTTATGCTACCTTAACGCGTCGTTCGCGTAGAACGCGTTTGGAACGCCTAACATCGTGGCCATAAGGTATAACCTCGGAAGGTTATAGCTATGGTCACCTAATGTGTTTGGTCGGATCCTAATGATCGACCAAATGGGTCGGGTTCGATAGTATAAGCGATGGTTTAGATCGCTTACCTTACGACCCTATATAAGCACTATACTAAAAGTGACGAGCTAAGCATGTTAGGACATGCTTAACTGAGTTTAGAAAACAGGTTTGGCATCAAAACAAACGGCTTTGATGCTCACGAGTAGTTTGGTTACAAAATACGCAAGAATGCGCATTTTGGCCGAAACTACGACTCGTCACTGAGCCTAGATAACGTGGTAATCAGTAGGTATAGTCGCCAGGGACTATAACCATCGTGATCACGCTCACGTTATGAAGTTCCAATGAACTTCGTGTTGACCATAGGCTGGTCAATGCAGAAAGTCAACAAAACGTTGACTTTCGGACTCGAAAAGCGAATAAAAGAACGAAAGAACACTTACGAAGGGTCCCCGAATGCTAATCTAGATCAAAATGGCTCAGGTATGAAACAAAGGTTCCAACTTAGAGCTTTTGATCAGATTTTTGTGGGTTTTCACCAAAAGGGGGGGTATTTATAGGAAAAGTAAAGCCGTTAGGATCGTTTCTTGAATATCATGCCACGATCCAAGCCTTACACTTGTCAAGATGTTGTGGTGGCTTAATGTGACCCTTAGCTCCTGAGATGGTGAAAGGGCATTGCCCTTTGGAGTGTTTGAAAGGCCAATCTTAGCAAGAAAACAACTTTTCTGTTACTGAAGTGGCCATGTAGCCCGCATCAGGATATGCACAAACTCAGGCGGGCCGCCTGGGCCTGTCTGATCTGCACATACTTTCAGAAATGGCAGTTTTGGTCCCTGTTGCGTATTTAAGCCATTTCCGACACTTCTAAGGCCCGTAAAGCCAACTTTAAGGCCCTAAAATGATGCCTAAACATTGTGGACATGAAACATGCTCAAAAAATATGTTGGATGTTGGTTCGTTTGGCCGTACGATCGCGATGTTCGGTTAATTACGACGGAATGCGCATAAGCGCGAAAAACGATCCAAATGACGCGACGAACGGATTTTTCTCATGCCAAACACTAAGGCATAATATAAGGATGCTTACATAAATTTTTGGATGTCCGGATGTATTCAGAACGTAAGTTATGTGCGAAAGTGCAAACTTATGCACTTTTTGACGCTTTTAGTCCCTGAATGATCCAAAAGTTTATTTTAGCATACCAAACCCCTCAAAGCCTATTTCTAAGCTATGTAAAGGATATTTAGGATATGTTTAACTTATGGAGATGTTCCGGAAAGTTCATTACAGTTCAAATTGACATACTTTTGCAGTTTGTCAAGTTTAGTCCCTTTAAGCGAATTAACTTGTTTTTGCCATACCAAAGCCTTCAAAACTTATTTCTAAGTTATGTGAAGGTTATTTAAGGTATGTTAAGTATATGTTGATGTTCCGGAGTATTTGTCGCATTAAACTGAGTACGTTTACGCACCAGTTTGCATATAATTCTCCAGAAAGCGATGTAGAGTTTGAAATTGAACAAGAATTGATATGTGCAAAAGATACACATATTTATACAAGATCCCAAGTATGAAATACAATATTTCATCGGCTTGGTATTTGTTTGATGGTCGCGGTGACACAGGTGTCACAGTCTCCCCTACTTTAGGAAATTTCGTCCCGAAATTTATTCGTAGGAGTCTATTTGTGACTCTGCCAAATAACCATCAGCGATATGCAAGGCAATACCCTGTCATTTCCTTAACGGTCATTCTTCAGAAATGAAAATGAACAGACGGAGTCATTTTCCTCAACGAGTATTCTTCAGAAATGGAAATGACGGAATAAGCAAACGGATGTTCATTTCCTTAACGGTCAAATCTTCAGAAACGAAAAATGAACAGACGGAGTCATTTTCAATGGTTGCTTCATCAGAAATGGAAATGAAGGATTACGCAACGGATATTCATTTCCTCAACAGATAAATCTTCAGAAACGAGAATGAACAGACGGAGTCATTTTCAACGGTTGTTTCCTCGGAGTTGGAAATGAAGGATTACACAACGGATGTTCATTTCCTCAACGGATAAATCTTCAGAAACGAAAATGAACAGACGGAGTCATTTTCAACGGTTGCTTCCTCAGAGTTGGAAATGAAGGATTACACAACGGATATTCATTTCCTCAACGAATAAATCTTCAGAAACGAAAATGAACTAACGGAGTCATCTTCAACGGTTGCTTCCTCAGAGTTACGGATAAATCTTCAGAAATGAAAATGAACTAACGGAGTCATCTTCAACGGTTGCTTCCTCAGAGTTGGAAATGAAGGATTACACAACGGATATTCATTTCCTCAACGGATAAATCTTTAGAAACGAAAATGAACTAACGGAGTCATCTTCAACGGTTGCTTCCTCAGAGTTGGAAATGAAGGATTACACAACGGATATTCATTTCCTCAACGGATAAATCTTCAGAAACGAAAATGAACTAACGGAGTCATTTTCAACGGTTGCTTCTTTAGAGTTGGAAATGAATAGGGTTAACTCTAGACACATGACAGAACTTGCTGTGATTTCTGTGCACTAAATTCCATAATCATGTATGCATCCATAATTACGTAATCCCTTGCACAGTCCGCACAGTTTGTTTTGTAATGTTTTGGGGAAGGATTTCAAACTTGTGATGAGGGTGACTAGACTTCCACCGGGTCCTTTTAATTAGATCGACAGGGGATCTTCTTAGTTAGGCCACCAAGGAGTCCTTTCAGCTATATCATCACATAATATCCCTAGCCAGATTTTTGGATTAATCTATTTAACTAGACCACTCAAGGGTCTAATTATGAAGTAGTACTTTATAATCCAAGGAACTTAACTGTAACGTAGAAGTCCATTGAGGATTTTAAGTAATACCTTTGGGTATCCTACTATGAATCTCTTGTACAAGGATATGTAAGATTCTACGAAGATTTGGATAACATAATTTGGATCACACAACAACACATAAGGGAACACATAAGCACATAGTCACATAATTGTTTAACTTGATTATAGTTTGTTATTAACTTTTTATTGATTGAACACGGATATGGAAACCAGTCGACGGGTCTCAATGTTCACTGGAATCTATCTGAGAAGATAAGAAGATCTCCCAAAATTCGATTTTTGATTACAAGGAATCACCATATTCGAATTAAGGTATACAACAATTAAGGACTTACGGGAAATCCTTAGGTACCCTATTAAGGATTTATAGTGGTACCTTGGGTATTCGTCTCATGTTGTAACTTGCGCTTTGTACTTCGTTTCCTTAGAATAAACGGGTTCTTAGGAATTTTGTGGAAGACGCAAGAGGTCATAGAATGGGAGAATTTTGGGGGTAGTTTGTTCTTCAAGGAATACGGTTTCTTGATTGTCGGTATTGTAAGGGATATGTCGTTTATACATGCAACCACAGAAATACATTGCAATGTAAATAAAAGATTTATTTATAAACAACGATAACAACTGTTTCTTGGACCTTGACAACAAAAGAAAATAATACATAAGACGTGATTATTTCTAAACGACGTTGTCTTCTAGTCAGTCAGATGCTCATCCCTGTGCTGGATTTGCATTAGCAAGCTTTGGGCAATTTCTTCGGAAATGACCCATCTCGCCACAGTTGAAACAAGAGCCTGGTAGAAAACGACCTTGAGCAGGATTGTTCCCAGCTTGGTTTGGCGCAGCTGCAGTTGGGCAGAGTCTTGCTGTGTGGCCTATAAGTCCACAAGTTTGGCATTTGCGGCACTGCACATTGGCGTGATGATGGAGGCCACATTGGTTGCACAAAGGTGCAGTTCCATTGTATGGTTTTCTAGCAGGGGGTTGAGCTGGTTGGTTGGGGATGGCTTGACCATTGTGAGCGACCACGGCGAAGTTCTGAGAAGCCTTTCGCTTCTTTGACTTCTTAGGAGATTCAGTCTGTTCATCCATGGTCTTTGATTCCTCGATTGGGTTCGATTCCCCGACCGGTTTCTTGTCACCTTTTCGGAAAAGTTTACCTTTCCTGATCTTTGATTCAGTCAAGGTTGCAGATAGCTCAATGGCCTGTCTAACTGTAGTAGGGTTGCTACCAGTCACAATGTCTTGTATTGAGTCAGGGAGGGCATCAATGTACTTTTCGATTGCCTTATCCAAAGGTGTAACCATATCCGGGCATAACAAACTTAACTCCTCATAACGGTCCGTGTAGGCTCGATGCTCACCGCTAACTTGCTTAAGATCGTCGAACTCCATTTCCAAGGCCCTGATCTCGTGACGAGGACAGAATTCCTTCATCATCAGAGCTCGAAGCTCTTGCCATGTTTGAGCCAGTGCCACATCGGCACCCCTATCTCTCATCACACCATTCCACCATGTCAAAGCTCGTTTCTCAAAGACGCTAGATGCGAATTCTACCTTTCGCTCGTTTGGACATTGAACATGTCTGAAGGTGTTCTCTAAACTCTCGAACCATTGCAGAAGTGCAGTCGCTCCTTGAGACCCAGAAAACTTTGATGGCTTAGCCGAGTTGAACGTCTTGAAGTTGCAAGGGGCATTATTGTTGTTGTTGGCTTGGTTCCATTGAGCAAAGAGGTTTGGGAGTTGAGCAGCCATTTGCTGCGCAATGATCTCTGCCAGTTCGGCAGTCGCTATCTGTTTTTCGCGTCGAGGAGGCATTCTAAAAGAGAAACAAGAAAGAAAACGAATGAAATGGCATTGGGTAAGAATAGGATGTTACAATTACCGACCATAATCATCGTTGATGGTCATTTGTTTGAATCCACGAAGCAAATAAACAACACCAAGGCTGAATCAAAGCAAATAGATCCTCATAGTGTATCGCGAAGACATGCTCGCCTATAAGTGGACACTCACCCCGAGAGTTCCCAGGTAAGAGTGACTGGTCCGATTATGTGGATTTGTACGAACACTCTAACCTTAGACAGAAAACCCAGGGTACAGGCATTCACTCTTCCAGTTTGCACGTGTTCACACTATTTAGGACCCAACACTTTGACGAGAGTTTTGAAAATTCAAAGGGGTTCAAAACCTTATAAGAGAGGGTTCAAAACCTAGTAATCAATCATCCTAGAACAGATGATTAGTTTTCAAAGCGGTTTTGAAATTTATGTTCTTGTTGTGGTCGTCGCCTAAGGATAGGTGACGGTATTTGTTTTATGACTAAACGCAAGTAAACTCGCGTTAGGGTCCTAGGAAGGTTATAGACTAGGTCAAAGCATTACTAATAACTTAATTCCCTATAACCATTGGCTCTGATACCAACTTTTCTGTCACACCCCGGCCGCGTAAAACATGCAACCGAAGCGGAAACGCCGGGGAGTGTTGTAACAGAATCAATTGTTTCAAATCCATGGTAAATGAAGTTTCGTTTTATTAATCAAACATTAAAGTTTACATTGCTTTAAACAAGAACCAAAGAATACATAACATAAATTAACTAGTTCTTGTCTCGTTTTAAGTCACTAAGGCACAGGTCCGCCTAAGTATGTCTTGATAAGTCCTATGCATCATCTCCTGAAAACACATGTGAAAATAGGTACGTCAGCATAAAAATGCCTGTGAGATACATTGGTTTTGTGAAAACGAAATTCATGACTTATGTTTGAGAAAATGTTTAGTCATGAACCTTGTAATTTGCTTTGTCTTGTAAATCATTTGAAAAACGATAAGATCAGATGATATGTATAAATAAGAGAACACTGTATGGTTAAACGGATAACCATGTAAAATGAGTTTGTATAAGATAAGTCGTTTGTAAAACAATGTCTCGTGAAAAGTGTGTTATTTGTATAAAATGTCATAAGTCTCAAATTGAAATGATTCAAATAACGCTACGATATGTAATACCATACAAACACTTATATATAGGAAGTACCAGCGGCGTATCCACCATGCTTGTATCATATTACACACGCCTCGTTACTTAATCACTTACTCAAACCAAACCATCAAGATGAAATGTTTAACAATTGTGGAAATGTTTATGTATAGTCAAATGTCTATTGTCAAATGTAAATCATGTCAACGGATACAACTGGTTTACACGGTTCAATGGTTACAAACGGTTCATATAATCGAAGGGTTAAGACGGTTCACATAGTCAAATGGTTACAACGGTTGAAAATGTAGTATAATGTGTTCATATGCTGGATGAGCATATGCAACAGATATGCAATGTAAAACAATGTACTAAGTACGCACACAATGGGCATACATAGCATGTAATGTAAAGCAATGTACTAAGTACGCACACAATGGGCATACATAGCATGTAATGTAAGGCAATGTACTAAGTACGCACACAATGGGCATACATAGCATGAAATGTATTGTAAAGTGATGTACTAAGTATGCACACAACGGGCATACGTAGCATGAGATGTATTGTAAAGAGATGTACTAAGTATGCACACAATGGACATACATAGCATAGACACAATGAAATCATGTACTATATATGTACTATCGAACATAGCAAGTATATGATGTGAAAACCGGAAAGCATGAAAGTAACAAGTAGGCACATGCGTTTCACCCCAAAACAGTTTGGAAAACAGTAAGAGGGGTTCAATGTACTCACCGGAGATTGCTTTGATTTCCTTGTGTAATAATCACACAATGCTAGAGATCACGGGATATCAAACGGCACCTAATAGGTAGCTATATTAATATACCGAACCAAAATCGGAAGGATCGGATAGTATGCGGGTTCGTAAACCAAACGAGTATGGAAACTCGTGTAATATGGTTTAACAAAGCCTACATACTAAAATGAAACCTAACCTAAGCGCTTGCGACCCATTACGACCCGTTTAGGTAGCTTATGCTACCTTAACGCGCCGTTCGCGTAGAACGCGTTTGGAACGCCTAACATCGTGGCCATAAGGTATAACCTCGGAAGGTTATAGCTATGGTCACCTAATGTGTTTGGCCGGATCCTAATGATCGACCAAATGGGTCGGGTTCGATAGTATAAGCGATGGTTTAGATCGCTTACCTTACGACCCTATATAAGCACTATACTAAAAGTGACACGCTAAGCATGTTAGGACATGCTTAACTGAGTTTAGAAAACAGGTTTGGCATCAAAACAAACGGCTTTGATGCTCACGAGTAGTTTGGTTACAAAATACGCAAGAATGCGCATTTTGGCCGAAACTACGACTCCTCACTAAGCCTAGATAACGTGGTAATCAGTAGGTATAGTCGCCATGGACTATAACCATCGTGATCACGCTCACGTTATGAAGTTCCAATGAACTTCGTGTTGACCATAGGCTGGTCAACGCAGAAAGTCAACAAAACGTTGACTTTCGGACTCGAAAAGCGAATAAAAGAACGAAAGAACACTTACGAAGGGTCCCCGAATGCTAATCTAGATCAAAATGGCTCATGTATGAAACAAAGGTTCCAACTTAGAGCTTTTGGTCAGATTTTTGTGGGTTTTCACCAAAAGGGGGGGGGTATTTATAGGAAAAGTAAAGCCATTAGGATTGTTTCTTGAATATTGTGCCACGATCCAAGCCTTACACTTGTCAAGATGTTGTGGTGGCTTAATGTGACCCTTAGCTCCTGAGATGGTGAAAGGGCATTGCCCTTTGGAGTGTTTGAAAGGCCAATCTTAGCAAGAAAACAACTTTTCTGTTACTGAAGGGGCCATGCGGCCCGCATCAGGATATGCACAAACTCAGGCGGGCCGCCTGGGCCTGTCTGATTTGCATATACTTTCAGAAATGGCAGTTTTGGTCCCTGTTGCGTATTTAAGTCATTTCCGACACTTCTAAGGCATGTAAAGCCAACTTTAAGGCCCTAAAATGATGCCTAAACATTGTGGACATGAAACATGCTCAAAAAATATGTCGGATGTTGGTTCGTTTGGCCGTACGATCGCGATGTTCGGTTAATTACGACGGAATGCGCATAAGCGCGAAAAACGATCCAAATGACGCGAAGAACGGATTTTTCTCATGCCAAACAATAAGGCATAATATAAGGATGCTTACATAAATTTTTGGATGTCCGGATGTATTCAGAACGTAAGTTATGTGCGAAAGTGCAAACTTATGCACTTTTTGACGCTTTTAGTCCCTGAATGATCCAAAAGTTTATTTTAGCATACCAAACCCCTCAAAGCCTATTTCTAAGCTATGTAAAGGATATTTAGGGTATGTTTAACTTATGGACATGTTCCGGAAAGTTCGTTACAGTTCAAATTGGCATACTTTCACAGTTTGTCAAGTTTAGTCCCTGTAAGCGAATTAACTTGTTTTTGCCATACCAAAGCCTTCAAAACTTATTTCTAAGTTATGTGAAGGTTATTTAAGGTATGTTAAGTATATGTTGATGTTCCAGAGTATTTGTCGCATTAAACTGAGTACGTTTACGCACCAGTTTGCGTATAATTCTCCAGAAAGCGATGTAGAGTTTGAAATTGAACAAGAATTGATATGTGCAAAAGATACACATATTTATACAAGATCCCAAGTATGAAATACAATATTTCATCGGCTTGGTATTTGTTTGATGGTCGCGGTGACACAGGTGTCACACATGGATACAAAATAGTTTCGCTTTATTGATAAAATTAAACATTTCATTTGTCTTAACACATAGAACAAACAAGTTTTATATCGTCTATCATCGTTATTATGTCACTAAGGCCTCGTCCAGATCCTATGTGACACATGCATCCTAGAAATCAATCAAGCATCAACACCTGAAACATATGTAAAAACTTAGTCAGCAAAGAAATGCTGGCGAGTACAAAGGTTTTATAAGAGTATCGGAATCATGGCTCGTTTATATGTTGCAGTACTTTATTAGACTTCAAGAGTCAAAATACAAACCTTGTTTTGAAAAATGTATTGCAACATAGTTAACCAACTCAAATCAAGTTGATTATGGTTTATAAAAATCTCGTAGCCATGCTTCTTAACCCCAAAAACATTTGTTTTAGAAAAACCAACTAGTAAAACATCTTGTAAAAACTTGTTAATAAAATCTCGTTAATAAAACTCGTGTTATTTCGAAAACCTCGTTTGTGTGATATCGTTCCAAAATCGTTTACCCAAGTGAACTAAATAACGCCACGGTATATAATATGTTGAAAACACTTATATATAAGAAGTACCAGCGGCGTATCTACCATGCTTTCACCATATTACACCCGTCCCGTTATCTATACACTAACCAAAACCAACAGTTTACCCAATTCGTATAACTTGTTCAAATCGTTTCCAAATCGTTAACTCGTTTTAATCGTTTAAAATCATCCTCGTTTTAATTGTGAAAACTTATTTATGGTCGTCTCGCTAACAACATTCAAACCTTCGTGACTCGATCACCTCGCTTCTAGCTTCTCGAATTAACAAACCACCAAAGGGTAAGTTAACAAACATCAGATTCAGTCGCTACCCACAACCCCCACACATGACCATGGGTGCAGTGCAATAACGGGATTTGTCAGATCCTATGGTACCATAACCTAATACTAGTCGGCTTGATCAATGCTAATGAATGTCATTTGTTATGTAACTACAACCATCAAGTTTCGTTCACATTATTGAAGTCGTTATTAGTTTAGTAAAAATCGTTTTAATCGTTTTTGAAATCATCGTTTAAACCTCGAAAACATTTCGTACATATGAATCACCCCAAAACATTTAAAAATAGTAAAATAGGGGAACTATGTACTCACATGGAGTGCAAAGTATATTCAATCAATAGAACTCAAGCAAACTCAAGTAAACCAGAGCAATCAAACAGCACCTAGTAATCGAATCACTAGTCAAACAATAGACGCCTCAATCGGAAGATCGGATAGAATGAGGTCTTGTATACCAAATGAGTGTTGGAACTCATGTGATATGGTTTAACAAAGCCTACATTCTAAATTGAAACCTAACCTAAGTGCTTTCGACCCATCGCGACCCATTAAGGTAGCTTACGCTACTTTAACGCGTCGTGCGCGCAAAAGCGCGTTCGAGACGTCTAACTAGTCCTATGACAAGTATTATATGCCTTTTTATGTTTAAATATGTTACATAATCAGTTACGTGACAAAAGTTTAGGTTACATATGCTTAATTACCAATTATGTATGAAAAGGGCATTTTGGTAATTTACCAAAGGCATATAAACTACTTATCATGTGACTACCTAAACTAGGTGACCATAAGGTATAACCTCGGAAGGTTATTCCCTATGATACTATGGTCACTAAACATGTTTGGTCGGATCCTAAAGATCGATCAAACGGGTCGTGTTCGAAAGTCTAAGCGGGTGTTTAGTCCGCTTGACTTACGACTCTACATAAGCACTAATCTAAAAAGTGACGAGCTAAACATGCTAGAACATGTTTAGTTAAGTTAGAAAACAGGTTTTGATATCAAAACAAACGGTTTTGATATCCTAGAGTAGTTTGGTTACAAAATACGCGAGAAGACGCATTTTGGCCGAAACTACGACTCGTCACTGAGTCTAGATAACGTGGTAATCAGTAGGTATAGTCACTAGGGACTATGACCATCGTGATTACGCTCACGTTATGAAGTTCAAATGAACTTCGCATTGACCATAAACTGGTTAATGCAGAAAGTCAAACGCATTTTGACTTTAACGATAGAAACGAACGAAAAACGCGAAAGAATACTTACAGAGGGTCCCCGCAAGATTTGATTCCGATTTTTCTCTCAGGTAGGAAGCATATACTTCCACTTAGAGAGCATAAATCAGATTTCAAATTGTGGGTTTTGAAGTGAAATGGATGGGGTATATATAGGATTTCTAGAACCGTTAAGATCGTTCCTCGAAAACTGAGCTTTGATCTGGACCTTACATGTGTGCCCATGGTTTTCTAAAACCATGGGAGCCCCTAATGTGGACTATGTTCATTGAATACCAGCCCATGGTTTTGCAAAACCATGGGTGAAAACCATCAATACTTCAAAATGGACTAGGTTCATTGAATCTGCCAAAAATTTCAAAAATGGTCCCTACACTTGTAAAACTTGATTTTTTTGGCACTTTTAAGCCCCGTTAACCCCATTTCAAGGATCTAAAATAAAGTTAAAGTATAGGGAACTTAAAATATGCTCAAAAATATCTCGGATGTCGGTTCGTTTGGTCGTACGGTTGCGTTATTCGCTTAATTACGACGGAAGTCGTAACAGACGCAAAAACGATCCAAATCAAGCGACGAATGGAATTTTCTTATGCCAAACACTATAATAAAATATTTTAGTGCTTACATAATTTTTTTTGGATGTCCGGATATATTCAGAACGTAAGATATGCGCGAAAATGCAAACTTGTGCACTTTTTGACGCTTTTAGTCCCTATTGATCAATAAAGTTTATTTTAGCATACCGAACCCCTCAAAGCCTATTTCTAAGCTATGTAAAGGATATATAGGGTATGTTTAACTTATGATCAAGTTCCGGAATGTTCGTTACTATAAAAATCGGTATAGTTTCACAGTTTGACACAAATAGTCCCTGCGATCGAACAAACTTGATTTCAACACACCAAACCATCCAAAACTTATTTCTAAGTTATGTGGAGGTTATTTAAGGTATGTTAAGCCTATTTCACTATTCTGGAGTGTTTGTTGCATTAAACTGGTTATATTTACGCATCAGTGCGCGTATAACCTTCCAGAAGCGATTTAGAGCTTGAAATCGGAATCTAATTAAATTGCAAAATCACCAAACACAAATACACACATAATAACACAAAAACACATATAATAACACCAAAGCACATTGTTTTATATTGAACCACGACTACAGAACACAGTTGTCACACAATAGCCCCTCATTTTCCAGGTATTAGGATTAGTAGAACACTAAGACTTAGCAAATTATTACCAATTACTTCTAGGGGTTATTGCGCAATTCTCCCTAAAGAGTTAAGGTTTTCTAACGTGATATAGACACTCACCGAAATCCTAAACCCTAATATGACTCTATGTTGTGATATAGACCGTCACTAAGAATCATATGAAGCAAATAATAACAATAAACCAAATCAAAGCACGCATATACATATCATTAAATCAAACCTTTTACAAATCACAATTAGTCCATAAAAATCATGCAATTAATAAAACCGGTATAAACTTCATATTAATCCATTCATCAAGTCTAGGTGGCTTAAATGTTTAGCCAAGCATGTTCATAAACGAAAACAAATCAAAGATGTCTAAACAAGAATTCATCATAACAAGTTTCAAGAAAAGAAATCGACAAAACAAGGGATTAGAAAACCCGATAGATCCTTCGATTCTTCGCCCTTGACTCGTACCGATGATTCCAAAGCCTTGAGATCTCCGATTATGCGCCAAGAATGCTCCAAGTTCGCCCAAAGAAGTCTGATTTTCGTAATTCCGGTTCTCCTCAGTTTCTTCGGAATTTTTAATCCAAAACCCTAGCTGCTAAAACACATTTTTTCGAAATAGGACCCTAGGCGTGACGCGACGGAGCTAGGCGTCACGCGGCGCCTCCCTGCAGATTATTTTATTATTTTTATTGATTTCCAGCTTTCCAATTCGCGTTCGAATCCCGTTTTTTCCTCCAAACTACTCATTTTGGCTCATTTTTCATCACTTTAAGCTACGGGACCTGAAATCAAAGCTTAACATCAGCAATATCGAAATTCTAACCTAAACTAGACTCAAAATAGCCGAAAACTGACCAAAATATACACTATAAACATATGTACTTTGCAGTACATCAGGGAGGCTGTCAAACCATGCACGGGCAGCTCCTATAAAGGTTTGAATGAACAAATGGCAACACTTGGGCATATTCCATCCTCCCATGCAGCCCACGCTTGTGAAAACTCTGACGTGATCATCGGGATCAGTCAACCCATTAAACTTTCCAACTGTCGGTGGTAGTTTCTCTTTTGATAGCTGTGTCAACGCGATCTTTGGGATGAACTTTGAATGTTCTGCAGCTTCAGCTGTTCGGTAAGCGAGGCGAAAGTCTCGCTCTGCTTCTTTGGTGTACCCGACATGTTGTTTTGGCTTGTAGTATTCATGGTTCCTCTGCAAGCGATTGAAGACTGAAGAGCCTTCATCATCTTGCCAAGTTGGATCGTTCGGGTCAGTATCATCCCATTCATTGTTCATGTTGCGCGGCGTGAGCCGGCTGTGAACTGGTCCTCTCTGGATATTAGACGGGTGGTCATAGTAACTTTCCATTTCACCCCATGTGTCGCGCGTGTCGTGCACGCTTGGTCTTCTCTGGGGAGGAGGCCTGTTGATTCTTCCTTGGAGATTTCTCTGTGGGGGTAGCTGGCGCGCCCATTGATTCTGGTCCTGTGGTGTGACCAAGGACGGTTCTGCTGTGAGAACTGCTTGCTGTGCGTTCAGAGATTGATACGCCGCATTGATGGTGGCAATCTGCTTGGCATACCACGAGGCTGGAGTTTTGCCTTCGGGTAGCCCTAGTAGCGCTGAAATGTTCTGGGGTGGGGCCGGATTTGAAGGTCCGGCATCGTTTCCTGGGGTTGTTGACTGAATGATGCGAGTGATGCTCGCGCGAGGTCCCCCAGTGTTGGTGACTTCGATTTCAACAATTTCTTCGATATGTTGGGCTTGGACATTCTGATTGTCCTCCCCCACTGCCACATGTGCATTTGTTCCGAATCCAAAATCAGGAACGATTCCTTGACCAGCCATGGTCGGAGGAAAGAAAACGAAAAGCTCAAAGAAAAGAAGATGAAAGTGGTTTGTAGAAAAAACCGGTGGGCGTCAATGAAGAAACACGTAACTAATCTTAAGGATAATTAGTTTGGTTTATGTTTCTACCATAAGGGTTAATCTTCTTTGATTTCTTGAGCTCCTTAATGACTGATTATCCTGCAAAATAGAACACCGTTAGCTCGTTAAGAGGGGAATATGGGGGTTTCCCTCTTAACCAGGCTCCGGCGTGAGAATAAGTAACTATCTCGAGGAGATTAAAGTGAGTAAAGAGTGAGAGTAGAGGGAATAGAATGAATTAACCTGTGAATGAATAGCCGAAGTGGTGTAAAGGATGTGGGCTGATGGGCCTTGGGCCAGAAGGCGACAATAGAATGGATATGCCTTTTGTCTCACTGGTGTCGACCGTTAGTGTCTTCTGGACATTTCTTGGTGCTGGCGCACCATGAGTGGAGCCACGTGTCGCTGTTGTCAGTCTCTGTCATCAGCCAGTTAGTGGAGATCGTGGGGCAGGTGTCTCTGCCCCGTGATTGGTGCCCCGTAGGCGTCCTTGAGTACTTTTTGTCTCCTGCTCGTCAGATGATCGTGGTGCACGATTAAGCAGAGCCTGGAGGATGCGGATTGGCTCTTTTCATCTGACACTTGTACCCTTTGTACTCTAAGTCGTCTTTACGCCGCATCCCTGTGCGGTTCTTGCTGCACATGGAACTGGCCTGCGCAAGGTATGGGCGCTTGGAGGTTCGACTTCAGGATGCTAAGTTGTTGTTTTGTCTTGCTTAGACCCCGCGCGGCATTGGCGAGTGTTGCCCTACCCGCGCGAGGTTGAGATCGAAAATGTAATTGATTAAGGAGTATGGTCCTTCGCGCGACTCGGAGGAAGTTTTGTGCGGGTTTTTGGGACCATACCCCTTCAATAACATTGACTAAAATACCCTTCCTCTTTATTTTAAATTTTGCCACATGTCATAATCCTATTGCTTCCTATTCTTCTTAGCCAAAATAAACTTCCTATTTGATCCTCACCTTAATAACCGGTAGGTGCGCGCGTGATGCGACAGGAAACACAGACATTGCCATAGTGTGCATCGTTCCGTTGGTTAGATTATTAATATCAACCGAAATCGAGGTTATCAATTAGTCTTTTTATTAACCAATCCATTGTCAGTTAACCGGTTTGGTTTATTCAGTTAGATTGACAGTTTTTGGTTTGATTTATTTAATTTCGTTTAATAGCCAAAACAAAATTTGGGCTAAAACTTTTGATTAAAAATACATGAAAATTAGGCATAAATACATGAAATGGATATATAGGTACATGAAATTGAGGTATAAATACATAAAATGTGGTATAAATATGGCATACATGAACTGAAGGTATAAAAGTTAGAAATATATGAAAATATTGTTTGGTTCGGTTCATTTAATTTTGGTTAAATGGATGTACAAAAAATCGATAACCATTTTTGGTTAATTCGGGTTTCAGTTAATTCAGTTTTTTGTTGATTTCGGTTTGGTTTCGATTAATGATTCAGTTATTACTCACCCTTAGACAATGTTAATAACATAACATATCAATTTTTTAATTACAAAACTATAGCAATACTCTACTCAAATTAAAAAGAATAAAATACTTGTTTATATGGTGTAATTTAAAAAGAAATATTAACGTATCAAAAAGTTATGACCTTTTAAAAATCATAGAGGTTTGTTTTTTCTAAGGGGATAAAGTGTAACTATTAACTAATTTTCTATAATTTTCTTAAAGACGAAGGATTAAAATGTAATATAGATGAGAGGATTAAATTGATGATATTTAATCACTTGAGATTTTGTAGCTATTAAACATTCCGGGATAATGACTAAGTACGTTGGGCTTTTGAAAGTTCCGGATCCGTGGGTTTATACGGAAGTTTGGATAAGATCTAATTCGGTAGAAATCTCGTAAGAATACTCAAAAGTAGAAAGCTTCCATTAATACCAAAAGACCATACATCATTTTACAAGCTGGAGAGAAATCTGAGGTCTCTCCAGCTATCACACCCCGATATTTCAATAACACCTGGTGGCCCCGGTTGGGGTATACGTGACGAGATTGATATCAAATACATAATATAGCACAACAGAAGTCTGGATTTAAAATACTATTACAAACATAGTCCGAGTGTTCAAAACATTATACAGACGATATTGTATCAAAAGATCCACAAGCGGATTGTAAATTTACAAAATGAGATAACAGACTAATAGGCTTCTTATGCAAAGGAGTTGCAAATTCCTCTAAACAATTACCGGCACTTCCCGCCTATTTCGTAACCTTACAACCTGTCACTTAGTCTTTTGAAGATACGTTAGTTTACACTGGTAAATACAAATAACCGGCACATTTTGTAAATATTTCAAAATTGTTTTAAATGCACAAAGGCACATGTATTTTCTTAAATAACTTGGGATAAACTATTTCTCATGTTATCAGTTTTATATGCTTAACAATACATATGGGGCCCGAAAACAATGTCGAGATCATGGTTAATCGACACACCACATTTATTTCTTTATTGGGAATACCCTTATCGGGCAAACCTGTATTGGGTTAAGAAATCATTTTATTTTATTTTAGCATTAGCATCTGTCAGGTGTATGCCTACACCCCGTGCTTAGGTCGTGGCTATTTGCAATTAAATGAGTCGAAGATATCCAGGACACGGTCGTATTAATCCCAATGTTTAAGTCAATGCAATAGGAATTAAACGGATTATTTGGATTCCCGACACATTGGTCTTTGATCCCATACCCGACCATGTGGTAATAATATACCGTATCCCAAGCCTGTATAGGGAAAATAGGTTAAGAGTATTTACCTGGCTTAATAAGTCTTACAATGCAAGAAAATATAATAAGCACATCCGTAATCAATTAACTAAGCTTGGTTGCAATCTACTGGAATGCCTTAGTCTGGAATGAGTGGTATAATAACCAATTAGAATGTTAACGGGTCTTATTCAAGTCATAGACTTGGACCGGTCAACTTAAACTAATGAAAACGGTACGATACACTTGATTAAGCAATGACCGGATAGAATCCAGTTTAATCCCATCAAGTACTAAGAGTTGTATAATATGGGAAAACTATATACATTCTAGAATTTGAAATAAATATGAAAGATTTGACCCGTTTCGGTAAACTTACGTAAACTAGTTACATAAGCTAACCGTACCCGCATAGGCGTTATCGGGTGATCGGATGAGCTATAAACAAGTTCAATATGCCAAAATACTTTGATTATGATATGACATCAGTAGGTTATCAACTTGTTTGATCATATTGGTTTAAAACCAAAATATGCACCATAAGGGCATTTTAGTCATTTTTTGGGTAAAGGGTTACACCGGTTAATTTTATATCAAACAAAAAACTCAAGTGAGAAGCAAAACACACTCCTCAGTTCTCCTGAAAGACATGCCAAACAGGAGTTAACACTAAAAAGTAACAACAAACGACAACCAATACACCCATAACAAAACTAGCCAACACAAGGCACAAGCGCATTAAAAAATCAAACAATAATAAGCCAAAGTCGTCATCCGCCATCTTCAATCCCCGCGGGAGCATCCATTGTTGTAATACTGTAACACCTCGAAATTTTGTGTCCAATAAATAAATGACACGTGTCAAATACGACAAAAATAATATAAACCGGATTTAATTAAGATATGCGGTAGGATTTTCGAATACGTCGACATGTTAATTTTCTACCTCTGAGCGACTTCGTCATTATGAATCCCAAGACCCTAAGCAAAATTAATAGGCATCTAATATATCTTAATCCGGTAATTACTAATAATCAAAAGTGTCCAAGTTTGCTAAATATTAGATTTTAAAGAAATAATGCAATACAAATAATGGTTCTTAAACCCCATCCTTATGCAAGCCCATAATACATGGTGATATCTGGCTAGGCATGGGTTAAAAGGGGCCTCATACTGACTTGTCTCGGATTCAAAAACATATATTGCAAGTTGACTGTTCAATGCATGAAAGGTTAATTTTTTTTGCCACTGATGAGCGTTTACGGACCGTAAGGGTCATGCCTTACAGACCGTAAGGGGGTGAAGGGGTAAAAGTATTTCCGCCATAGGCTTACGGACCGCAAGGCCCATGCCATACGGTCCGTAAGCGACGCCCAGCGACAGAAAGTTGGCTGTTGGCTGTTTAAAGCGGTAAATCATTAGTGTAAGGATCTTCCAGAGATATGGGCGACCCCTAATCACTTCCTAACACTTTAGGACAGTTGTTGATCATCAAGGAACCCTTGTAGGCCTTGTTGTGATGATCCTATGCATCAACTTTGCCTATAAAAGGCCACATTGTGCAAACAAGTTCCTCACACCTTGTTCTGCCTTCATTGATCACATCTGGAGCTCAAGAACACTCTCTACTCATCTCTTGTCTTGCATAGGACTTCAGTAAGTGTGCTTGACCCTTTCTTATTTAGTTTTTGTTTAGTTTTAGCTTAAAAGTCAATCCGTAATAACTAACAGTTGACTTACCGGTTAATCACAAATGGTCCAGTGATTAACCGAATCAAAGGTAGTTATATGTTGGTATTCATGTGGGCATTAAACCCTTAAAAGGGTTCCCCCTGATCACCACTCTAACTAGTTCAAATATCGAGTCAAACATGCTTAGAAAAAGTCAACAAATATGTTATTTTGCGATTTCTTGCATAATCTGTAATGTAGATGATATGTAACCTGTTTGAACACTCATAAAACATGATAATAAGTATATAAACTAGTCTAAGCTTGTTTGATCCGACCATTTATTGTTTTGACCCGGTTCGGAGCCGAAAGTCGCAAAAGTTTGACTTTTGCATTGACTTCAGTTCTGACCCGTTAAAGTTTGATATAGATATGCCTTAGGACTCTATTAGGACCAGGTTATATGATGGTATAAACCTCTGTGACCGGTTCGTTGCTTGTCCGAGTCTTTTACACATTTCCGTTAAATGCTTAAAAGTTGACCGTAACGCCCTTTTTAATTTAAAACGAGAATTTCGGACATGTGAAAGGATCATAACCTTGGTTACTGATTTCTAAGCATGTCCCTAAAATTTCACGTCAATCCGAGGTCCAGAATAGGAGTTATGCTAACTAGCGCAAATTACGGAACTTTAGTAATTAGATAGCGCAATTAGCATAACGCCTATCTAAACCCGGATTTCGACACCAAACCTTTTGCTCACTGATGTAAAATAATATTTTGGGATTTTTAAAGATTTTTAATTATTTTAAACTGTTCATAACCTGCGGTTATGGCAACGGTTCTGTAAATACCGAATATGCCCTTTTCGGCCATAACTTGAGTTCTACAAGGTCTTTTGACCCGATTCCAGTTGCTACTGATTTTAAATAATAAATAAAGTATTTTAGACTTTATAAACTATTCGGGAAACTCAGATTTCCTGTAGAACTCAGAAACCTCTTTTATAATCTTTAAAAAGACCTAAATATCCATACGGGGCATAATATGAACTTAAACTCGTCACGAGCATTACGGAAGGTATCCTACTGATACCACAACCTCTTTAAGGCATATTGACTTAGGAAAACAGTGTAGGACCGTCACACCCTCAAATTACCACTTAGGGAGTATCCCTGTTAGGCGTGTGACCCCTAGTAATGAGCCACCAATTACATTGAATCCATAAGTTTAAAATATAGTTTCATCATTTAATAGTAATAAAATCCAAACATAAGTAATTCGAAAACCATCAAGTTCAGCGGAAGCGTTAACGTATCATAATGTAAGTACTTTCCAAACAACCATAGCAAATAAATGTTTGATAAATAACCCATCAATGCAACCATGACCACTCACGCCCTCCAGCCAGCAAGTTCCTGTTCCCAAGTACCTAACGACCTGCGAGCATGCAACAAGTGTATCAGACAAAGCTGGCGAGTTCACAGTTTTAGAAAACGTTGGATACCAGTTGTATATAAAACAGTTCCATAACCAATGCAAGTAATATTGTTAATATCTCAATTCCGAACAAGACGGCTCCTGGTGTACATGACTGCCCTTTCCCACATACTCCTATTCAGTACTGGGCCCGACTGGGTCATTAGTTCACATCCGTCCTATCTAGGAGCGGTGTGAGGGTGCCAAACCTAAGTAGCGCTACCAACTAATACCCGTTACCCTCCAGGTAACATAATAAGGGACTTACAAAAATGATAGGTGAGAATATTAACCAATATACCCGTTTTTACCCAAACCACTGACTGTCCCCAACCACTGGGACGCATGCTCGAATGTAGTGAACTCACCTTGGGTTGCTCGGTTCGCTATGTACTTCTACGCGTTAAATATTATGTCCGCTACACTCGACCTAATATATAATAACATAAGTACATTATTGTGGGGCCATGCACTACCTTAGCATTTCAAAACAACTCCACGTTTCAGTGAACATAATCAACAGGTTGTCATTCCATAGCACAAGCAAGTAGCATCCATATCCATATATCACCAATTCACATAACAACAATGATATACACCTAATCTATGCATACTCATTTCACACACTGGTTATATATGATGCCCATATTTAATTGACCCACATTGCAAGACCTTGGAATTGGGTTAGTCGTATAACCCTGTTAAATATAACTCGTCAACAGAACGTGTGGGCTCAGGCATAAAATCATCATGTGTGGTCCGAATGTCCAACACATAACACGAGTGTTCCCTGAATGTGTTACTCAGCCCACTCAGGCCTTTCATTGTGTTGCGTGACCTAATTCATTTGGTGGACATATAACCGGCCCAAAGACAGAACCGAGCCCACTCGGTCCGTGCGATGTCTGGGTTCGGTTACATATCAGAGTCTTGGGCTCCCTTACCCAACCCTTGAGGCCAACCCTTAAACCCACCATTAGTTCTGTGTTCACAACAATGACCAATTTAACAATTAGTTCATGAGATCTAACATTCAATAATTCGTACCATCCGACTTTTAACAAGGCTACCACGACAGTTAACAATTCATACACATCGGATAAATATCTATTCTAACTTAACACCCACCTATCGAATTATTATCAAAACACTAACATTATCATAACAAGATTATTGCTCATTCCGAGACACTCCAGTCACGAAACAGTTCCTGATCCACAGTCAACTTACAACAAATGACCTTTGCAAAATTTAACATGTATGGCAGTTCATGCATATCCCTATTATTCAAACATATGATGTATGTAGTGGGTGGTATATATATATATTAAGGTTTAATCTATGCTAGCCTAATCAATCATCACATTCATTATTATCATTAGTAGTTTACACATATAATGGCCGACCACTGTGCCCTTCATCCTAATACTAGTGGACCGAATTTATCAGTGAAGTCACATGGGATTTAATCACTGAACCATGTTGCCGATTTCATGTAATGGGTCAGCCACTTCAATCATTAATTGAGTCACACAATTCAAGGTAAATGGCAATCAGTTCACACATCATTATAACCATGTATTCTAGTAATTTCAACAAGGAAAATCATGCTAATATCACATATATCCATGTCATTGTTATCAAGTTCGTGTACATCAAACAAGCAATTAAACAATACAATTTCCTCATAAGAAATCACTAACCTAGTACCCTTGATCCACTAGAATGATATCACGATCGGGGGGGGGGGTGTCCACTGTCGATGCCGTCACACAAAAGGGATGCAAGGGTAGGGTTTGCAAGTGTTGCTATTGTGAGTTGTGGAAAATGCAGTTAAAGGCTACGTAACTTACACATACAGTGGGCCTATGATCATTACTTAAAACCTAATCCTATGCCAAACATCCCTAAGCTGGGCCGAGAGTAGTCTTGGGTTTCACAAGGTGTGAATTGGGCCAAGGTCATAGGATGAATACGTGGCCCATATACGCGCGGTTCAGTTCACTCGGTTTTTCTAAATCAGTCGAA
This sequence comes from Helianthus annuus, assembly GCF_002127325.2. Lineage (NCBI taxonomy): Eukaryota > Viridiplantae > Streptophyta > Magnoliopsida > Asterales > Asteraceae > Helianthus > Helianthus annuus. The sequence continues at coordinate 103,498,637 of NC_035438.2, read as the reverse complement.
CGACACACAAAACACTTAAAAATTTCCCGCATAATTAATCAGTTAACCATACTTAATCAGTTAACACTTCCGTTTAAAGTTAACACACAACGTTTAACATGTCTAAGTCGAATAATGCACAGAAAAGGAAAACAATAAGGATCTTAGAACTGTTAAGATAAACGACACTAACCTGTACAGTTCGGGTTGTCACATCATCCCCAACTTGAAGGAAATTTCGTCTCAAATTTTGACAAGTAAGCATAGAGAGGTGAAGTGAGAAATCTAGGTTGTTGTGGATTTTGCTCAGGTGTGACATCATCCCCAACTTGAAGGGGAATTTCGTCCCGAAATTCACTTGTTTCACCCGGTTTAGACTTGTCGTTAGGAAAAAGATGAGGATACTTAAGCTTCATTTGATCCTCCCGCTCCCACGTGAACTCCGGTCCACGTCTTGAGTTCCAACGAACTCTAACAATCGGAATATGACTATGTTTACGTACCTTGACCTCTCGATCCATGATCTCCATAGGCTCTTCGACAAACTGAAGCTTGTCATCGATCCTCAATTCTTGCAACGGCACAACCAGTGTCTCATCAGCTAGACACTTCTTCAATTGCGAAACGGGAAAGACATCGTGCACATTACCCAACTCAGCAGGTAACTCAAGCTTGTAGGCGACTTTACCGATCCGCTCCAAAATCTTAAACGGCCCAACGTAACGCGGATTAAGCTTGCCACGCTTCCCGAAGCGCACAACGCCCTTCCACGGTGAAACTTTCAACATAACACGATCACCTACTGCAAACTCTAACGGTTTGCTACGCTTGTCAGCGTAGCTCTTCTGACGGTCACGCGCTGCTGCCATGCGGTTCCTGATCTGAACAATCTTTTCCGAAGTTTCTAGTACAAGCTCAGGGCCCGTAATCTGACTGTCTCCCACTTCGGCCCAACAGAGAGGAGAACGACATTTCCGCCCGTACAATGCTTCGAACGGAGCTGCCTTGATACTAGTATGGTAGCTGTTGTTGTAGGAGAACTCTATCAACGGCAAATGTTTCTCCCATCCTTTTCCAAAATCAATCACACATGCCCGCAACATATCTTCAAGCGTCTGAATGGTGCGCTCACTCTGACCGTCCGTCTGTGGGTGGTAAGCAGTACTCATGTCGAGGCGTGAACCGAACGATTTGTGCATAGCCTGCCATAACTCGAAAGTAAAACGCGGATCTCAATCTGAGATGATAGAAGTTGGCACCCCGTGCCTAGATACCACCTCCTTAAGATAGACGGCTGCAAGCTGTGAATACTTATCTGTTTCCTTAATTGCCAGGAAATGTGCTGACTTCGTGAGACGGTCGACAATCACCCAAATAGTATCATTCCCAGCCTGCGTTCTCGGTAATCATGTAACAAAATCCATGACGATTTGTTCCCATTTCCACATGGGTATCTCTGGCTGCTGGAGTAGACCCGAAGGTTTCTGGTACTCTGCTTTGACTCTAGCACAGATCAAGCACTTACTCACGTATGTTGCGATGATAGCTTTCATATTCGGCCACCAATACAAGACTTTGAGATCCTGATACATCTTATCAGACCCCGGGTGAACAGAGTATCGAGACTTATGTGCTTCATCCATCACAAGTTCGCGGAGATCGCCAAACAGAGGAACCCATAATCTCCCCACAAAATAGTAAATGCCATCAGACTTTTGCTCGAACTTCTTGTTCATACCACGCAAACCCTCTGCTTCAATGTTTCCAACCTTTAAGGCCTCGACCTGAGCTGAATGAATCCGTGTGGGTAGATCAGAGTGAATAGTAAGCTGTAGAGCACGAACACGCTTCGGCTTCATTTCCTTGCGGCTAAGAGCATCTGCTACAACGTTAGCTTTACCTGGGTGATACTTGATGGCACACTCGTAATCATTGAACAACTCTACCCAACGACGCTGACGCATATTCAATTCTTTCTGGTCGAAGATATGCTGAAGGCTCTTGTGATCAGTATAGATGGTGCATTTCGTACCGTACAGATAATGCCTCCAAATCTTCAGTGCAAAGACCACTGCTCCTAACTCCAAGTCGTGTGTCGTGTAGTTCTTCTCGTGTACTTTCAACTGTCGAGAAGCGTAAGCTATCACCTTCTCGCGTTGCATCAACACGCAACCGAGACCCTGAATCGAAGCATCACAATAAACCACAAAATCCTCGGTACCATCTGGTAGAGATAGAATTGGCGCGCTGCATAATTTTTGTTTCAAACGCTGGAAAGCATCCTCCTGTTTCGTTCCCCAAGATTAAACTACCTTCTTCTGTGTTAATGAGGTGAGTGGCTGAGCAATCTTCGAGAAGTTCTGAATAAAACGACGATAATACCCTGCTAGACCGAGAAATTGCCGCACCTCCGAAGGATTCCTTGGTGCCGCCTAATTTCTAATGGCGTCGATCTTGGCAGGATCCACATGTATGCCCATCTCATTAACTATATGCCCCAGAAAATGTACCTCCCGTATCCAAAAATCACACTTAGAAAATTTCGCGTACAACTGCTCCCTCCTCAGGAGTTCTAGGATAAGGCGTAGATGCCGCTCATGATCCTCCTTGTTCTTGGAATAAATTAGAATGTCGTCGATAAAAACGATAACGAAGTCGTCAAGGTATGGCTTGCACACGCGGTTCATGAGATCCATGAAGACCGCTGGTGCGTTGGTCAACCCGAATGGCATAACCAAGAACTCATAGTAACCGTATCACGTCCGAAACGCTGTTTTGGGAACGTCTTCCTCTCTGACTCGCACCTGATGATATCCCGACCTTAAGTCGATTTTTGAATAAAAACTTGACCCTTGCAGCTGGTCAAACAGGTCGTCGATACGAGGCAAAGGATAACGGTTTTTGACCGTCACCTTGTTGAGTTCGCCATAATCTATACACATCCGAAAAGACCCATCCTTCTTCTTCACAAATAGAACTGGGGCTCCCCAAGGGGAAGAGCTAGGTAGGATGAAACCCCTATCCATCAGCTCTTGGAGTTGGTTTGACAATTCCTGCAACTCCCCTGGCGCAAGACGGTATGGCGCACGAGCAACCGGGGCTGCCGCTGGGGCGAGGTCGATCTGGAATTCCACCTGACGATGTGGAGGTAAACCAGGGAGTTCCTCAGGAAATACGTCAGGATATTCACGAACAACTGGAAGATCCTCAATCTTCCTTTCATCAGACTGTGAATTAGTGACAAGGGCTAAAATAGCAGGATAGCCCTTACGCAAATACTTCTGAGCCTTCTGAAACAATACTAACTGGGGTCCCACTGCGATGACCCTGAACCGATAAAGATTCTCCACCAGGAAGGGGGACACGTACGATCTTCTCCTTACAGAGAATCTCCGCTTGATACTTGGACAACCAGTCCATACCGATAATCACGTCGAAGCTTCCAAGAGTAATGGGAAGTAGGTCAATGTCGAATACTTGACCCAAAAGATCGAGTTCACACCCAACTAGGACATGCGAAGCTTCGATTGTTTTACCATTTGCTATCTCTACAATGTGTTTCATTACGAGAGGTGTAGGACTTAACCCTAACTGAGAACTGAACCCCAAAGACACGTAACTCCAATCGGCACCAGAGTCAAATAAAATAGAAGCAAATACACCGTTTACTGAAAACGTACCAGTAACCACGTTGCCGTCGTTCTGCGCTTCCCCAGCTCCTAACACAAACCCGCGCCCACGCGCAACATTATCCCCATTGTTTCCAGCATTGTTATTCCTGTTGTTACCCCCTGTGTTCTGTTTCAGCTGAGGGCAGTCCCGCTTGAAGTGCCCCTCGTCCCCACACTGATAACACCCTTTTTGAGTACCCTGATTCTGCTGAGTCTGTTGTCTACCCGACTGCTGTGATGGCTGCTGCTGAGCTGGAAGTGTAGCCCTACAATCCCTAGCCACGTGCCCTGATCGGTTACACCGATGACAAACCCGAGCACACTGTCCCTTGTGATGATAGTTACACTTGTTGCACAAAGGTAGCTTCCCCGCATATGATCCCTGCCCTGACTTGTTACTCTGGTTTTGATTCACTGATGATGACTGGCTGAAACTGCGGTTGCTGCCAGTATCCGTCTTCTTCTGAGGCTGTGCAGAGTTGGACCCCTTGTCCATATCGTTCCACTTACGCTTGCTATCAGTAGCAGGTGCAGTGGAAGTAGTAGCTGCTGTAGTAGTACTAGAAATACGTGGTGGCAGTGAATTGCTCTCCACCTCTTGATCAACGATCTTGTGAGCTAAACGGACAATCTGAGTTAAGTTATTAAGGTTTGCCGCAGTAACCAAACCCTTCACCCGTGGAGGTAATCCCTTGATAAACAACTCAATTCTTCGAGGCATAGGTCGAGACAAATTCGGACACAAGTCAGCCAACTCATACGACCGCTTCACGTATGCTTCAATCTCAGATCCCACCATTTTCAAATAATAATACTCGTTTTCTAATTTCTGTATTTCATCACGAGGACAATATTCCTCCCTCATCAACTCTTTAAAGTCGTCCCACGTAGTGGCGTTCGCCGCCTCAATGCCTAACAGCTGAACCTGGGCATTCCACCATGTCAGGGCACCATCCTCGAGCGTGCCCGCAGCATACTTCACTCTGTCCCCAACCGGACAGTTACACATCGCGAATACGGACTCTGCCTTCTCGAACCAGCGCAAGAGTCCTACAGCCCCTTCAGTCCCACTGAAGGTCTGCGGCTTACAATCCATGAAGGTTTTAAACGTGCAAACAGGCGGATGGTGCGGATTCTGTTGCACCTGTTGACCTATTAATGAAAGAACATAAAACAAACAGGTAAGATTCAAGCATGCGATGCAAGGGTAAAAGGGTGTTTGGTACACATCGTACCAGCCTGATAAGCCGCTAAGGCTTCAGCCACGCGAGTGTTAATGAGACCAGTTAACTCAACCTGAGTCATGGCAATGTGGCCACGTCCACCACCGCGGCCTCCACTACGTCCACCATTACGTCCGCCACGTCCGCTCATGATGATTCTATATATATAATAAAAGGAAAGATTCAACATGCAAGTACAAGTAAGAGGCAAGCATTACTATGATCTCCACAGATTTCTACGTTCTAGCATAACCTCAACTGACATAGCAGAATCCTTTCTCACACTTGTTAAGTTTCACTGGTACTCACATGCACCCCACATTATTATTATGTGTGCACCCACAATAATAATCCAATTTACATGTTCATCTCAGCTCCACTCAATTCGTATTAGAAAGGTTCCACGAATTCAAGCAATAAAGTAGATGACACTACAACATAGATCATGAAAGTTCAAGGAAAGTTGCACTCTTAAAACACGTAATGTGGGTTGTCATCATATAAGTTCATACTGTTGTGCCAAGTGTGCATCCACATGTAATGTTATCTAAAAGCAAATACTAGAAATAATGTCCAGTAGTAAACAAGAGACGAACCTTGCAGTCTGGAGCTGAGTGTCATGGTCGATTTCGGATCAGTTCGGTTATAGTCCGGTTTTATAAAAATGTTTTAAAACCAAGTTCACTATAACCAGTGGCTCTGATACCAAACTGTCACACCCTCAAATTACCACTTAGGGAGTATCCCTGTTAGGCGTGTGACCCCTAGTAATGAGCCACCAATTACATTGAATCCATAAGTTTAAAATATAGTTTTATCATTTAATAGTAATAAAATCCAAACATAAGTAATTCGAAAACCATCAAGTTCAGCGGAAGCGTTAACGTATCATAATGTAAATACTTTCCAAACAACCACAGCAAATAAATGTTTGATAAATAACCCATCAATGCAACCATGACCACTCACGCCCTCCAGCCAGCAAGTTCCTGTTCCCAAGTACCTAACGACCTGCGAGCATGCAACAAGTGTATCAGACAAAGCTGGCGAGTTCACAGTTTTAGAAAACGTTGGATACCAGTTGTATATAAAACAGTTCCATAACCAATGCAAGTAATATTGTTAATATCTCAATTCCGAACAAGACGGCTCCTGGTGTACATGACTGCCCTTTCCCACATACTCCTATTCAGTACTGGGCCCGACTGGGTCATTAGTTCACATCCGTCCTATCTAGGAGCGGTGTGAGGGTGCCAAACCTAAGTAGCGCTACCAACTAATACCCGTTACCCTCCAGGTAACATAATAAGGGACTTACAAAAATGATAGGTGAGAATATTAACCAATATACCCGTTTTTACCCAAACCACTGACTGTCCCCAACCACTGGGACGCATGCTCGAATGTAGTGAACTCACCTTGGGTTGCTCGGTTCGCTATGTACTTCTACGCGTTAAATATTATGTCCGCTACACTCGACCTAATGTATAATAACATAAGTACATTATTGTGGGGCCATGCACTACCTTAGCATTTCAAAACAACTCCACGTTTCAGTGAACATAATCAACAGGTTGTCATTCAATAGCACAAGCAAGTAGCATCCATATCCATATATCACCAATTCACATAACAACAATGATATGCACCTAATCTATGCATACTCATTTCACACACTGGTTATATATGATGCCCATATTTAATTGACCCACATTGCAAGACCTTGGAATTGGGTTAGTCGTATAACCCTGTTAAATATAACTCGTCAACAGAACGTGTGGGCTCAGGCATAAAATCATCATGTGTGGTCCGAATGTCCAACACATAACACGAGTGTTCCCTGAATGTGTTACTCAGCCCACTCAGGCCTTTCATTGTGTTGCGTGACCTAATTCATTTGGTGGACATATAACCGGCCCAAAGACAGAACCGAGCCCACTCGGTCCGTGCGATGTCTGGGTTCGGTTACATATCAGAGTCTTGGGCTCCCTTACCCAACCCTTGAGGCCAACCCTTAAACCCACCATTAGTTCTGTGTTCACAACAATGACCAATTTAACAATTAGTTCATGAGATCTAACATTCAATAATTCGTACCATCCGACTTTTAACAAGGCTACCATGACAGTTAACAATTCATACACATTGGATAAATATCTATTCTAACTTAACACCCACCTATCGAATTATTATCAAAACACTAACATTATCATAACAAGATTATTGCTCATTCCGAGATACTCCAGTCACGAAACAGTTCCTGATCCACAGTCAACTTACAACAAATGACCTTTGCAAAATTTAACATGTATGGCAGTTCATGCATATCCCTATTATTCAAACATATGATGTATGTAGTGGGTGGTATATATATATATATATATATTAAGGTTTAATCTATGCTAGCCTAATCAATCATCACATTCATTATTATCATTAGTAGTTTACACATATAATGGCCGACCACTGTGCCCTTCATCCTAATACTAGTGGACCGAATTTATCAGTGAAGTCACATGGGATTTAATCACTGAACCATGTTGCCGATTTCATGTAATGGGTCAGCCACTTCAATCATTAATTGAGTCACACAATTCAAGGTAAATGGCAATCAGTTCACACATCATTATAACCATGTATTCTAGTAATTTCAACAAGGAAAATCATGCTAATATCACATATATCCATGTCATTGTTATCAAGTTCGTGTACATCAAACAAGCAATTAAACAATACAATTTCCTCATAAGAAATCACTAACCTAGTACCCTTGATCCACTAGAATGATATCACGATCGGGGGGGGGGGGGTTGTCCACTGTCGATGCCGTCACACAAAAGGGATGCAAGGGTAGGGTTTGCAAGTGTTGCTATTGTGAGTTGTGGAAAATGCAGTTAAAGGCTACGTAACTTATACATACAGTGGGCCTATGATCATTACTTAAAACCTAATCATATGCCAAACATCCCTAAGCTGGGCCGAGAGTAGTCTTGGGTTTCACAAGGTGTGAATTGGGCCAAGGTCATAGGATGAATACGTGGCCCATATACGCGCGGTTCAGTTCACTCGGTTTTTCTAAATCAGTCGAACGACACACAAAACACTTAAAAATTTCCCGCATAATTAATCAGTTAAACATACTTAATCAGCTAACACTTCCGTTTAAAGTTAACACACAACGTTTAACATGTCTAAGTCGAATAATGCACAGAAAAGGAAAACAATAAGGATCTTAGAACTGTTAAGATAAACGACACTAACCTGTACAGTTCGGGTTGTCACAAGGACTCTTACGGATACCCGATGCGCCTTTTGCGCGCACGGTTCGGCTTATGTAACTAGTTTACATAAATTAGCCGAAATGGGTCAAACCATATTGTTTTGACCCCAAAATACAGAGTGTGATTATTATACCCCTATAAAAAAAAGTCTTCAAACTTGTTGGGTCAAAATCACATTCCATTCCCGGTTATCGCCTTTCACGCGATTAAACCGTATCTATCCGTCGAAACTGAGTGGTCTAAGCTACGGCTAAATTAAAGACCCGTTAGGATTCTAATAGGTTAATTTAAACCTTCGTTCCAGAATAGGGGACCAGTAAAAGCTATCTGCAATTTATTTCAATTAAGGAATTATACTTGCAAAGGTAAATACTTTTAACTTATTTTCCGTTATACGGGCTTGGGTTACGGTATTTAAAATACCGCTTGGTCGGGCAATTGACCCCAACTCATTAGTAGTTGGGTATTATCAACGTGACCCGTTAAAAACTTGTTTTGTTGGCTTTACGCCTTTGGGGGCTTAATGACCATGTCCCGAATATCCTCGGCAGCATTTACGAATGGCCACGACCTTCACATTCGGGTGTAGGCGTACACCCGGCATTATGTCCATGACTATAAAAGTGTAGCCGTTGGTTACCCGCCACGGTTTTATGCTATGTGGTGTGTCTATTAAACTTTAACCCGGCACGACCCGGGCGACCGAACGCATAGTAACATGTAATTCTTTACAAGATTTGATTATAAATTATCCCAAGTTATAAAGAGTTTGTGCCTTGAGCATTTAAACCAATTTTATCAAACATTTTACAAAAGTGTCAGTTGATTGTATTTACCAGTGTAAACTGACGTATTTTCCCCAAAAAGACTAAATGCAGGTACTATGCGTAATTGGCTGGGATTTCTCCTTAGCATCATTAGAAGTCTCGCAAGCTTAAGATGCCTGAAGTCTGTTGAACAATACTTTATTATTATTTGATCCCCTGTGGATTTTGTTTCAACAATGGTGATACTTTGATATTACACTTAACGTTGAAATATATTATCTTTATGCTTCCGCTGTGCATTCATATATATTGTGTGGTTTGACTATATTGTTGCCAACTGCGTCACGGTAATCGCCCACCGGGCCCACCAGTGAGACACGTGGAAATCGGGGTGTGACAGGTTGGTATCAGAGCCAACACTGAGTGAATTAAACACTAACCTTTGTGTTTAATCTCAGTTACACAATTGCACATACTTGAGTCTAGACAAGAACATAGGACAAATTCGAATTGTTCCAAGTTTGTCTTTTTATTATTTATTGTTATTTAAAGTTTTGAAAGCAGGAATATGCCACCTGCAATCAGACGAGGAAGAGGAGGAAGAGGCAGAGGAACGATCATTACTCACAATGATCACGAAGCTGGACCTTCGAACATGCGAGCTCCTTCTAGTACAAGAAGTGAGGAACCACAGAGACGAAGAAGAAACCTTTTTGAACCTGCGAGACATTTTACCTCGCATAGCTCAACACCCTCATACCGTCATTCATTTGGACCAGATTCGGAAAATAATCCCAATAACCCTCAACCATCCTTTATACCTCTTCAGCGATCTGCTTCGCACCGTTCTTATGGCGATCCTTCACCTTTCTTCATAGGACAGTTTAACCCGGTGGATTATGTCCAAGAGCCAATAGGGTATAACCCTTTAGGACCAGAGGATCACTTTTCTGAAGAAAATGCAGTGGATATGGACGAGGATACAGATCCCGTCGAGCCTGCAAGGGGTACTCCCAACCATCCAATCGAGATTTCTGATGGGTCATCCTTCCATGGAACACCCTATCAAGGTCCCGATAGTTATCAGGCGAGGTTTGACCAATGTAATTGGTACTTTACACCTTCACAACATTACTCGCCTCATGATCAACAGCAACAACAGGATCCTTCTGAGGATTCGCGGTTCGTGGCCGTTACGCCACCGCCACCGCCACCGGTTCAACCAGTAATTCCAGATCCGCCAAGGCGTAGAAGATCAGGCGCACGGATGTCTACCCGAGGAAGGGAATTCCATTTCAGCACCCCTCGCCACTCGAGTGCTAGTCACTTTCCGTCAGTACCTGAAGAAGAACCACAATTAGGGGAACCTTCTGGTCACCCAGCAGAGGTGAATTCTGCACCAGTTGCACTACCTCCGCCACCATTCGGATATGACAATCCGATACCAGCGTACGGCGCTTCCACGGCGTACAATCCGTTTGAGCAGCCGACTCACACGCACTACAACTATAACTATGATGCTGATCCATATGTGGTAGCGGCAAATTATAATGCCCTTCATGGAACCTCTTGGAGACCAGATTACTCAGTTCATGGGTATCCAATACCTCCTAGACCTCCGGTTCCGCAACCGTCGCAGCAGCCACGTTTTTCTCCACCGGAGCAAGAAGAAATACTCCACCGCTTAAACCGTGTGGAACGAGACTTCGAACAAGAACGTAAGAGTAATCGCGGATTTCTCAAAGGCTTAGCAAACCTACTGAAGGGAAGGAAGAAACGAGACCATTAGTCTCCTTATGTAATGTTGTATTTGCAATTAGTCCCTGCGTGGACATTTATCGTATTTCAGTCCCTACGTGGACTTATCTTTTAGTCCCTGCGCGGACATCTATCTTGTATTTGGTCCCTGCGTGGATATGTTTTTCTATAAACCTCTGCGTAGGTAATTATTTAATTATAAAGTCCCATTTAGGGCAGCGTGTAATCATATTTGACGTTTACATAAAGAATCATATTTGACGTGTAATCATATGTTTTTCTATAAATAAAAAATCATTCCTTTTAAATTAAATCTGCCTACATAAAGAATCTTAAGGATGAAACCTAGCCAGGTGTCCTTATAAGATCCGGCCAAGATGGTAAGACCTGATTAAGAGATTCAGATTCCAAGTTAACCTCTGTAATCATGTTAACGTTCATGGCAGATGTGATTCGTTAAAATCGCACGCGTCATTCTTATATAAGAATCCTTTTAAGGATTCCAAAGCCCAAATTAATGATTTGTAAATCATGGGTTAAAATCGTCAATAAAGATGATCAATTATTAAACATCCATATGGCTTTTCTCTCTGGTTTCTTGGGCGATTCTGGCGACTTCCTTAGAACCCTAGATTTTTGATCTTCAATCCTCTTTTCGATCTATCTGGGCTAGGTATTGGGGTTTGTCGAAGCCTTTATAGGTAAGGATTCTAGACTCTACCCTGGTTTCTAGTCTTTTGAAATCGCGATTAGGGTTTTTCTTTTCTGTTTGTTTGTCTAGGGTTCTGTCGTCCTTCCGCCTAGGGTTTTTGTTCTTCTTTTGTTCGTTTTTCTGACGTTGCATGATCCGTGATTTGCTGCATGGAGAGAAACAAGGATGGTAATATGAGTTCGGGGCCTCCAAACATTCAGGATGTGTTTGGGAAGCCGCCGAATACTTTATCGGGGTTAAGATCGGCTGATCCGATAAACCCTATTAAGGGTTTAGGGGCTAAAGTGGTTAATATTGATGGCAATAAACATCTGCCACGTAGAATTTTGAAGAAGTCTAATGACATGCCAATCAATGTTATTGATGAATTGACCAAGATTACTACACCGGTTCCTATAGTGATCAATGAAGGGTTTTCGTTTAAGCCAGGAGGTGTGAATGATGATAGCAAGGAAGAAAGCCCTTTATCGTATGCGGAGTTTGTGGTGAAAGACCAGGTTTCATCATATGCTGAGACTGTTAGGAGTAGGTCAGCCAATTAGAGGGAGATAAACTTCAGGAAACTAGAGCCTGTAGAATCTTTGGATGTTGCTGATGTGGTTATCCCTAGAGATGTAGTTCGAAAGGTGCAAGAGAAGTTTGAAAATGTTCTGTACGGATACTTTTTGGGTAATAGACTTCCATTCCCTGTGGTTGAATATTATGCGAAGAATGTTTGGAACAAGTTTGGATTCACTAAACTTATGATGAATGCGAGCGGATTTTTCTTTTTTAAATTCAATTCTCATGAAGGCATGACTAAAGTCTTGGAAGGTGGCCCTTGGTTAATCAGGAAAATGCCATTATTTTTGAATGTTTGGTCCCCGTCGATAAGCCTAAGGAAGGATGGCATAAAAACTGTTCCAGTATAGGTTAAATTACATGATGTCCCTCTCTCAATTTACACGGATGATGGACTAAGTCTTTTGGCTTCAAAACTCGGTGTTCCTAAAAGGTTGGATTCATACACAGCTGACATGTGTGCTGACAGTTGGGGGAGAAGTAGCTACGCCAGAGCGATGATTGAGATCAATGCTGACATGGAGATTAAGGAAGCTATCTCGGTTGCTATTCCTAAGATGGACGAGGAAGGTTATGTTACTGAAACTATTAAGGTTGAATATGAATGGAAGCCCTTACGGTGTAATACGTGTTGCTTGTTTGGCCATGATGACAAGTCATGTAGCAAGGCAAATGATGTGAAAGCTAAAAAGGTGGTGATAGATGATGAAGGATTTATAACGGATAATAGGAAGATGGCGAGGCATGGTGTTCAGCCGAAAAAACATAAAATGAAATTTATATATAAGCCTAAGGTGAACAAATCCGGGGCCAGCACATCGGGTACAAAGGGAAACAATCAAGTCCAAAGCCAGGTCAATGCAGTGTCAACTAATAATTCTTTTGAGGCTTTAGTTAATGAGATCGTTGATGAGGAGGATACGGGGGACGTTAGTATTAACACTAACATAAAAGACATGTCAGACTCTGGTCTTTGTGATATCGAAGGAGTTAGAGAGGTGACTCCTACGGAGATGTCTAGCTTCATGAATAATCAAGCGGGTAATCATAGTTCTGCGGGGGCAAGCACTCCTGGTTTCAAGAGTTTAAATGGGTAGCCTAGCTTCATGGAACATAAGGGGTTTGAACCGACCCCTGAAACAAAATGAGGTTCGGCTTCTTGTTTCTGAAAACCATTTAAGTGTGTGTGCGGTGCTTGAGTCCCATGTAGATGTTAATAAGCTGAGTAAAATTTGTAAGGGAACATTTCGTAACTGGAATTGGACGTCTAATGGAGGTTTATGTGCTAAAGGCACTAGAATTATCTTGGGTTGGAACGCAGATGAAGTGGATATTATGGTCCTGTCGCAGTCGGACCGGGTTATTCATACTCAGGTACATTTAAAAGCCGAGAAAGTTCAGTTTTTTTGCTCGTTTGTGTATGCTCACAATAAATACCAAGATCGTAGGCCTCTTTGGGAAGACCTTTGTAGGCACAATAGTTTCATGCATGATAAGCCTTGGATTGTTTTGGGTGACTTTAATTCAGCGTTGAACATGGAAGATTTTATCTACGGCCCGTCCGCTCAGTCCATTAGCATGAGGGAGTTTTATGATTGTATTCAAACCATTGAGCTAGTGGATATCCCGAGTCATGGATTACACTATACATGGAATCAAAAGCCTAAAAATGGTGTGGGGATCCTAAAAAAAAATTGATCGAGTCATGGGGAATGTGAAATTCTTGGAGCTTTGTCCGGATGCTTATGCTTTATTCCAGCCATATCGGGTCTCGGACCATACACCATGTATTCTGAAGTTGCCGGTGAAGGGTAAGGGCAGGCCAAAACCTTTTAAGTTCCCTAACTTTATTGTGGCCAAACCTGAATTCAGACAACGTGTCGCTAAAGAATGGGAGAAGGGGGTAGACGGTGTGAACATGTATTCTGTTGTTGTTAAACTGAAGAATCTTAAGCCTCATCTTCGGAAAATTTTGTTCTGTCAAGGGAACTTACACGAGAGGGTTATTTTGTTAAGAAAGGAACTGGATAGTATTCAGAAGATGATAGATGCTAACCCTCATGACATTCTCATTCGTGAAGCTGAGTCGAAGTGTCTACAAGAGTTCACGGCTGCTGCTTACGATGAGGAGTGCTTCCTCAAACAAAAATCTAAGATGGAATTATCACACCCCCAAAATCCACCCGCGGAGTATCACCGCTTGGGAGCGTGACTGACCAGGATCAAGCCACCAATCATACAGAACAATACATATAATAAAAGTAGTTGTCATTTAAACCAAACCAAATCCATATGAAAGGTGTTTCAAATCATAAGAAAGTTATCTTTGTTTAGCGGAAGCGTATAAATAAAACCCATCGTAATCAAGTATCAAATATCAAAAGTGTTTAACAGGATAATCACGATCCAAGCCCACAACGACCTGCTCCTCCCTGTGCAAGCTCCATATACCTAACGACCTGCAAGGCATGTAACAGAGGATCAACAACTAGTTGAGCGAGTTCACAGAAAGTAAATGCGTAATAGTAAGTTCGTATGTAACAGGTGGCTCTACTGGGCCGTTAGTACGTTCTATTGGTGGGGGTTTCCCATGTTGTATAACCACTAGACTATTCGTAACCATATGTGTTCTTCACAATCCGAGAACAGTAGTAAGTATAAGTTCACGTAGGTCTTACGTGAGTATCCTTCACATCCGAGGATAGTAATTAAGTATAAGTATCCTTCACATCCGAGGATAGTAATATGTATAAGTATCCTTCACAACCGAGGATAGTAGTAGGTATAGGTATCCTTCACATCCGAGGATAGTAATATGTATAAGTATCCTTCACAACCGAGGATAGTGGTATGGTAGTCTAGTTTTAGTGTCAGTACGAATCTATTCAACCTTATTCCTTCAATCCCATTCCCAAGCCCTGGGAATCCCATGCCTTAGTAAGAGTGTGAACTCACCTTGGTTTGCTCGGTATGCTTAGGTTATGCACTCACAAGTAATCAAGCAAGTCCTATTGTATGCACGTATAATCAATCAGTACATGATTGTAAGGTTTCATATAGACTTGAGTCACAAAGTCTCTTACTCACATTACACAATTAGCACACATGCATTTCACGCATTACAATGCAAGTCTCAATAACCAGTCATATCACAAAACGATACACTAATTCCTCTTCATGAAACTTAATGTGATAATGAATTGAAAATCCATTACATGTATCGAACAATTATTGGACCTCCTATGCTAATCATATTTTCCAAGCAAGATCCCTTTTTGAATCACATGCCCACCTTGACTATTATAAGAAGTTTAATCAATCAATTTATTTAATTGGACCACAACATTGGAAACAATAAATTTTCAATCAACTTATTGGCCGACCAGAACTTATGAGAATACTGAACAGTCTTAGTTGGTACTCATTTCATGCACAAGGGCCGACAAACTTCTGAGTTAGTGTTAAAGTTATTGGGCCGAGGTATCATAACTACTTAGAATCATGCATACACACATAAGCCTATGAAACCAGTTAACACTTCAAGCATTTACCATGTTCTGACCTACACTAGCATAAAACTCGGACCCCTCTTGCTCATTACAAAAGTTCAGACCACATATAACCTTCATAAAATCGGATCTTATATTCTTTTTGTAAATAAAAGCCGGGCCTTTATTTCATTAATAACAAACTCGGTCCATCCATCTCTTTAAAAACTCGGACATGGGCCAAGCCCCTTAAAAGAAACTCGGACATGGCTGCCATATACAAATTCGGACATGTGGACTTCCAAAAGTCGGACTCCCCTTTGTTTTGCTTAAAGATCGGGCAAACATCCCCACCAAACTCGGACCATGAGGGGAGTGTAGGAAACTCGGACAGTGGGGGGGGGGTGGGGATCAACAAAATCGGACCAAGTGAGGTAAAAGTTCAAACTCGGACTAGTAAGGGTGTGTTAAAGCTCGGACTTCATCCATTCCCTAAAACTCGGACCTCGATCATTTAAAAGGTCGGACATCACAAAGTTTACATAATTCGGACCAAGTGTGTGTGTATGAAAGTCGGGCAACACCATGGAGTCTAAAGCTCGGACCCTCATGTTGATAACAAAATCGGACCTAGCATGTTAATCAAACTCAGACAATGCTCATAAAACTCTGACTAGCATCATTCACAAAACTCAGACAATTCAATCATGCGTGAATTTCAATTATTGCACAGAGTCAAAAGAATCAAATCAGTTACGTTCTTATTTTCAAGCGAACAGAAAACCCTAATTACAAACACTGGCAACCATTGCAATCCAATTATCAATCACAATTCTAGCATATCCTGTATCTTGACAATAATCAATCCATTACACAACTAACCATTATCATATCTCAATAATCAGAATCAATTAAACCAAGAATAGCATAAGAAGAACTAGGGTTTACACATACTACAAGAATCAAGAATAGATGACAATCAAACAATCAACAAACAATGATTAAGCAATTACCTTGATTGATTCTAAATGGATTGAAGGATCAAACTTTGATGCAAAAGACTTGTGAATCCAAGATTGATGAAAAGATGGTTGTAGAGAGGATTTGGGGAGGTGGAAGTACGTGTTTTGATTCTTTGAGAATGATTAGTGAATGATTAGGGAAGGGAATTAGGGTTATGAGTTGTTAAGGTTTCACTATCCACCCTACACACCCTTAAGTATTATTTATTACAGTTTCAACACCACATTCCATTATTTGTCAAATCCTTCACAAGTAACACATAACCATGCACAACCACAAAACACTTCTATTATTTCAAAACATATACAGTTTCACAGCAAACTAATTGTGCAAGTAAACGACTAAACAATACATGATCGTGCAATAAATGCAAATAGAAATCTTGGAAATTCGAGTTGTCACATTATCCCCAACTTAAAAGAAATTCCGTCCCGAAATTTGGTACGCACTCACTGAGGAAGCTAGGTAAGCTGTATCGTTCACTGGTTTTCCTGGGGTGTCACATCATCCCCCCGTTGATTTGGAATTTCGTCCCGAAATTCCGCAGTAGTAGCTTCAGTCTCAGTAGTGGTTGCACGGTTTTCGAATAACTGGGGGTACTTTTCTTTCATTTGGTCTTCGCGTTCCCAGGTGTACTCTGGGCCACGTCGGGAGTTCCAACGAACTCGAACAAGAGGGATTCTCTTGTGTTTGAGGACCTTAACATCCCGGTCCGTGATTTCAACTGGCTCCTCGACGAACTGCAACCGCTCGTCGATAGTGAGTTCCTTAAAAGGAACTATGAGGGTCTCGTCTGATAGGCATTTCTTCAGATTCGACACGTGAAATACATTGTGAACTGCACCGAGTTCAGCTGGTAGGTTCAGTCTGTAGGCTACTGGGCCTATTCTTTCAGTGATTTCGAACGGTCCAACATACCGTGGATTGAGTTTGCCTCGTTTACCAAATCGAACCACACCCTTCCAGGGTGAGACTTTAAGTAAAACCCGGTCCCCGACCTGAAATTCCAAAGGCTTCTTACGCTTGTCCGCGTAGGCTTTCTGACGGTCGCGTGCTGCCGCCATGCGTTGTCGTATTTGTGCAATCTTTTCTGTGGCGTCCACTACAATCTCTGGACCCGTGATCTGACTATCCCCCACCTCTGCCCAACAGAGAGGTGACCGGCATTTACGTCCGTACAATGCCTCGAATGGAGCGGCTTGTATGCTGGTGTGATAACTGTTATTGTAAGAAAACTCCACCAAAGGGAGGTGCTTTTCCCAGCTGTTGCCGAAATCAATGACGCATGCCCGAATCATGTCTTCAAGAGTTTGAATCGTTCGCTCAGACTGCCCGTCCGTCTAAGGGTGATACGCTGTGCTCATGTCTAACCGAGAGCCAAACGCTTTGTGCATCGCTTGCCATAGTTCTGAGGTGAATCGTGCATCCCGATCCGAAATGATGGAGGTGGGCACCCCGTGCCTCGAAACAACTTCTTTAAGATAAACGTCTGCGAGAGTGGAGAACTTATCCGTTTCCTTAATAGCCAGGAAGTGTGCAGACTTGGTGAGTCGGTCAACGATCACCCAAATGGTATCATTCCCACGCTGGGATCTAGGTAGGCCAGTAACAAAATCCATGGAAATTTCTTCCCATTTCCACTGTGGTATCCTGGGTTGTTGCAGTAGACCCGCTGGTTTCTGATATTCAACCTTGACTCTCGCACAGGTTAAGCACTTGCCAACATAGGTGGCGATGTGGGCTTTCATACTTGGCCACCAGTATGTTGTTTTGATATCGTGGTACATCTTATCCGACCCTGGGTGTACCGAGTAGCGAGACTTGTGCGCTTCGTCCATCACAAGCTCTCGTAGTCCGCCATAAAGTGGGACCCAAATACGCCCCGTTACATAGTAGGCGCCGTCTTCCTTTTGTTCCATGCGTTGCCTTGAGCCGCGTAAGGCTTCAGCCATGACATTCTCAGGTTTTAAAGCTTCTAACTGAGCAGCTCGTATCTGTGCATGAAGACTGGATTGGATAGTAAGCTGTAGCGCTCGCACGCGCTTAGGTAAGGTGTCTTTCCGACTAAGGGCGTCGGCCACAACGTTGGCCTTGCCTGGATGATACTTGATAGCGCATTCGTAATCATTAAGCAGTTCGACCCATCGTCGTTGACGCATATTCAATTCCTTCTGCTTGAAGATATGCTCGAGACTCCTGTGATCGGTGTAAATTTTGCACTTGGTACCGTACAGGTAGTGTCGCCATATCTTAAGCGCAAAAACAACAGCTCCCAGCTCTAAATCGTGCGTCGTGTAGTTCCGTTCATGAACCTTGAGTTGACGAGAGGCGTAGGCGATAACTTTATCCCGCTGCATCAATACACAACCAAGCCCCTGTATTGATGCGTCACAATAAACCACGAAGTCATCCGTGCCCTCGGGCAGTGAGAGGATAGGTGCGCTGCATAGTCTATCCTTCAGGTACTGAAAAACAGTTTCCTGCGTATTACCCCATCTGTAAACGACACCTTTCTGTGTCAGCATAGTAAGCGGCTGCGCGATCTTGGAGAAGTCTTTGATAAACCGCCTGTAGTATCCCGCCAAACCCAAGAATTGGCGTATTTCTGTTGGTGTACACGGTGCAGGCCAGTTCCTGATCGAATCTACCTTGGATGGATCGACATGGATCCCATCCCTGTTCACCACATGGCCTAAGAAGTGGACTTCACGAAGCCAGAAGTCGCATTTTGAAAACTTTGCGTACAGTTGCTCCTTTCGAAGAAGTTCCAAGATAAGACGTAAGTGCTGCTCGTGCTCCTCCTGACTCTTGGAGTAGATCAGAATGTCGTCGATGAAGACGATGACGAACTTGTCAAGATAGGGTTTGCATACCCCGTTCGTAAGGTCCATAAATACGGCAGGTGCGTTCAATAATATCAAACCATCCATCATATCAAACATAAAATATAGTAGGTAAAATAATTCATAAAACCCAATACGATTAATGTTCGAGCCAAACTTTGTTTGAGTAGCGTAAACATAATAATGAAAACCCAAGATAAGTTATAAGTTCAAATATCGTTCATTGCGTCTCCTCGTCCTAACACAAAAACTCGACCTCTTGCCTCGTTGCCATTGTTGTTGTTGTTTCCCCCGTTGTTGTTGTTGTTCCCGTTGCCCTGGTTATTGTTGTGGTTCTGATTCTGGTTCAACTGAGGGCAATCGCGCTTGT
Source organism: Helianthus annuus (assembly GCF_002127325.2). Lineage (NCBI taxonomy): Eukaryota > Viridiplantae > Streptophyta > Magnoliopsida > Asterales > Asteraceae > Helianthus > Helianthus annuus. The sequence goes on along the minus strand of NC_035438.2, from coordinate 103,478,961 downwards.
AGTGGCCTTCAGCCCCACACTGGAAACATCCCCGGTTTCCACGCTGTGGCTGCTGCTGCTGGTTCTGTGGAGCTGGCGGTGGGAGTTGCTGGTTCTGATTTGCTGGCCGAGAGCTTCTACAATCCTTTGCCTCATGACCCATCTTGAGGCATCTTTGACAACGTTCCCTGCGACATCTTCCGCTGTGGTGTCTGTTGCACTTATTACACAGTGGGTGAATTCCCCGATATCCACCCTGCCCCTGACTGCCAGATGATTGCAGACTCGAATTCTGGTAGTCATTTGTCTTGCGCTGCTGAGACTGAACAGAAACTGATCCCTTGCTGGAATCCCCCTCCCATTTCCTCTTGTTGTCACTGGGAGTAGCAGCAGTGGTGACAGCAGCAGTGGTAGCCTTGACACGTTTTGGCAACCTGTTCTGGTCCACTGCCTGATCTGTAATACGATGAGCAAGGCGTTGAATAGCCTGGATATTATCAAGATTAGCCGATGTCACATGGCTCTGGATCTCTGGCGCCAAACCCTTGAGATACAACTCAATACGTTTCACTGGAGGGTCCACCATAGTTGGGCATAGCACGGCCAGTTCATTCGACCGTTTGGTATAGGCTTCGATCTCTGACCCAACCATTTTCAAGTTATACAGCTCGTCTTCCAACTTGTGAATATTTTCACGCGTGCAATATTCCCTTTTGATAAGTTCCTTAAAATCGTTCCAGGGTGTGGCGTTAGCAGCTGCCAACCCTAGGATCTGTACTTGCGCGTTCCACCAAGTCAACGCGATTCCTTCCAAAGTGCCAGTGGCGTACTTGACCCTGCGAGCCTCAGGGCATTCACACATTTCGAAAACAGATTCTAGCTTCTCGAACCAATGGAGGAGTCCCACTGCCCCCTCGGTGCCACTGAATGAGCTTGGACAACAGTCCATGAAGTTCTTGAAAGTGCAGACAGGCTGCTGCGCGTGTTGACCTGCTTGAGCAGCTGCAAGTGCCGTAGCAACTTGAGCTTGAACGAGAGCCTCTAGCTGGGCTTGAGTCATGTTAATTCGTCCGGCCATTGATCTTCACATCAAAGGCAACATAAGTGAGAAAGGTTCGCGAATAGTGCGATGACAGAAGAGTGTAAGCACGTAAGTGTTCTTAAGCAATAACAAGTAGTGAGCAAGAGTAAGGTAAGCATACTACGAGCAAAGTTCTATGCAGTTCTAGCAAGCAGGTAATAAACATAAACCTTATTACCTAGGATGTCGAGTCTTGCACGTGGAGCGAAGCGTCGTTGTGGATCGTTGAGAGCACTGTTCTGGTTATAGTCTGGTTTTAATAAAAACGTTTTCCCATATTAAAACCAAGTTCTCTATAACCAATGGCTCTGATACCAATCTATCACACCCCCAAAATCCACCCGCGGAGTATCACCGCTTGGGAGCGTGACTGACCAGGATCAAGCCACCAATCATACAGAACAATACATATAATAAAAGTAGTTGTCATTTAAACCAACCCAAATCCATATGAAAGGTGTTTCAAATCATAAGAAAGTTATCTTTGTTTAGCGGAAGCGTATAAATAAAACCCATCGTAATCAAGTATCAAATATCAAAAGTGTTTAACAGGATAATCACGATCTAAGCCCACAACGACCTGCTCCTCCCTGTGCAAGCTCCATATACCTAACGACCTGCAAGGCATGTAACAGAGGATCAACAACTAGTTGAGCGAGTTCACAGAAAGTAAATGCGTAATAGTAAGTTCGTATGTAACAGGTGGCTCTACTGGGCCGTTAGTACGTTCTATTGGTGGGGGTTTCCCATGTTGTATAACCACTAGACTATTCGTAACCATATGTGTTCTTCACAATCCGAGAACAGTAGTAAGTATAAGTTCACGTAGGTCTTACGTGAGTATCCTTCACATCCGAGGATAGTAATTAAGTATAAGTATCCTTCACATCCGAGGATAGTAATATGTATAAGTATCCTTCACAACCGAGGATAGTAGTAGGTATAGGTATCCTTCACATCCGAGGATAGTAATATGTATAAGTATCCTTCACAACCGAGGATAGTGGTATGGTAGTCTAGTTTTAGTGTCAGTACGAATCTATTCAACCTTATTCCTTCAATCCCATTCCCAAGCCCTGGGAATCCCATGCCTTAGTAAGAGTGTGAACTCACCTTGGTTTGCTCGGTATGCTTAGGTTATGCACTCACAAGTAATCAAGCAAGTCCTATTGTATGCACGTATAATCAATCAGTACATGATTGTAAGGTTTCATATAGACTTGAGTCACAAAGTCTCTTACTCACATTACACAATTAGCACACATGCATTTCACGCATTACAATGCAAGTCTCAATAACCAGTCATATCACAAAACGATACACTAATTCCTCTTCATGAAACTTAATGTGATAATGAATTGAAAATCCATTACATGTATCGAACAATTATTGGACCTCCTATGCTAATCATATTTTCCAAGCAAGATCCCTTTTTGAATCACATGCCCACCTTGACTATTATAAGAAGTTTAATCAATCAATTTATTTAATTGGACCACAACATTGGAAACAATAAATTTTCAATCAACTTATTGGCCGACCAGAACTTATGAGAATACTGAACAGTCTTAGTTGGTACTCATTTCATGCACAAGGGCCGACAAACTTCTGAGTTAGTGTTAAAGTTATTGGGCCGAGGTATCATAACTACTTAGAATCATGCATACACACATAAGCCTATGAAACCAGTTAACACTTCAAGCATTTACCATGTTCTGACCTACACTAGCATAAAACTCGGACCCCTCTTGCTCATTACAAAAGTTCAGACCACATATAACCTTCATAAAATCGGATCTTATATTCTTTTTGTAAATAAAAGCCGGGCCTTTATTTCATTAATAACAAACTCGGTCCATCCATCTCTTTAAAAACTCGGACATGGGCCAAGCCCCTTAAAAGAAACTCGGACATGGCTGCCATATACAAATTCGGACATGTGGACTTCCAAAAGTCGGACTCCCCTTTGTTTTGCTTAAAGATCGGGCAAACATCCCCACCAAACTCGGACCATGAGGGGAGTGTAGGAAACTCGGACAGTGGGGGGGTGGGGATCAACAAAATCGGACCAAGTGAGGTAAAAGTTCAAACTCGGACTAGTAAGGGTGTGTTAAAGCTCGGACTTCATCCATTCCCTAAAACTCGGACCTCGATCATTTAAAAGGTCGGACATCACAAAGTTTACATAATTCGGACCAAGTGTGTGTGTATGAAAGTCGGGCAACACCATGGAGTCTAAAGCTCGGACCCTCATGTTGATAACAAAATCGGACCTAGCATGTTAATCAAACTCAGACAATGCTCATAAAACTCTGACTAGCATCATTCACAAAACTCAGACAATTCAATCATGCGTGAATTTCAATTATTGCACAGAGTCAAAAGAATCAAATCAGTTACGTTCTTATTTTCAAGCGAACAGAAAACCCTAATTACAAACACTGGCAACCATTGCAATCCAATTATCAATCACAATTCTAGCATATCCTGTATCTTGACAATAATCAATCCATTACACAACTAACCATTATCATATCTCAATAATCAGAATCAATTAAACCAAGAATAGCATAAGAAGAACTAGGGTTTACACATACTACAAGAATCAAGAATAGATGACAATCAAACAATCAACAAACAATGATTAAGCAATTACCTTGATTGATTCTAAATGGATTGAAGGATCAAACTTTGATGCAAAAGACTTGTGAATCCAAGATTGATGAAAAGATGGTTGTAGAGAGGATTTGGGGAGGTGGAAGTACGTGTTTTGATTCTTTGAGAATGATTAGTGAATGATTAGGGAAGGGAATTAGGGTTATGAGTTGTTAAGGTTTCACTATCCACCCTACACACCCTTAAGTATTATTTATTACAGTTTCAACACCACATTCCATTATTTGTCAAATCCTTCACAAGTAACACATAACCATGCACAACCACAAAACACTTCTATTATTTCAAAACATATACAGTTTCACAGCAAACTAATTGTGCAAGTAAACGACTAAACAATACATGATCGTGCAATAAATGCAAATAGAAATCTTGGAAATTCGAGTTGTCACATTATCCCCAACTTAAAAGAAATTCCGTCCCGAAATTTGGTACGCACTCACTGAGGAAGCTAGGTAAGCTGTATCGTTCACTGGTTTTCCTGGGGTGTCACATCATCCCCCCGTTGATTTGGAATTTCGTCCCGAAATTCCGCAGTAGTAGCTTCAGTCTCAGTAGTGGTTGCACGGTTTTCGAATAACTGGGGGTACTTTTCTTTCATTTGGTCTTCGCGTTCCCAGGTGTACTCTGGGCCACGTCGGGAGTTCCAACGAACTCGAACAAGAGGGATTCTCTTGTGTTTGAGGACCTTAACATCCCGGTCCGTGATTTCAACTGGCTCCTCGACGAACTGCAACCGCTCGTCGATAGTGAGTTCCTTAAAAGGAACTATGAGGGTCTCGTCTGATAGGCATTTCTTCAGATTCGACACGTGAAATACATTGTGAACTGCACCGAGTTCAGCTGGTAGGTTCAGTCTGTAGGCTACTGGGCCTATTCTTTCAGTGATTTCGAACGGTCCAACATACCGTGGATTGAGTTTGCCTCGTTTACCAAATCGAACCACACCCTTCCAGGGTGAGACTTTAAGTAAAACCCGGTCCCCGACCTGAAATTCCAAAGGCTTCTTACGCTTGTCCGCGTAGGCTTTCTGACGGTCGCGTGCTGCCGCCATGCGTTGTCGTATTTGTGCAATCTTTTCTGTGGCGTCCACTACAATCTCTGGACCCGTGATCTGACTATCCCCCACCTCTGCCCAACAGAGAGGTGACCGGCATTTACGTCCGTACAATGCCTCGAATGGAGCGGCTTGTATGCTGGTGTGATAACTGTTATTGTAAGAAAACTCCACCGAAGGGAGGTGCTTTTCCCAGCTGTTGCCGAAATCAATGACGCATGCCCGAATCATGTCTTCAAGAGTTTGAATCGTTCGCTCAGACTGCCCGTCCGTCTAAGGGTGATACGCTGTGCTCATGTCTAACCGAGAGCCAAACGCTTTGTGCATCGCTTGCCATAGTTCTGAGGTGAATCGTGCATCCCGATCCGAAATGATGGAGGTGGGCACCCCGTGCCTCGAAACAACTTCTTTAAGATAAACGTCTGCGAGAGTGGAGAACTTATCCGTTTCCTTAATAGCCAGGAAGTGTGCAGACTTGGTGAGTCGGTCAACGATCACCCAAATGGTATCATTCCCACGCTGGGATCTAGGTAGGCCAGTAACAAAATCCATGGAAATTTCTTCCCATTTCCACTGTGGTATCCTGGGTTGTTGCAGTAGACCCGCTGGTTTCTGATATTCAACCTTGACTCTCGCACAGGTTAAGCACTTGCCAACATAGGTGGCGATGTGGGCTTTCATACTTGGCCACCAGTATGTTGTTTTGATATCGTGGTACATCTTATCCGACCCTGGGTGTACCGAGTAGCGAGACTTGTGCGCTTCGTCCATCACAAGCTCTCGTAGTCCGCCATAAAGTGGGACCCAAATACGCCCCGTTACATAGTAGGCGCCGTCTTCCTTTTGTTCCATGCGTTGCCTTGAGCCGCGTAAGGCTTCAGCCATGACATTCTCAGGTTTTAAAGCTTCTAACTGAGCAGCTCGTATCTGTGCATGAAGACTGGATTGGATAGTAAGCTGTAGCGCTCGCACGCGCTTAGGTAAGGTGTCTTTCCGACTAAGGGCGTCGGCCACAACGTTGGCCTTGCCTGGATGATACTTGATAGCGCATTCGTAATCATTAAGCAGTTCGACCCATCGTCGTTGACGCATATTCAATTCCTTCTGCTTGAAGATATGCTCGAGACTCCTGTGATCGGTGTAAATTTTGCACTTGGTACCGTACAGGTAGTGTCGCCATATCTTAAGCGCAAAAACAACAGCTCCCAGCTCTAAATCGTGCGTCGTGTAGTTCCGTTCATGAACCTTGAGTTGACGAGAGGCGTAGGCGATAACTTTATCCCGCTGCATCAATACACAACCAAGCCCCTGTATTGATGCGTCACAATAAACCACGAAGTCATCCGTGCCCTCGGGCAGTGAGAGGATAGGTGCGCTGCATAGTCTATCCTTCAGGTACTGAAAAACAGTTTCCTGCGTATTACCCCATCTGTAAACGACACCTTTCTGTGTCAGCATAGTAAGCGGCTGCGCGATCTTGGAGAAGTCTTTGATAAACCGCCTGTAGTATCCCGCCAAACCCAAGAATTGGCGTATTTCTGTTGGTGTACACGGTGCAGGCCAGTTCCTGATCGAATCTACCTTGGATGGATCGACATGGATCCCATCCCTGTTCACCACATGGCCTAAGAAGTGGACTTCACGAAGCCAGAAGTCGCATTTTGAAAACTTTGCGTACAGTTGCTCCTTTCGAAGAAGTTCCAAGATAAGACGTAAGTGCTGCTCGTGCTCCTCCTGACTCTTGGAGTAGATCAGAATGTCGTCGATGAAGACGATGACGAACTTGTCAAGATAGGGTTTGCATACCCCGTTCGTAAGGTCCATAAATACGGCAGGTGCGTTCAATAATATCAAACCATCCATCATATCAAACATAAAATATAGTAGGTAAAATAATTCATAAAACCCAATACGATTAATGTTCGAGCCAAACTTTGTTTGAGTAGCGTAAACATAATAATGAAAACCCAAGATAAGTTATAAGTTCAAATATCGTTCATTGCGTCTCCTCGTCCTAACACAAAAACTCGACCTCTTGCCTCGTTGCCATTGTTGTTGTTGTTTCCCCCGTTGTTGTTGTTGTTCCCGTTGCCCTGGTTATTGTTGTGGTTCTGATTCTGGTTCAACTGAGGGCAATCGCGCTTGTAGTGGCCTTCAGCCCCACACTGGAAACATCCCCGGTTTCCACGCTGTGGCTGCTGCTGCTGGTTCTGTGGAGCTGGCGGTGGGAGTTGCTGGTTCTGATTTGCTGGCCGAGAGCTTCTACAATCCTTTGCCTCATGACCCATCTTGAGGCATCTTTGACAACGTTCCCTGCGACATCTTCCGCTGTGGTGTCTGTTGCACTTATTACACAGTGGGTGAATTCCCCGATATCCACCCTGCCCCTGACTGCCAGATGATTGCAGACTCGAATTCTGGTAGTCATTTGTCTTGCGCTGCTGAGACTGAACAGAAACTGATCCCTTGCTGGAATCCCCCTCCCATTTCCTCTTGTTGTCACTGGGAGTAGCAGCAGTGGTGACAGCAGCAGTGGTAGCCTTGACACGTTTTGGCAACCTGTTCTGGTCCACTGCCTGATCTGTAATACGATGAGCAAGGCGTTGAATAGCCTGGATATTATCAAGATTAGCCGATGTCACATGGCTCTGGATCTCTGGCGCCAAACCCTTGAGATACAACTCAATACGTTTCACTGGAGGGTCCACCATAGTTGGGCATAGCACGGCCAGTTCATTCGACCGTTTGGTATAGGCTTCGATCTCTGACCCAACCATTTTCAAGTTATACAGCTCGTCTTCCAACTTGTGAATATTTTCACGCGTGCAATATTCCCTTTTGATAAGTTCCTTAAAATCGTTCCAGGGTGTGGCGTTAGCAGCTGCCAACCCTAGGATCTGTACTTGCGCGTTCCACCAAGTCAACGCGATTCCTTCCAAAGTGCCAGTGGCGTACTTGACCCTGCGAGCCTCAGGGCATTCACACATTTCGAAAACAGATTCTAGCTTCTCGAACCAATGGAGGAGTCCCACTGCCCCCTCGGTGCCACTGAATGAGCTTGGACAACAGTCCATGAAGTTCTTGAAAGTGCAGACAGGCTGCTGCGCGTGTTGACCTGCTTGAGCAGCTGCAAGTGCCGCAGCAACTTGAGCTTGAACGAGAGCCTCTAGCTGGGCTTGAGTCATGTTAATTCGTCCGGCCATTGATCTTCACATCAAAGGCAACATAAGTGAGAAAGGTTCGCGAATAGTGCGATGACAGAAGAGTGTAAGCACGTAAGTGTTCTTAAGCAATAACAAGTAGTGAGCAAGAGTAAGGTAAGCATACTACGAGCAAAGTTCTATGCAGTTCTAGCAAGCAGGTAATAAACATAAACCTTATTACCTAGGATGTCGAGTCTTGCACGTGGAGCGAAGCGTCGTTGTGGATCGTTGAGAGCACTGTTCTGGTTATAGTCTGGTTTTAATAAAAACGTTTTCCCATATTAAAACCAAGTTCTCTATAACCAATGGCTCTGATACCAATCTATCACACCCCCAAAATCCACCCGCGGAGTATCACCGCTTGGGAGCGTGACTGACCAGGATCAAGCCACCAATCATACAGAACAATACATATAATAAAAGTAGTTGTCATTTAAACCAAACCAAATCCATATGAAAGGTGTTTCAAATCATAAGAAAGTTATCTTTGTTTAGCGGAAGCGTATAAATAAAACCCATCGTAATCAAGTATCAAATATCAAAAGTGTTTAACAGGATAATCACGATCCAAGCCCACAACGACCTGCTCCTCCCTGTGCAAGCTCCATATACCTAACGACCTGCAAGGCATGTAACAGAGGATCAACAACTAGTTGAGCGAGTTCACAGAAAGTAAATGCGTAATAGTAAGTTCGTATGTAACAGGTGGCTCTACTGGGCCGTTAGTACGTTCTATTGGTAGGGGTTTCCCATGTTGTATAACCACTAGACTATTCGTAACCATATGTGTTCTTCACAATCCGAGAACAGTAGTAAGTATAAGTTCACGTAGGTCTTACGTGAGTATCCTTCACATCCGAGGATAGTAATTAAGTATAAGTATCCTTCACATCCGAGGATAGTAATATGTATAAGTATCCTTCACAACCGAGGATAGTAGTAGGTATAGGTATCCTTCACATCCGAGGATAGTAATATGTATAAGTATCCTTCACAACCGAGGATAGTGGTATGGTAGTCTAGTTTTAGTGTCAGTACGAATCTATTCAACCTTATTCCTTCAATCCCATTCCCAAGCCCTGGGAATCCCATGCCTTAGTAAGAGTGTGAACTCACCTTGGTTTGCTCGGTATGCTTAGGTTATGCACTCACAAGTAATCAAGCAAGTCCTATTGTATGCACGTATAATCAATCAGTACATGATTGTAAGGTTTCATATAGACTTGAGTCACAAAGTCTCTTACTCACATTACACAATTAGCACACATGCATTTCACGCATTACAATGCAAGTCTCAATAACCAGTCATATCACAAAACGATACACTAATTCCTCTTCATGAAACTTAATGTGATAATGAATTGAAAATCCATTACATGTATCGAACAATTATTGGACCTCCTATGCTAATCATATTTTCCAAGCAAGATCCCTTTTTGAATCACATGCCCACCTTGACTATTATAAGAAGTTTAATCAATCAATTTATTTAATTGGACCACAACATTGGAAACAATAAATTTTCAATCAACTTATTGGCCGACCAGAACTTATGAGAATACTGAACAGTCTTAGTTGGTACTCATTTCATGCACAAGGGCCGACAAACTTCTGAGTTAGTGTTAAAGTTATTGGGCCGAGGTATCATAACTACTTAGAATCATGCATACACACATAAGCCTATGAAACCAGTTAACACTTCAAGCATTTACCATGTTCTGACCTACACTAGCATAAAACTCGGACCCCTCTTGCTCATTACAAAAGTTCAGACCACATATAACCTTCATAAAATCGGATCTTATATTCTTTTTGTAAATAAAAGCCGGGCCTTTATTTCATTAATAACAAACTCGGTCCATCCATCTCTTTAAAAACTCGGACATGAGCCAAGCCCCTTAAAAGAAACTCGGACATGGCTGCCATATACAAATTCGGACATGTGGACTTCCAAAAGTCGGACTCCCCTTTGTTTTGCTTAAAGATCGGGCAAACATCCCCACCAAACTCGGACCATGAGGGGAGTGTAGGAAACTCGGACAGTGGGGGGGTGGGGATCAACAAAATCGGACCAAGTGAGGTAAAAGTTCAAACTCGGACTAGTAAGGGTGTGTTAAAGCTCGGACTTCATCCATTCCCTAAAACTCGGACCTCGATCATTTAAAAGGTCGGACATCACAAAGTTTACATAATTCGGACCAAGTGTGTGTGTATGAAAGTCGGGCAACACCATGGAGTCTAAAGCTCGGACCCTCATGTTGATAACAAAATCGGACCTAGCATGTTAATCAAACTCAGACAATGCTCATAAAACTCTGACTAGCATCATTCACAAAACTCAGACAATTCAATCATGCGTGAATTTCAATTATTGCACAGAGTCAAAAGAATCAAATCAGTTACGTTCTTATTTTCAAGCGAACAGAAAACCCTAATTACAAACACTGGCAACCATTGCAATCCAATTATCAATCACAATTCTAGCATATCCTGTATCTTGACAATAATCAATCCATTACACAACTAACCATTATCATATCTCAATAATCATAATCAATTAAACCAAGAATAGCATAAGAAGAACTAGGGTTTACACATACTACAAGAATCAAGAATAGATGACAATCAAACAATCAACAAATAATGATTAAGCAATTACCTTGATTGATTCTAAATGGATTGAAGGATCAAACTTTGATGCAAAAGACTTGTGAATCCAAGATTGATGAAAAGATGGTTGTAGAGAGGATTTGGGGAGGTGGAAGTACGTGTTTTGATTCTTTGAGAATGATTAGTGAATGATTAGGGAAGGGAATTAGGGTTATGAGTTGTTAAGGTTTCACTATCCACCCTACACACCCTTAAGTATTATTTATTACAGTTTCAACACCACATTCCATTATTTGTCAAATCCTTCACAAGTAACACATAACCATGCACAACCACAAAACACTTCTATTATTTCAAAACATATACAGTTTCACAGCAAACTAATTGTGCAAGTAAACGACTAAACAATACATGATCGTGCAATAAATGCAAATAGAAATCTTGGAAATTCGAGTTGTCACAGGAATGGCTTTGTGCGGGTGATTCGAACACTACTTATTTTCATAATAGTGTTAAATATAGGAATGCTAGAGCTAAAATCAGCAGTGTGAAGGATGTGCATGGAAATCAGTTTGATGGCACGGGTGTTCCGGATGCGTTGCTGGCTCATTATTCCAATTTTTTGGGTACGGAGGATCCTGTTACTGGCCTAGATGATGATGATGACTTATTTGTTAATAGCCTGTCTACTGAAACGGCTAATCATATGGTCAGGAATGTGACCCGAGAAGAGGTAAAACAAGCTATGTTCAGCATCGGGGAAAATAAAGCTCCAGGGCCAGATGGGTACACCTCAGCGTTTTTTAAGAATGCATGGGATATTGTGGGAGATGAGGTGACCAATGCTATCTTGGATTTCTTTGACAACGGTAAAATTTTGAAACAAATTAACCATACTATTTTGGCTTTGGTCCCTAAAACAGATACTCCTCACTCGGTCCATGACTATCGGCCGATCTCTTGCTGCAATGTTTTGTACAAATGCATTAGTAAGATTATAACTGACAGAATGAAGGGTAGCCTAGAGTATTTGGTTAATATTAATCAATCGGCTTTTGTTCCTAGTAGGAAGATTTCGGATAATATACTCCTCACACAGGAACTTATGCACAACTACCATGTTAACAGATGTCCCCCGAGATGCGCGTTCAAGATTGATATTCAAAAGGCTTATGATACGGTCAGTTGGGCATTTCTAAAGTCTATTCTATCCAGGTTCGGGTTCCATCAGAAAATGATTACATGGATAATGACATGTGTAAGTACAGCTTCTTATTCGATCAGCATTAATGGTAACTTGCATGGCTTTTTTAACGGGAAGCGGGGTTTGAGGCAGGGTGATCCTATGTCACCGTACTTGTTCACTTTAATTATGGAGGTTCTATCGTTACTATTTCAACGTGCTGCTTTCTTGAATCCTATGTTCAAATTCCATGCTCATTGCTCTAAACAGAAGATCATAAATGTTTCTTTTGCGGATGATTTATTTGTTTTTGTCAGGGGTGATGCTAATTCAGTGAATTGTCTAAAAAATGCCTTGGCGAAGTTCACTAGTATGTCGGGCCTAGTTCCTAGTCCGTCAAAAAGTACCGTGTTCTTTTGTAATGTCCCTCGGAATACCAAGTATGAGATTTTGGAGCTAATGACGTTTCAAGAGGGTACTTTGCCTGTTCGGTACCTTGGGGTTCCACTTTTATCCACAAAACTAGCGTACAAGGAGTGCAAGACTCTCGTTGAAAGGATGGACCGGAAAATAGATAATTGGATGTCTAAAGCTCTATCTTTTGCAGGGAGAATTCAACTCATTAACTCGGTTTTATCAGCCATGTACACTTACTGGGCGTCAGTCTTCATTCTCCCAGCCCGTGTCATCAAGGAGATTGAGCGGAGGATGCGTAGATTCTTATGGAATGCTGGTAAGCAAGGTACTCCTCGGTCTAAGGTTGCTTGGAAAACCGTGTGTTTGCCTAAAGAAGAGGGAGGTCTAGGTATAAGAAGTATATCGGATGTGAATAAAGCTCTTATGACAGCACATGTTTGGAGTATCATCAATAATCGTCAATTGTTATGGGTGCAATGGATTTATTCTCATAAGTTAAAGGGTAGGAGTTTATGGGATATTCAAAGTCGAGGCAATATGAGCTGGGGTTGGAGGAAAATGCTTGCTATCAGAACTCTCATTCGTCCTTACTTTTGGAAGTCAGTTAAAAGTGGGTCTCACACGAATGCATGGAGTGATAATTGGTGTACTTACAGTCCCCTTCGGTCCTTTATTACTCCTAGATCTATTGCGGGTGTTGGTTTTACTCTCCAATCAACAGTAGATGAGCTGGTGGATGAGAATGGTCAATGGAGGTGGCCCCAGGCCTGGTATGATTTATACCCGGTCCTTATAAACTTGAGTGCGCCGCAATTGAACAATAATATGGAAGATAGGCTCATGTGGAAGGATGCTGATGGTAAAGATGGCCATTTTAGTACCTGGGAAGCATGGAACAACATAAGAAACCGTGAAAATAGAGTGCTTTGGGCTCCAATGGTTTGGTTCGGACAGTGCATCCCTAGGCACTCTTTTCATTTGTGGCTTGTGATTAAAGATAAACTGAAAACGCAGGATCGGCTAAGCATATGGGAAGCTGGTAGTGCAACCAACTTGAACTTAATGTGTTGTCCGCTTTGCAGGAACAATAGAGATTCGAGGGATCACTTATTCTTTAAATGTGATTTTGCTTCGAAGGTATGGCATGAAGTTAAAAAGATGGTTGACTTGGATACTGTTACGGATACGTGGAGCTCTGTGCTAACATGGATAGAACAGCACTCTACTACAAAGTCCCTTGAAGGCATTACAACGAAGCTGATAATTGCGGCATCCACTTACTTCATATGGCAAGAAAGAAATAGTCGCCTGTTTACTCAAGCATGTCGAAGTAGTCAAGATGTGGCTCAGGTGATTATTAGTACGGTCAGACTTCGTTTAATGGGATTGCAAGTTTCGAGCATTCCAAGACACAAGAAGATATTGGACCGATGGCAGATTCCTTGGAACAATATGAAGGGCGACATGGGCTAATTCTTTTGTTAGAGGTCTTGTGTTAGGCCGTGGTTGTTTGTTTTAGCTGTTTTGTTGTTAGTTGGTAGTGTGTTTGCTCTAGTTGTACTCTTGTCTTCCTAGTCTTGGTATGCCAAGTCTAGTAGTGTGTGGCTATCTTTGGTCACACCCTGTTTTATTTGTTGGTGATTTATAAAATTTACCGGGGTAACCCTTTACCCAAAAAATTATTAAACATCCATTAGTGATGTAGTGCCTACGGGCCAAACTTATTAAACATCCATTAGTGATGTAGTGCCTACGGGCCATAATTATTGTCATATAAGACAAAAGACAGTGGTGGTCTATGACTCCCTGTCAGAAAGGGTAACAGGACTACGGTTCAAACCTTCATACCTTGATTCTCTGTAATCTCGGCTAATATTATAAAAACGTCCTCGTGACTAGGCTTTTATGCCACTAGCAATATTGTTTGTAATTAGGATAAGTTATATTCAAATCCTAAATAAAAGTGACTAACAAATTAACCAGATATGGCCTCTGTTTACCATGGTTAATGAATTACCATAAGAGACAATTCCATAATAAACTCCTAAATAAAATTTTCGTTATCTTCTGTAACAGATTCAAGTTACCATGGCTGATCCTAGTGGAGAAAATAGCCACTCGAAAGAAGACGAATATGATAACGCCCAGGTTCATTTGACGGGCGCAGAACTGAAAGCACTTGTCGACAATGCTATTAAGGCAGCTCTGGATCGACAATACGAGGAATATACTGAATCTCGGAGCAGAACCATATCCAAACCACACTCAAAGCCAAAAACCCACTCAAAATCTCACAGCAAACCACCGTCAAAGCCTAAAAAGGACGATGATAATCACTCGTCCAATGAAAACAGTGTCCGTCAAGAAAGAGTGTATACTGATGCATCTCGCGCCAGAGGCTGCACCTACATGTACTTTGTATCATGCAAACCCCGAGACTTCACTGGGGAGAAAGGAGCGGTCGATTGTATGACGTGGCTTGACGAGATGGACACCGTGGTGGACATCAGCGGCTGTGCAGAAAGAGACGTGGTAAAGTTTGTGTCTCAATCATTCAAGGGCGAGGCCCTGGCTTGGTGGAGGTCGTTGGTTCAGGCCTCGGGAAAGGCTGTTCTATACAGCATGACATGGGAGGAATTCGTTTCTCTCATCAAGGAGAATTACTGCCCTCAACATGAGGTTGAAAAGATAGAGACTGACTTCCTGTCCTTGGTGATGACAAACCTTGACTGTCAAGCTTACCTAACGAGCTTCAACACGATGTCCCGGTTGGTTCCATATCTGGTAACCCCGGAGCCAAAGAGAATCGCTCGTTTCATCGGTGGGTTAGCCCCCGAAATAAAGGCAAGCGTGAAGGCCTCACGGCCAGCGACCTTCAGATCTGTAGCTGACATTTCTTTGTCCCTCACTCTGGATGCGGTCCGACAAAGATCGCTGAGGAACAAGGAAGCTGAGAAGAGAAAGCGTGAAGATGATACTTCACGGAGGTCGGGCAAGAAGCACCGTGGAAACGGTGATAACAAGAGAGGGTCGGAGTCAAGAAAGGATGGGCAACAGTCTGGTGAGAAGCCCAAGTGCAAGACTTGCAAGAGACATCACTTTGGAAAGTGTAGGCTCGAATCAAACTCGCAGACTCAGTCGAAGTCGTATGCTTGCGGGTTGTGCAAGTCCAAGGACCACAAGACCGTGGACTGCAAGAAGATAAAAGATGCAACCTGCTATAACTGCAACGAGAAGGGGCACATTAAAAGCAACTGCCCTAAATATGCCAAGAAGCCTGAAGAGGCCAAGAAGACCAATGCAAGAGTCTTCAGGATGGAGGCGAAAGAAGCAGTGCTGGATGATAACGTGATCACAGGTACTTTTCTCGTAAATGATATCTTTGCAAGAGTACTATTTGATTCGGGCGCTGATAAGTCTTTCGTAGATCATAAATTTTGCAAATTGCTGAATATGCCTGTCAAAACCTTAAATGTGAATTACGAGGTAGAGCTAGCAGATGGCACAATAGAAACCGTCTCCACTGTGTTAGATGGATGTGTGATATCCATTAAGAACCACTCTTTTCCTCTATCTCTACTTCCCTTTAAATTGGCCGGTTTTGACCTAGTATTGGGTATGGACTGGTTAGCTCACAACCAGGCCCAAATCGTCTGCAACAGAAAGCAAGTGGTGATAAAGACTCCATCTGGTGAATCGCTTACCATTCGAGGAGATACTCAGTACGGATTGCCTGAGCAAGTGACTATGCTCAAGGCTTCAAAATGTCTAAAGAAGGGTTGTGTCATCTACATGGCACAGGTGATTATTGAAGAGACTAAACCGAAGATAGAAGACATTCCCGTCATTTCGGAATATCCAGAAGTTTTCCCTGAAGATCTACCTGGTTTGCCACCAGATAGGCAAGTGGAATTCAGGATCGATATCATCCCTGGAGCAGCACCTATTGCTAGAGCACCTTACAGGCTAGCACCAACCAAAATGAAGGAGTTAAGGACCCAGCTGGATGAACTGCTAGCTAAAGGATTCATCAAACCTAGTTCGTCTCCCTGGGGAGCATCTGTCCTGTTTGTTAAGAAGAAGGACGGATCGATGCGTCTGTGCATCGATTATCGCGAGCTTAATAAGGTCACGATAAAGAATAGATATCCCTTGCCGAGAATGGATGATTTGTTCGATCAGTTACAAGGGGTAAGTTATTTTTCGAAGATTGACTTGAGGTCAGGCTACCATCAACTGAAAGTCAGAGATGAAGACGTACATAAAACCGCATTTAGGACTCGTTACGGTCACTACGAGTTCCTAGTGATGCCTTTTGGGCTCACAAATGCACCGGCTGCGTTCATGGATCTCATGAATCGCGTCTGCAAGCCGTACTTAGACAAATTCGTCATCGTTTTCATCGACGACATTCTTATCTACTCGAAGAACCGAGCTGACCATGAGAAACACCTTCGTTGTATTCTCAAACTCCTGCAACATGAGAAACTCTATGCCAAATTCTCTAAGTGCGAATTCTGGCTACGAGCAGTCCAATTCCTTGGACATGTCGTCAGCGAGCGTGGCATCCAAGTGGATCCCGCTAAGGTTGAAGCAGTTATGAACTGGCAAGAGCCGAAGACGCCTACAGAGATTCGTAGTTTCCTGGGATTGGCAGGATACTACAGGCGATTCATTGAAAATTTTTCAAGGATTGCTGCGCCCTTAACTTCTTTAACCAAGAAGAAGATAAAGTTTGTTTGGGGCCCTAAGCAGCAAGAATCCTTTGATATTCTGAAGCAAAAGTTGAGCAACGCTCCTGTGCTCACATTACCTGAAGGTACCGAAGAGTTCGTAGTTTACTGCGACGCATCACACACTGGCATGGGATGTGTGCTCATGCAGAAAGGCAAGGTTATTGCCTATGCTTCGAGACAGTTAAAGGTGCATGAGAAAAATTACACCACCCATGACTTGGAGCTGGGTGTCGTTGTGTTCGCACTAAACTGTGGAGACATTACCTGTATGGTATCAAGTTTGTGATCTATTCGGATCACAAGAGCCTTCAACATCTGTTTAATCAGAAGGAGCTAAACATGAGGCAACGCCGTTGGATGGAGACTTTAAATGATTATGATTGTGAAATCAGATATCATCCCGGCAAGGCGAATGTAGTCGCTGATGCCCTGAGTAGAAAGGAAAGGGTGAAACCCATCCGAATCAATGCCAAGAGCATTGAAGTAAAGAATAATTTGATTGAAAGGTTGTTAGCTGCACAGCAAGAAGCTGTGTTGGAAGCTAACTATCCTAAAGAAAAGCTGGGAGTAACTGAGGAGCAGTTAACTCTTAGCAAGGACGGAATTTTAAGATTAAACAGACGAATATGGGTTCTAATTTACGGAGGACTTAGAGATGTCATTCTCCAGGAAGCCCATAGCTCTAAATACTCCGTCCATCCTGGAGCTGATAAGATGTATCAGGATCTAAAGGCAAATTATTGGTGGATAGGCTTGAAAAAGTCTGTAGCCGCTTATGTAGCAAAATGCTTAACTTGTGCGCAAGTCAAGGCTGAGCATCAAAAGCCATCTGGCTTGCTACAACAGCCTGAACTTCCCGAATGGAAGTGGGAATGTGTAACTATGGATTTTATTACCAAGTTACCCAAGACGAGGAAAGGAAATGACACAATATGGGTTATAGTTGACAGACTGACTAAGTCAGCACATTTCTTACCCATCAAGGAGACTTATAGCTCCGACATGTTGGCCCAGTTATACGTTGATAAGATTGTAGCCTTGCATGGCATACCTGTGTCTATTATCTCCGACAGAGATACTAGATACACGTCTCATTTCTGGAAAAGCTTCCAGCAATCTTTGGGCACACGTTTAAATTTTAGTACGGCTTACCATCCTCAGACAGACAGTCAGAGTGAGCGTACTATTCAAACGTTGGAAGACATGCTACGTGCATGTGCTATCGATTTGGGTGGTAGTTGGGATAAGAACCTACCACTAATCGAATTCTCCTATAACAATAGCTACCATACCAGCATTAAGGCTGCGCCTTTCGAGGCATTATACGATAGAAAGTGTAGATCGCCTGTTTGTTGGGCGGAAGTTGGAGATGTCCAATTATCAGGACCAGAGATAGTCTTCGAGACAACGGACAAGATTGTCCAGATTCGAGACCGTCTCAAAGCTGCCCGAGATAGACAGAAGAGTTACGCGGATCCAAAGCGTAAAGATTTTCACTTCGAAGTAGGTGAAAAGTGTTACTTAAAGTATCACCCTGGAAGGGGGTGATGCGTTTCGGCAAGAAAGGCAAACTAAGCCCGAGATACATAGGACCTTTCGAGGTTATCGAATGTGTCGGGTCCGTTGCCTATAAGTTAAACTAGCCAGAAGAGCTCAATGGAATTCACAATGTGTTCCACATCTGCAATCTAAAGAAGTGCTTCGCTGATGAATCACTGGTGATACCACACACGGATGTGCATATAGATGAGAGCCTAAAATTTGTGGAAAAACCTTTGTCGATTGAAGATCAACAGGTAAAGAAGCTTCGAAGGAAGCATGTACCTATAGTAAAGGTCAAGCGGGATGCCCGTAGAGGTCCCGAATGCACGTGGGAGGTTGAATCCACGATGAAAGAAAAATACCCTTAATTGTTTCAGTAAATCTCGGGTCGAGATTTATTTTAAGGGGGTGAGGATGTAACACCTCGAAATTTTGTGTCCAATAAATAAATGACACGTGTCAAATACGACAAAAATAATATAAACCGGATTTGATTAAGATATGCGGTAGGATTTTCGAATACGTCGACATGTTAATTTTCTACCTCTGAGCGACTTCGTCATTATGAATCCCAAGACCCTAAGCAAAATTAATAGGCATCTAATATATCTTAATCCGGTAATTACTAATAATCAAAAGTGTTCAAGTTTGCTAAATATTAGATTTTAAAGAAATAATGCAATACAAATAATGGTTCTTAAACCCCATCCTTATGCAAGCCCATAATACATGGTGATATATGGCTAGGCATGGGTTAAAAGGGGCCTCATACTGACTTGTCCCGGATTCAAAAACATATATTGCAAGTTGACCGTTCAATGCATGAAAGGTTAATTTTTTTGCCACTGATGAGCGTTTACGGACCGTAAGGGTCATGCCTTACGGACCGTAAGGGGGTGAAGGGGTACAAGTATTTCCGCCATAGGCTTACGGACCGCAAGGCCCATGCCATACGGTCCGTAAGCGACGCCCAGCGACAGAAAGTTGGCTGTTGGCTGTTTAAAGCGGTAAATCATTAATGTAAGGATCTTCCAGAGATATGGGCGACCCCTAATCACTTCCTAACACTTTAGGACAGTTGTTGATCATCAAGGAACCCTTGTAGGCCTTGTTGTGATGATCCTATGCATCAACATTGCCTATAAAAGGCCACATTGTGCAAACAAGTTCCTCACACCTTGTTCTGCCTTCATTGATCACATCTGGAGCTCAAGAACACTCTCTACTCATCTCTTGTCTTGCATAGGACTTCAGTAAGTGTGCTTGACCCTTTCTTATTTAGTTTTTGCTTAGTTTTAGCTTAAAAGTCAATCCGTCGTAACTAACGGTTGACTTAACGGTTAATCACAGATGGTCCAGTGATTAACCGAATCAAAGGTAGTTATATGTTGGTATTCATGTGGGCATTAAACCCTTAAAAGGGTTCCCCCTGATCACCACTCTAACTAGTTCAAATATCGAGTCAAACATGCTTAGAAAAAGTCATCAGAAATGTTATTTTGCGATTTCTTGCATAATCTGTAATGTAGATGATATGTAACCTGTTTGAACACTCATAAAACATGATAATAAGTATATAAACTAGTCTAAGCTTGTTTGATCCGACCATTTATTGTTTTGACCCGGTTCGGAGCCGAAAGTCGCAAAAGTTTGACTTTTGCATTGACTTCAGTTCTGACCCGTTAAAGTTTGATATAGATATGCCTTAGGACTCTCTTAGGACCAGGTTATATGATGGTATAAACCTCTGTGACCGGTTCGTTGCTTGTCCGAGTCTTTTACACATTTACGTTAAATGCTTAAAAGTTGACCGTAACGCCCTTTTTAATTTAGAACGAGAATTTCGGACATATGAAAGGATCATAACCTTGGTTACTGATTTCTAAGCATGTCCCTAAAATTTCACGTCAATCCGAGGTCCAGAATAGGAGTTATGCTAACTAGCGCAAATTACGGAACTTTAGTAATTAGATAGCGCAATTAGCATAACGCCTATCTAAACCCGGATTTCGACACCAAACCTTTTGCTCACTGATGTAAAATAATATTTTGGGATTTTTAAAGATTTTTAATTATTTTTAACCTGTTCATAACCTGCGGTTATGGCAACGGTTCGGTAAATACCGAATATGCCCTTTTCGGCCATAACTTGAGTTCTACAAGGTCTTTTGACCCGATTCCAGTTGCTACTGATTTTAAATAATAAATAAAGTATTTTAGACTTTATAAACTGATCGGGAAACTCAGATTTCCTGTAGAACTCAGAAACCTCTTTTATAATCTTTAAAAAGACCGAAATACCCATACGGGGCATAATATGAACTTAAACTCGTTACGGGCATTACGGAAGGTATCCTACTGATACCACAACCTCTTTAAGGCATATTGACTTAGGAAAACAGTGTAGGACTCTTACGGATACCCGATGCGCCTTTTGCGCGCACGGTTCGGCTTATGTAACTAGTTTACATAAATTAGCCGAAACGGGTCAAACCATATTGTTTTGACCCCAAAATACAGAGTGTGATTATTATACCCCTATAAAAAAAGTCTTCAAACTTGTTGGGTCAAAATCACATTCCATTCCCGGTTATCGCCTTTCACGCAATTAAACCGTATCTATCCGTCGAAACTGACCGGTCTAAGCTACGGCTAAATTAAAGACCCGTTAGGATTCTAATAGGTTAATTTAAACCTTCGTTCCAGAATAGGGGACCAGTAAAAGCTATCTGCAATTTATTTCAATTAAGGAATTATACTTACAAAGGTAAATACTTTTAACTTATTTTCCGTTATACGGGCTTGGGTTACGGTATTTAAAATACCGCTTGGTCGGGCAATTGACCCCAACTCATTAGTAGTTGGGTATATTATCAATGTGACCCGTTTAAAAACTTGTTTTGTTGGCTTTACGCCTTTGGGGGCTTAATGACCATGTCCCGGATATCCTCGGCAGCATTTACGAATGGCCACGACCATGACATCCGGGTGTAGGCGTACACCCGGCATTATGTCCATGACTATAAAAGTGTAGCCGTTGGTTACCCGCCACGGTTTTATGCTATGTGGTGTGTCTATTAAACTTTAACCCGGCACGACCCGGGCGACCGAACGCATAGTAACATGTAATTCTTTACAAGATTTGATTATAAATTATCCCAAGTTATAAAGAGTTTGTGCCTTGAGCATTTAAACCAATTTTATCAAACATTTTACAAAAGTGTCAGTTGATTGTATTTACCAGTGTAAACTGACGTATTTTCCCCAAAAAGACTAAATGCAGGTACTATGCGTAATTGGCTGGGATTTCTTCTTAGCATCATTAGAAGTCTCGCAAGCTTAAGATGCCTGAAGTCTGTTGAACAATACTTTATTATTATTTGATCCCCTGTGGATTTTGTTTCAACAATGGTGATACTTTGATATTACACTTAACGTTGAAATATATTATCTTTATGCTTCCGCTGTGCATTCATATATATTGTGTGGTTTGACTATAATGTTGCCAACTGTGTCACGGTAATCCCCCACCGGGCCCACCGGTGAGACACGTGGAAATCGGGGTGTGACAAATACTTGCGTCGTATGATAAGACATCTTGAACCGCATCGTATGGAGCTTCATTTGGACAGTACCAAGAATCACCTCCAGCAGCTGCTCTTTGGTCCTTTTCTTGTTCGAGAAGAGTCTTCTATTTCTTTCATTCCACATGAAATATGCTGAAGCACTAACCACCAACTTAGCAACAATATGTCTTGCCGATGATGAGTTCGCTATCCCCAATAAGAATTCCATGATATCGTACCAAATGCTCTGGACCGAAGCCATACCAGCTAAATCCTTAACCCCATTCCACACCTGAGCCGTATACTCACACTCAAAGAATAAATGATCGTGGGAATCTGGACCAAAAGTTGTGACAACCCTCACTAAATCAGGTATACGTACGGTTTAATTAATAATTAATTACTGCTTAATTACTGTGCTTGTTTGAAATTACTGATGAACTGCTACTTGATTTCTGATACTTGTACATACCTGCATCATACTTTAATTACCGTCACTATATTATTTACACGCTGAACCCTAGTGACAAACATGATGCACAAAAGCACAGTAGCACTATGAACGGATAACCTATTGAACATGCTGATAAGCCAGCATCAGGCAGATATTGCCTCTAAGGCCTGTATGAGCCAGAAAGATTTTACTACACCCATAGTGAGTGTAGGGATACAAGGATTATAGAACTGCGTCTCTAGGAATAAGATACAATGACAGGATGTGCCTAGGACATACACTAAGCACAAAACTCAGCACTTTAATTAACAATTCAGCTTTTAGCTAACTAATAAAGTGCCAAAACATGAGAAAATATTACTAGACACTTTCCAAAGTGTCGGGAATAAGTTGTGTCACTAAAAAGGGTATTAACGACACCTAAAAGCTTTGTTAAGCACTTTAACGGATTACTATCCAACCGAACAACCGGACTATACCCGGAACATGAAAATATTGCCATTAACATTATTTGTCTTTTTCTGAGCCAGTTAGGGTCCCTAAATACCCTAACACCCGCCATAAAGCACAATGCACAACTAACCGGGTTAAGCACTTAACTAACTTACTTAACCTAACTAATAACCAACTAATAGTTACAATCCAACCAAGAACCCCCCCCCCCTTGGCCGATTTCGGTCACTATGTGACCATAACTTGTACCATTCTTGATTATTATATTATCTTGTGTCCCATATCAAAGAGACAAGAGAACCATTGGATCTTAATCACAATTTTGCCTATAAGTTCAAGTGTGTGCACATATGATCATTCACCATCCAACCACACAAACTACTCTCTCTCTCTTGCTCTACAACTCTCGGCCGAACACCCCCTTATATATCCAACCATTTTTCGATTTTGTTCATCACATTCCAAGCTCATTCTAGTGTCAAGGATCACGTATAAGGAGTCTTGGTGTACTCGGAGCATAAAGGACCTTCTCTCGTTGCTTTTATCCACCCATTTTGCGCTTAGATTCTTCCCTAGCCCCGAGCTAGTGGTATGTTGCTTGAATCACCTATCGAACTATTTTGAAGTGGTTAATATGATGTGTAACGGTTAAAACTCGAAATCTTACAAGTTGATGCATTAAAGTCTATTAAAAACACTTAAAATGATGGTTAAAAGCTCATATGATGTGTAAATGTTGTAGTAATTGATTTATGTGGTTATTTGGACCCGATCTATGTTGTGGTAGCTCGGATCATCATTTTACCCGGGTTGGTCATGATCATGGATCATGACATAAGGTTGTTTTGAATGTAACAAGGGTTAAAGGGTGAAACTCTACCACACACGAATCATGAACTTGGTAAAAGCATTTTTACTTGTGAAATAGTGTTTAAAACTAGCAGATCTACGTATCTACAAGTGGTATTTTCAAAGGACCGAGTGTCAAGAAAATCATGTTTTCTAAAGATGGATCTTACACTAACAAGAATGATATTTAACACAACACTTGTGTAACACAAAGATCCGACAAAATAACTATTTTTGTAAAATTTACAAGAAGATGTAAAGACGGACTTTCTATAAAAACGGGGTTTTTACGAAATCAGATTGATTTGTATAAAGATCCGCTAAAAGTAATGAGGTTACTACATAGTTTTGGAAAAACTACAAGTTCATGAAACTTTTGCTAATTATATGTTTCTTAACTAGTTTGTTGATATATTGAATATTGTTTTGATTAAATAAGAAAATTGTTGGATTGATTTGTAAAAGAAAATGATACGCTTGAAAGCGTGGCCACCTCCAGTTACAGAGGAAACTCTGGCGAAATTTTTCCAAAAACCTAACACTTAGAATTATTTTCACTATAAGTGTTAGACATACTTTTCGACATGTTTTCAAAGTATAAGTTTCGCCACGACTTTATTTACAAAATATCGGAGGTGGGATTTCACAAAATAAAACTTAGTAAGTATATATTTAATATATATATTTTTCATAAATCACTTGATGCGTGTTTATGATTATTTTGTGAAGATACATAAATGTTATTTTTAGAGTAAAAATAATAATATCGAAGGATAACGAATCCAAAATAATACGAACGCTTTCACCATACACATATAAGTTACACGGGTAATTATTATTACCACTCGATCGTTAAAACGTAACTTACGCATTTTACGGAAATATTTATGAACGCGTATATTTGACAAAGTATTATTTTGGGAGAATTTTGTTAAGTAAAAATGTAATATTTTTGAGAAAAATATTTATATTTTGGAATTGGAAATAAATATATATATATTAAGTGAGACTTAATAATATATTTCGTACGCACATGTATTAAATTCTCCATCCTTGGGAAGGAAAATCACTACCAAGCATTTACCAACTGTAAACATGAAATAGTTGTCTAACTATTTCCCAAAAACCTAAATCTTAAAGCTAAGGCACGGCCATCCGTCTAATAGAATTAGTACATGTAGGTCGTTGCACAGCCGCTTGACTTGGAGTATTACTTGGTAGAGACGCACCGCTGTGAGTTCATGTCCCCCCTTTTCTCTTAACTGTTTTCAGTTTTCTAAACTACGGGGGTGAAATACATGTTACTTTGATTATGAATACTTTATACATGGTATGGTTAGTATAAGGAGGGTTACTATTTAGATCATGTGAATGGGTAGGCGGAAACTTGAGGTCATTAATCCTCAGGGTAGGACCGAGGGGCAGGAGCGATAGATCTATTTGGGTGTAGCGAGCCCAGTCCCAGGCCCAGCATAACGGACCTCGGGATGACTTTGTACCCGGCGCATAAATCTGCTAGGTTTGAGCCTTCCTACTTGCATTTCACACATATCAATGGCCTTGCAAACCATTGGTGATCTCTTTTTTTTCCTTATCTGCTACATACCAGGATTTTTATACAAACAAAGGTTTATTTGCTCACTTACACATGAACTCGCTCAACATTATTGTTGATTTTTCAACTTACATGTATTTCAGGGAATTAAAGGATCTGGCACGGTACGGCACGTTTTCCCGCTGCACTAGTACGAGGTCATCCGGGTTTAGGGAATGTGACTCTTTCCTGGACAAGTCACAGTCCTTAAACCGTGTTTGTGTTATGTTGGTGTTTGTGTTTGTTGAACAATGTTTATGTCGTTAGGTTGTGTTACCGTTAAAACAATGTTATTGTATTTTGGTTTTAAACTTAATCGAATGGATGATCTTGCATGATTTTTTCATATAGCTTTGTTATGGTTAAGCTATGGTATTAAGAAGTCACACCAAATTAACCACGCTTCCGCAAAGCCAGGGTGTGATAGCTTTGTATCAGAGCTCTGACCATAGCGAACTAGGATTCCTTCTCGAGTCTAGACTATGATCACTAGGGCTCTCACGAAAACATTTTTACTGCATACCACTTAAGTCCAGATCCAAAACCTTTTTATAAACAAATGTTGAGCACATTTTATTTATTTATTTTTAGGCTCAGTCTTGGAGGCTGAGGCTCGGTCTTGGAGGCCGAGGCTCGATCTAAGAGATCGAGGTAGATGGCTAGAGAGGCTAGAAAGAGTAGGCTCAGTCTTGGAGGCTGAGGCTCGGTCTTGGAGACCGAGGCTCGATCTAAGAGATCGAGGTAGATGGCTAGTAAGACTAGGAAGAATAGGCTCAGTCTTGGAGGCTGAGGCTCAGTCTTGGAGGCCGAGGCTCGATCTAAGAGGTCGAGGTGGATGATAGAGCAGTCTTAGAGACTGGGAAGAATTTGGCTAGTGGGACTAGGAGTGTCAGTCTAGGAGACTGGGAGGCTAGTGGGACTAGGAAAATTATGTGATTTCTTACTTGGTGACTAATGTGCTTACCTGATTGTATGACTGATTATTTGTGCATAATTGTGTTTTTGTTACAGACACATGGACTCGCCCGGTACTGGCGACTCAGACACCACCGGACCTAGACCTATAGTATCTGATGACGTAGCATCTTCAGAGCATGAGGTGCACACGTCGGACGTTTCTAGCACGGACCAGGACGACTTCCAGCCCTTCGCGCTACCTGACGAGGCTGGTGAGCTCGCCGATGGCCCTCTTATTGGGGACCTACCGTTAGTGGAGATCCCTGCTCCCATACCCTTAGCTGTTTACCCTGCCTACGATTTACTTCTTGACGCCGAGGCTGATGGCGATATTGATCTGTTTGACGACGATCTCCTAGAGGACGATGAGGAGGGCGAGGCCCTCATAGCTGACGGAGGACTTTTACTGCTCGCAGATGCTCCAGCTGTGGAGTCACCTGCACACTCACCTGCTCCAGACTCCTTCGAGTCTGTGGCCTCCGCACCTTCCCACACTCTGAGCGCACAGCACTTTTCACATGGTTCAGATCCTGACCAGGCATCCTCTGTTGCTCCTATACCTAGCTTTGCTTTCGACCATGATGATGTGGAGGACTCTGATCCTATTTTTCCCCCAGGGTTCGACCCGGACCAGGATATAGAGTTTATACCTATGGATCAGCCTATGGAGGATCTAGTCGACCCAGCTGACCCAGTGGATCCCATCGACCCTGAGTTTGACTTTGAGATGGCTTTTGATGATCCCGAGCCTGTCATCGCCCCTGAGCAGGCAGCCGCTCTAGACCCAGTGCTTGAGCATGACCCCGTTCATGTTGGCCTACCTATTGAGCCTGTGATTGCTGACCCACCTATAGATGATCACCCTATGGATGCTCCGTTGTTGGAGGGCGATCATGTCATTGCTGCTGATCATGTTGATCACCCACTTATTGCTGATGCACCCGTTCACCCTCTTGTTGCTCCCCCACCGGATCCCGTTCCACTAGAGCCCGAGCATGCACTGTTCGCGACCCACATGGATCCACGAGATGAGCACGCACAGCACGGGTGGATTCTTGCTGATGATGAGGTTCCACCCATTCCCCCTCAGATCACTGATACTCGTCACGTTGATACCTCCTTTTCATTCCCTCAGTTTACACCTCCAGCGCAACCTGGAGAGGGTTCCTCGGCCCATCCCTTTGGGCATGTGCCGACGTCTGTTCCCTTCATGCCACAGTTTCCACCTGTTTTACCCCCTGTTTCTCCATATCATGTGGCACCTTTTGATCCAGCCAGGGAGCCGTTTCTCTGGTCATCACCACCTGTTATGCCACCGACCGACCCCTACCATCCCTTCCACATGGGGCACACTATTGAGGACGTCTTGATGTCTTTTGTCGCTCAGCACGAGGCACACACACAGCACATTCAGGAGCTGGAGAGAGCTCAGCCGCCACCGTGTCAGTGCCAGGGTCAGACCCACTCTCCTTTGCAGCCTTCTCGACCTGTACCCCCAGATTATGTTGCACGCCTCTTTGCACTAGAGCAACAGGTTGCTTCCTTCCTTCGTACCCAGGGAGCCATGGAGGAGGACTGGCTCCAGTTGCGTCGTTTGTTTTACACTCACTTTCTCCCTCCTCCACCGCCATCCGTATAGAGCTCATCAGTGCCGTTTGAGTAGACGTTGGTGAGAAGACAGCGATTGCTTTTGATTGCACAGCATTTTTGGAGACTACTTTCTGATTATGACTTTTGTTGATTTTGTACATGGGATGTAGTGACACTGATTTGAAATAGTTTTTGGATAGGGGTGATGTAGCCTTGAGTCGATTGATGTTGTATGACACTGTGATGTACTTGTACACTTACTATGTGGTCTCGATATATGGCAATCGCAGTATTCTCATCATATTTGATGCTTGATTGA
Organism: Helianthus annuus; assembly: GCF_002127325.2. NCBI lineage: Eukaryota > Viridiplantae > Streptophyta > Magnoliopsida > Asterales > Asteraceae > Helianthus > Helianthus annuus. The sequence goes on along the minus strand of NC_035438.2, from coordinate 103,450,695 downwards.
TTATTTATGTTTTTATGACATGGGACGTTGTGTGAATGATATTTGTGACAAGAGATGATATGTGAGTGATATAACATGAGATGTTATGTACTATTACTATTATTATATACGTGCGCTTTACTATGGCCTGACCGACGTAAACACATATTTTAGAAGATGCCGCCGAGACGTCAAGAACCGTAAATGCCTACCAATCAGGCAGAACTCCAGCAAATCATTGTTGCTGCCATCGCACAATACGCCGCCTCTCAAGGAGGGACTAGTGAAAGCAACTCTGGCAACACTGGCAACAACAACAACCCACCTCATGGTAATACTAAGTCATTTAGACATACCATGACCTAATTGGATATCTATAGCAAAGATGCTAATGTCGTTCACATGTTATACTGTACGTGCAGGGTGCACCTACAAGCAGTTTCTAGACTGCAAGCCGGTCAACTTTGATGGCACAGGAGGTGCTGTCGCCTTTGTTCATTGGGCTGAGAAAACCGAATCTGTTCTTCGCATGAGCAAATGCGCACTAGATCAGCAAGTCACCTATATCTCTGGGCTATTCTTGGATGGAGCCCTATCGTGGTGGAATTTGCAAGTACAGACACTTGGTGAAGCTGCTGCCTACGCACTAACCTGGACCGAACTAAAGGAACTTATGCGCAAAAAGTACTGTTCCCGCGCTGAAATCCAAAGATTGGAAACAGAGTTCTGGCATTTAAAGATGGAAGGTCCAAAGATCGCAGAATACGTTCAGAGGTTTCATGACTTATCGCATGTGGTACCCTACATGGTCACTCCAGAGTTCAAAAGGATTGAACGTTTTATTTGGGGATTAGCTCCTCAAATCATAAGCATGGTGACCTCCTCCAAGCCTGCGACTATTACTGAGGCGATTGATTTGAGCGTGGCTCTCACAGAGGAAGCTATTTGCCTGAACAAGTTTAATGAAGCTGAGCCAAAGAAGAAAGAGACTCATGTGGAGTCATCAGGAGGTAACAAGCGGAAGTTTTCAAACTTTAAGCAAGGCACTAGCGGTGTGGTTAAGAAAGGGGAACCAAGCACGCCAGCTCAGGTTACAGCTGGTAGTGGGAGGAAAGGAAAAGGATACATGGGCACCCAGCCCAAGTGTAATACCTGCCAGCGCCACCATTCTGGCCGCTGTGGTTTGAAAGTTTGTGAAGCTTGTGGAAAGACTGGCCACTTGAAGGATTCTTGTTGGGCCATAGCTGGCCAGAGAGGCCAGGGAGGATTCGGAAACAGAAACACCAACCGGGGCGGAAATGGAAATCGCCCACAAGGGAACAATGGAGGTGATGGAAATCGAGTTAACAATGCTAATCAAGCGGGCGCTGTGAATCGTAATCAGAGGAATAATCAAGCTGGTGGAAATGGGCAAAGATCCGGATGCTTCAACTGTGGTGATCTTGGGCGCTACAAGAGGAACTGCCCAGAGTTGAACCAAGCCCATGGAAGAGTGTTTAATATTGAAGCAAGGGAAGCGCGCCAGGATCCCAATGTCGTTACCGGTACGTTCCCTGTAAACCAACGCTATGCATCCGTTTTATTTGATACTGGCGCCGATTATAGCTTCGTGTCGTTAGAGTTTAAGAATATGCTTGGTCTAGTCGCTAGTAAATTAGATGTTCCGTACTCAATCGAATTGGCTAATGGAAAGTTGGTAGAAGCCAATGAAGTTATCAGAGGATGTGTGATCGAATTGGGAGAGCGTGAGTTTGCTCTGGATCTACTACCAGTCCAGTTGGGAAGCTTCGACGTGGTGGTAGGAATGGATTGGTTATTAGGCAACAAGGCTGAGATAGTTTGTCACGAAAAGGTAGTTCGTATCCCAACTAGTGATGGTGAGACAATTGTGGTTCACGGAGAAAAGCGTGATACACCGTTAAGGATTATCAGCTGCCTCAAAGCGCGAAAATGTTTACAGAATGGATGTGCTGCCTTTCTGGCACACATTGTGGATAAGAAAGCTGAAGAACCGAAGATCGAAGACATCCCTGTCGTGAGGGAATATCCAGAAGTCTTCCCAGAGGACTTGCCTGGATTACCACCTCAGAGGCAAGTGGAGTTTCGCATCGACTTAGTTCCAGGCGCCGCGCCTGTGGCTAAGGCACCCTATAGACTTGCTCCGTCTGAGATGCAAGAACTGTCGACACAACTTCAGGAGTTGTTAGACAAGGGATTTATCCGACCAAGCTTCTCGCCTTGGGGAGCTCCGGTCTTGTTTGTCAAGAAGAAGGACGGTAGCTTTCGAATGTGCATTGACTACCGGGAGTTGAACAAGTTGACGATCAAGAATAGATACCCCCTGCCAATGATTGATGATCTGTTTGACCAACTGCAAGGCTCAAGCTTTTACTCTAAGATCGATCTTCGATCTGGATACCATCAGTTAAGGATACAAGAGGAGAGTATCCCGAAGACAGCCTTCAGAACTCGATATGGACACTACAAGTTTCTAGTCATGCCGTTTGGGTTAACAAACGCACCTGCAGTGTTCATGGATTTGATGAATAGAGTTTGCAAGCCGTATTTGGATAAGTTCGTGATAGTGTTCATCGATGATATCTTGATTTATTCAAAGACGAAGGCCGAGCACGAATAGCATTTAAGGGCCATTTTGGAATTGCTGAAGAAGGAACAGCTGTATGCCAAGTTCTCTAAGTGCGAGTTTTGGCTACGAGAAGTCCAGTTCCTTGGACACGTGGTGAATGGAGATGGAATTCATGTTGATCCCACCAAGATCCAAGCGATCAAGAATTGGGAAACGCCAAAGACGCCAACCGAGATTCGACAATTCTTGGGTTTGGCTGGATACTATCGGAGATTCATTGAGAATTTTTCAAAGATCGCTCAACCATTGACGCTCCTCACGCAGAAAGATAAGAAGTTTGATTGGGGAATCAAACAAGAAGAAGCGTTCCAGATATTGAAGGATAAGCCCTGCAACGCACCAATCTTAGCACTACCGGAAGGTACATATGATTTTGTGGTATACTGTGACACCTCACGTCAAGGATTGGGTTGCGTGTTGATGCAACGCCAAAAGGTTATTGCTTATGCGTCACGACAGCTGAAAGTGCACGAAAAGAACTATACCACTCACGATTTGGAACTCGGCGCAGTGGTTTTTGCTTTAAAGATCTGGAGACACTACCTTTATGGTACGAAATGTACAATTTTCACAGATCACAAGAGTCTACAACATATATTCAACCAGAAGGAGTTGAATATGAGACAAAGACGATGGGTAGAGTTGTTGAATGACTACGACTGCGAGATAAAGTATCATCCAGGGAAGGCAAATGTGGTCGCCGATGCCCTAAGTCGAAAAGAGAGGATCAAGCCCATAAGGGTTAGGGCTTTAGAAATGATAATTCAGACCGATCTTTCCTTGCGCATTCGTGTCGCGCAGAAAGAAGCTCTCAAGGAAGGGAACCTTGAAGAAGAATATCTCCGTGGGATGGAGAAGCTATTGGTACCAAACAGGGAAGGAACGTTATGTTTTGAGAAAAGGATTTGGGTTCCTTTGTTTGGAGGTTTAAGGAAGGTTATTTTCGATGAAGCTCACAAATCTCGGTACTCTATCCACCCTGGAGCGGATAAGATGTACCAGGACCTCAAGGATTATTATTGGTGGCCTAGGATGAAAGGCGATGTGGCCGTTTATGTGAGCAAATGTTTAACTTGCGCTAAGGTTAAAGCGGAATACCAGAAGCCTTCAGGACTTCTGCAACAACCGGAAATTCCCAAGTGGAAGTGAGAACAAATCTCCATGGATTTTGTTACGAAGTTGCCAAGAACGCCAAAAGGCCATGACACTATTTGGGTGATAGTGGATCGATTAACGAAATCTGCACACTTCTTACCTATCAGAGAGAAGGATAATACGAGCAAGTTGGCCGAAATTTACATGAGAGAAATTGTTACACGCCATGGAGTACCTCTCTCGATCATCTCTGATAGAGACGGAAGGTTCGTATCAAGGATTTGGCAATCCTTCCAAGAAGCTTTTGGCTCGCAATTGAATATGAGCACCGCGTTTCACCCACAGACCGACGGGCAAAGCGAACGTATGATACAGACCTTGGAAGACATGCTGAGAGCATGTGTGATGGATTTGGGCGGTAGCTGGGATAAGCATTTGCCTTTGGTCGAATTTTCATACAACAACAGCTACCACACCAGTATTGGTGCTGCACCATTCGAAGCTCTATATGGCCGCAAGTGCAGATCACCGCTTTATTGGTCTGACGCAGGTGATAGACAGTTGGTTGGTCCTGATGTGGTCCAGGAAACCACAGATAAGATTGCACAGATCCGAGATCGCATCAGTGCGGCTCATAACCGTCAGAAAGCCTACGCGGATCGAAAAAGGAAACCTCTGGAGTTTGAGGTAGGAGATATGGTTTTGTTGAAGGTATCACCCTGGAAGGGTGTGGCACGCTTCGGGAAGCGTGGGAAGTTGAATCCGCGGTATATTAGTCCGTTCAGAATTCTGGAAAGAATTGGGTCCGTAGCATACAAGTTGGATCTACCTGCCGAACTGAATGGTGTTCACGACACGTTCCACGTATCAAATTTAAGGAAGAGTCCAACGCAAGATACCGTTGTCATTCCTACCGATGAAATTCATGTTGACGACACGCTCCACTTCGTTGAAGAACCTGTTGAGGTTACGGATTGGAAAGTGAACAAGACCCGCTAGAGCAGTGTCAAGCTCGTCAAGGTTCGTTGGAATGCCAGACATGGTCCTGAATACACCTGGGAACGTGAGGACGTGATGAAAGAGAAATACCCCCACTTATTTCCCAAGAACCCTGCGACTAGAAGCAGAACTTAAAATTTCGGGACGAAATTTTTCTAACGGGGGGAGAATGTGACAACCCTCACTAAATCAGGTATCCGTACGGTTTAATTAATAATTAATTACTGCTTAATTACTGTGCTTGTTTGAAATTACTGATGAACTGCTACTTGATTTCTGATACTTGTACATACCTGCATCATACTTTAATTACCGTCACTATATTATTTACACGCTGAACCCTAGTGACAAACATGATGCACAAAAGCACAGTAGCACTATGAACGGATAACCTATTGAACATGCTGATAAGCCATCATCAGGCAGATATTGCCTCTAAGGCCTGTATGAGCCAGAAAGATTTTACTACACCCATAGTGAGTGTAAGGATACAAGGATTATAGAACTGCGTCTCTAGGAATAAGATACAATGACAGGATGTGCCTAGGACATACACTAAGCACAAAACTCAGCACTTTAATTAACAATTCAGCTTTTAGCTAACTAATAAAGTGCCAAAACATGAGAAAAATATTACTAGACACTTTCCAAAGTGTCGGGAATAAGTTGTGTCACTAAAAAGGGTATTAACGACACCTAAAAGCTTTGTTAAGCACTTTAACGGATTACTATCCAACCGGACTATACCCGGAACATGAAAATATTGCCATTAACATTATTTGTCTTTTTCTGAGCCAGTTAGAGTCCCTGAATACCCTAACACCCGCCATAAAGCACAATGCACAACTAACCGGGTTAAGCACTTAACTAACTTACTTAACCTAACTAATAACCAACTAATAGTTACAATCCAACCAAGAACCCCCCCCCCTCCTGGCCGATTTCGGTCACTATGTGACCATAACTTGTACCATTCTTGATTATTATATTATCTTGTGTCCCACATCAAAGAGACAAGAGAACCATTGGATCTTAATCACAATTTTGCCTATAAGTTCAAGTTTATGCACATATGATCATTCACCATCCAACCACACAAACTACTCTCTCTCTCTTGCTCTACAACTCTCGGCCGAACACCCCCTTATATATCCAACCATTTTTCGATTTTGTTCATCACATTCCAAGTTCATTCTAGTGTTAAGGATCACGTATAAGGAGTCATGGTGTACTCGGAGCATAAAGGACCTTCTCTCGTTGCTTTTATCCACCCATTTTGCGCTTAGATTCTTCCCTAGCCCCCGAGCTAGTGGTATGTTGCTTGAATCACCTACTCGAACTATTTTGAAGTGGTTAATATGATGTGTAACGGTTAACACTCGAAATCTTACAAGTTGATGCATTAAAGTCTATTAAAAACACTTAAAATGATGGTTAAAAGCTCATATGATGTGTAAATGTTGTAGTAATTGATTTGTGTGGTTATTTGGACCCGATCTATGTTGTGGTAGCTCGGATCATCATTTAACCCGGGTTGGTCATGATCATGGATCATGACATAAGGTTGTTTTGAATGTAACAAGGGTTAAAGGGTGAAACTCTACCACACACGAATCATGAACTTGTGTAAAAGCATTTTTACTTGTGAAATAGTGTTTAAAACTAGCAGATCTACGTATCTACAAGTGGTATTTTCAAAGGACCGAGTGTCAAGAAAATCATGTTTTCTAAAGATGGATCTTACACTAACAAGAATGATATTTAACACAACACTTGTGTAACACAAAGATCCGACAAAATAACTATTTTTGTAAAATTTACAAGAAGATGTAAAGACGGACTTTCTATAAAAACGGGGTTTTTACGAAATCAGATTGATTTGTATAAAGATCCGCTAAAAGTAATGAGGTTACTACATAGTTTTGGAAAAACTACAAGTTCATGAAACTTTTGCGAATTATATGTTTCTTAACTAGTTTGTTGATATATTGAATATTGTTTTGATTAAATAAGAAAATTGTTGGATTGATTTGTAAAAGAAAATGATACGCTTGAAAGCGTGGCCACCTCCAGTTACAGAGGAAACTCTGGCGAAATTTTTCCAAAAACCTAACACTTAGAATTATTTTCACTATAAGTGTTAGACATACTTTTCGACATGTTTTCAAAGTATAAGTTTCGCCACGACTTTATTTACAAAATATCGGAGGTGGGATTTCACAAAATAAAACTTAGTAAATATATATTTAATATATATATTTTTCATAAATCACTTGATGCGTGTTTATGATTATTTTGTGAAGATACATAAATGTTATTTTTAGAGTAAAAATAATATTATCGAAGGATAACGAATCCAAAATAATACGAACGCTTTCACCATACACATATAAGTTACACCGGTAATTATTATTACCACTCGATCGTTAAAACGTAACTTACGCATTTTACGGAAATATTTATGAACGCGTATATTTGACAAAGTATTATTTTGGGAGAGTTTTGTGAAGTAAAAATGTAATATTTTTGAGAAAAATATTTATATTTTGGAATTGGAAATAAATATATATATTAAGTGAGACTTAATAATATATTTCGTACGCACATGTATTAAATCCCCCATCCTTGGGAAGGAAAATCACTACCAAGTATTTACCAACTGTAAACATGAAATAGTTGTCTAACTATTTCCCAAAAACCTAAATCTTAAAGCTAAGGCACGGCCATCCGTCTAATAGAATTAGTACATGTAGGTCGTTGCACAGCCGCTTGACTTGGAGTATTACTTGGTAGAGACGCACCGCTGTGAGTTCATGTCCCCCCCTTTTCTCTTAACTGTTTTCAGTTTTCTAAACTACGGGGGTGAAATACATGTTACTTTGATTATGAATACTTTATACATGGTATGGTTAGCATAAGGAGGGTTACTATTTAGATCATGTGAATGGGTAGGCGGAAACTTGAGGTCATTAATCCTCAGGGTAGGACCGAGGGGCAGGAGCGATAGATCAATTTGGGTGTAGCGAGCCCAGTCCCAGGCCCAGCATAACGGACCTCGGGATGACTTTGTACCCGGCGCATAAATCTACTAGGTTTGAGCCTTCCTACTTGCATTTCACACATATCAATGGCCTTGCAAACCATTGGTGATCTCTTTTTTTTCCTTATCTGCTACATACCAGGATTTTTATACAAAGGTTTATTTGCTCACTTACACATGAACTCGCTCAACATTATTGTTGATTTTTCAACTTACAATTTATTTCAGGGAATTAAAGGATCTGGCACGGTATGGCACGTTTTCCCGCTGCACTAGTACGAGGTCATCCGGGTTTAGGGAATGTGACTCTTTCCTGGACAAGTCACAGTCCTTAAACCGTGTTTGTGTTATGTTGGTGTTTGTGTTTGTTGAACAATGTTTATGTCGTTAGGTTGTGTTACCGTTAAAACAATGTTATTGTATTTTGGTTATAAACTTAATCTAATGGATGATCTTGCATGATTTTATTCATATAGCTTTGTTATGGTTAAGCTATGGTATTAAGAAGTCACACCAAATTAACCACGCTTCCGCAAAGCCAGGGTGTGACAGAAGTACACAACAAGCAACACATCATATTATAATTTGCATTACCTGAAGAGTGCCAGCTACTCATGATGTCCTGAGTCTTCAATTTCCTATTGACAATCAACCACATAATGAACGAGTGTTTTGGTATAGCCTGCGGAAACCACACCACACTCCCCCATTGAACTTCGGCATCGTGCAGCCGAATGTCATCCCAAACTGTAGATGTATTGAAGTCCTTCTGACTCCCTTGCCTTGATTTCCAAACTATCATATCTTTACGCATTGGATGAAGATTAAAATCATGAACATTTCGAAGCACATGGAACCGATTGAACCAATCCGATGGCCATCTCCACTCCCCATTCACAAACACATCCGCTAGCTTAGAGTTAAGATTGAAACCCGCATTTGCTATCAAACGAGGGGTGACGATAGAGATAATCGGATAAACCTCGTGCCATTTATCATACCACACCCTTGTATCCGTTCCATCTCCAACTTTAGTCCATATATACTCGCGAACATCCGATCTAAGTTGAAGTATCTTCCTCCAACTCCAAGTAATATTATTCCTTATCGGTAACTCCCAACAACTTTTGTCACCAATACGATATGAGTGAATCCACTTCACCCACAAGGACTCACGATGAGTTAGCAAGCTCCAAATATGCGATATCATAAGTGCATTATTCATGTCTTCAACCCGCCGAATACCCAGCCCCCCTTCACCTCTAGGAAGGCAAACCCTTTTCCATTGAACCTTAGCTTTTCCTTTAATCTTGTTCCCTTGGGACCATAAGAAACACCGCATCCCATCTTCAAGTTCATATATAATACGCTTTGGTAAAATGAAAACCGAGGCCCAATATATATGCATGGATGTGACAACTCGAACTTTCGACTTGCTTTGATGTAACGTTATGTGATTAAGAGAACTGAATTATATGATTTTAAATGAATATTTGTTTACGTGTGTTATGTGTGTATGTATGTTATGCGTTGCATGAGCCCAAACTACACAAACCGGTCACACAAGCCCTTTGGGCCACACTTGAAATCGGACTCCATTTGATACCCGAGTTGGGCTCGGCCCACTCCCCACTCGCAACACAAAACCAGGACTAGGGGTTTGTTTTACCACTTTTGAAAATCACAAACACACACACAACTCTATTTGCTCTCTCCCTTTCTCGGTTTGCTTAGGATCCGAAGGCACAAGAACATCCGATCATTCTCTTGTTCGGATCACCTTTCTTTACTCGTAATCGGTTAGTGTTTTGTTTATGTTTTTGTGATAAGTGATTTTATGATTTCATGTTTAGATGAAACCGATTAGAATCTGCATGATTATGAACTAGGGCCGGTTAGATTATGTTGTTTATGATTGGTCTTCGGATTGATTTCATGATGATAGATAATGTTCATGTAATTGGCTTGCTCATGAAATCGGATATATGTGTTTTGTATGATGTTAATCGGCTCATGTGTATAGTCAAGGGTCACAAGAAATCGGATGGTATGATATAAGTTAAACGGTAATCGGAATGCTTGTAATCAGTCGATGTGCTAGACGATTCGGATTAAATGTTATGATATATGTTTATGCGAATTGTTAAGAATTGTTCATATGATTGTTAGGGTTCATGAGAGTTCTTGATAAAATACATTGTTTGATCGATAACATGCTAAACGAATTGTTAGAAATCTGTTAATTGAGTTGGGTATATTTGGAAACTATTATGTGATTGAAACCGATCTGCATGAAATCAGGAAAACCAGTTACACACACGGTTGCGACTCGGTACCACTCGTTGCGAGTCGGAACCCCACTCGAGACCACAAACAGCACCAGCCGAGACCACGGTTGCGAGTCCCGTTGCGACTCGTAACCAGACCATGATGAACCGAGATCACCATTGCGACTCGCAACCAGCTGTTGCGACTCGTAATCTCCGGTTGCGACTCGAGATCTCCGTTGCGACTCGAGACCACCATTTACACGCACACTGTTTGGGCCTCCACTGTCACAGGCCCAATGGTTTGATTTGTGGACTGTTTGCTATTGGACCTTCACTATTACAGGCCCAACTGATTGGGCCGGACACTTGGCTATTTGTTTAAATGTCTGCTTTGGGCTGCTATTGGAATACGTGTTCATTGTCATGATTAATACGTGTTAGTAACCTACGTGTTTATACGAACCTGACTTGTGTGGTAACCCTACTAGGACGTGGTTGACCGCTATTAGTTCAAGAACCCTCTTTCCTTTGTGTATCTGCCGAGCAAACCAAGGTGAGTTCACACAGCCAAGGTATGGGATTCCCGGGTTGGGAATTGGGTTGGATATGTTATTGTAAAAGGAGTTACTCGTACTTACGCATATACCAGACTATAGACCATCGTCCTCAGGTTAGTCAGGACACGTTACGTAAAGCCTACGTAACCCAGTATATTTGCCATATGTCTCCCGGGTCGGGAGGACACGTTACGTAAAGCCTACGTAACCCAATACCATCTACTGGCTTCCAGGTCGGAAGGCCACGCTGCGTAAAGCCTACGTAGCCCCACGCGTACCACTGTCCTCGGGGAAGGGCACGTCACGTAAAGCCTACATGACCCTGTACGTTTTCCTCTTCTCGGTAGAGAAGAACACATGGTCGGAGGTTAGTCTAGTAAGTACCGTTAATGAGAAGCCCTCATTAGCCAGGATAAACATGGGAAGCCCCCACCAGTAATATGAACACAAGGTTTGGGAAGCCCCCACCTTTAGTACACACTAGTATGGGAAGCCCCCACTAGCTATACTTATGCACTATGTTATGAACTTACTTTCTGTGAACTCGCTCAACTAGTTTGTTGATTATTTGCTGCATGCCTTGCAGGACCTTAGGTACTTTATGGAGCTTGCACAGGGAGGAGCAGGTCGTTGTGGGATTTGGATTCATGAACGTTATTCGAACTCATATTTATTTTGAGATACATTACTATGCTTCCGCTATTTAAACGATGTTTGGTTTTGGAACATCAATCATGTCATGATGTTTTACTTTGGTTACTTTTATTATTAAATGCTATGTTTGATATGATTGATGGCTGGATCCTGGTCAGTCATGCTCCCAAGCGGTGGTACTCCGCGGGTGGATTTTGGGGGTGTGACAGATTGGTATCAGAGCCATTGGTTATAGAGAACTTGGTTTTAATATGGGAAAACGTTTTTATTAAAACCGGACTATAACCAGAACAGTGCTCTCAACGATCCACAACGACGCTTCGCTCCACGTGCAAGACTCGACATCCTAGGTAATAAGGTTATGTTTATTGCCTGTTTGCTAGAACTGCTTAGAACTTTGCTCGCATTACGATTAGATACACATGATACTATAGCGTGAGAAACCCTATGTGCTTACACTTTTCTGTCATCGCCCTATTCGCGAACCATTCTTACCTATGTTACTTGTTACAATGAAGATCATGTCTGGACGAATCAACATGACACAAGCCCAGCTAGAGGCTCTTGTTCAAGCTCAAGTTGCTGCGGCAGTTGCAGCAGCTCAAGCAGGTAGTATATCCTGCAGTATAGGCACACACTAGGATCTTTAGATCCTACATTAACTCTCGTATTTAACTTCGTCCTATTCGTACACAATAGGTCAACCAGCGCAGCAAGTTTGCACCTTTAAGAACTTCATGGACTGTCGTCCAAACTCTTTCAGTGGCACAGAGGGGGCAGTGGGACTCCTCCATTGGTTTGAAAAGTTAGAATCGGTATTCGAAATGTGCGAGTGCCCTGAGGCTCGCAAGGTCAAGTTTGCCACTGGTACTTTGGAGGGAATAGCACTGACTTGGTGGAACGCCCAAGTCCAGATCTTAGGGTTGGCAGCTGCTAACGCCACCCCATGGAACGATTTCAAGGAACTCATCAAGCGTGAGTATTGTACGCGTGAAGATATTCACAAGCTGGAAGACGAGCTGTATAATCTGAAAATGGTTGGATCGGAAATCGAAGCGTATACTAAACGGTCGAATGAGCTGGCCGTTCTGTGTCCTACTATGGTGGACCCTCCATACAAGCGCATTGAGTTGTATCTCAAGGGATTGGCGCCAGAAATTCAGAGCCACGTGACGTCGGCTAACCTCGAAAATATCCAGGAAATCCAGCGTCTCGCTCATCGTATCACCGATCAGGCAGTGGATCAGAATAAACTGCCCAAACGTGTTAACGCTACTGCTAACGTCACCACCTCAGTTACTCCTGCTACGTCTGGTGACAGTAAAAGAAAATGGGATGGAGATTCCAGTAAAGGTTCAGCATCTGTTCAGCCACAAGCTCAGCAGCAGAAGATTGACCACTATCAGAGTCCCAGTCAGCAATCCTCTGGTGGTCACAGACAGAGGAGATATCAGGGTAGTCAACCTAGGTGCCACAACTGCAACAGGCATCACCACGGCCCGTGTAACAAGGGTCGTTGTCAAAGGTGTCTTAAGATGGGTCACGAGGCCAAAGACTGTAGGAGTCCACGGCCTGCGAATCAGAATCAGCAGCAGCAACAACCAGCTCCACAGAACCAGCAGCAGCCACAGCGTGGAAACCGGGGATGTTTCCAGTGTGGGGCTGAAGGTCACTTCAAACGCGATTGCCCTCAGTTGAACCAGAATCGTAACAACAACAATCAGGGCAACGGGAACAACAACGGTGGAAACAACAACAACAACAACAACAACAACGGCAATGAAGCTCGTGGTCGTGCATTCGTGCTAGGTCGAGGTGACGCAGTGAACGATCCCAACGTTGTTATGGGTAAGTTTCTCCTCGACAATATTTACGTTACTGTTTTGTTTGATTCGGGTGCGGATACAAGCTATATGTCTGTGAAAATGTGTCAACTGCTAAAACGTGCACCAACACTTTTACCCACCAAACATGTAGTAGAGTTAGCTAACGGTAAAAGTCTAGAAGCCACGCACGTAGTTCAGGGTTGTAATCTTATCCTAGCTGGCCAAGCTTTCCCTATCGATCTCATTCCCATAGTGTTGGGTAGCTTCGACGTTGTGATTGGGATGGATTGGTTAACCCAACACCAGGCAGAAATTTTATGCAGCGAGAAGGTTATTCGCATTCCTCGTTCTGGTCAGGAACCTCTAGAAGTTCAAGGCGACAGGAGTGGTGCCGTGGTCGGCATCATCTCTTTCTTGAAGGCTCAGAAATGCTTACGTAAGGGGCACACTGCCATTCTGGCACTCGTTATAGACGCATCAGTAAAGGAAAAGAAATTGGAGGATATTCCAATTGTACGTGATTACCCTCAGGTGTTTCCTGAAGACTTACCAGGCTTACCGCCTCATCGTCAGGTCGAATTTCAAATCGAGCTCGCTCCAGGAGCAGCACCCATAGCTCGCGCCCCATATCGCTTAGCTCCATCGGAATTGGAGGAGCTGTCAAAGCAGCTACAGGAACTCTTGGAAAAGGGTTTTATTCGTCCAAGCTCTTCGCCTTGGGGAGCTCCAGTACTTTTCGTGAAAAAGAAAGACGGTACGTTCAGGATGTGCATCGACTACCGTGAACTCAACAAGGTGACGGTGAAGAACCGTTATCCTCTTCCGCGCATAGATGACTTATTCGACCAGTTGCAAGGGTCGTGCTACTATTCGAAGATAGACTTGAGGTCTGGGTATCATCAGCTGAGAGTCCGGGATGAGGACGTCTCCAAGACAGCCTTCAGAACTCGTTATGGTCACTACGAGTTTCTTGTCATGCCGTTTGGGTTAACGAACGCGCCTGCTGTATTTATGGATCTTATGAACAGGGTGTGCAAACCCTATCTCGACAAGTTCGTCATAGTATTCATCGACGACATCCTGATTTACTCCAAGAGTCGGGAGGAACACGAGCAGCATCTTCGTCTTATTTTGGAACTCCTTCGGAAGGAACAGTTGTACGCCAAGCTTTCTAAATGCGACTTCTGGCTCCGTGAAGTCCACTTCTTAGGCCATGTGGTAAACAGGGATGGGATCCATGTCGATCCATCCAAGGTAGATTCGATCAGAAACTGGCCTGCACCGCGTACGCCGACAGAAATACGTCAATTCTTGGGTCTGGCAGGTTATTACAGACGGTTTATTAGGGACTTTTCGAAGATTGCTCAGCCGCTTACGTTACTGACACAGAAGGGTGTTACCTATCGCTGGGGAGAGCCCCAGGAGACTGCTTTTCAGCACCTAAAGGATAGACTTTGCAGTGCACCTATCCTCTCATTGCCAGAGGGCACAGACGACTTCGTAGTTTATTGTGATGCATCCATTCGGGGACTTGGATGTGTGTTAATGCAGCACGACAAGGTTATCGCTTACGCCTCTCGTCAACTCAAGGTTCATGAACGCAACTACACGACGCACGATTTAGAGCTGGGAGCTGTTGTTTTCGCGCTTAAGATATGGCGACACTACCTGTACGGTACCAGGTGCACGATTTACACCGATCACAGGAGTCTCGAGCACATTCTTAAGCAGAAGGATTTGAATATGCGTCAACGACGATGGGTCGAGTTACTTAACGATTACGAATGCGCCATCAAGTATCATCCAGGCAAAGCCAATGTTGTGGCTGACGCCCTCAGTCGGAAAGACACTTTACCGAAGCGCGTGCGAGCGCTACAGCTTACGATTCAGTCTAGCCTTCCTGCACAGATACGAAATGCTCAGGTAGAAGCACTGAAGCCCGAAAACGTCAAGGCTGAAGCCTTACGCGGCTCACGGCAGCAAATGGAACAGAAGGAAGACGGCGCTTACTATGTAACGGGCCGGATTTGGGTCCCACTTTATGGCGGTTTACGCGAACTTGTAATGGATGAAGCTCACAAGTCTCGCTACTCGGTACATCCAGGGTCGGATAAAATGTACCACGACATCAGCACTACATATTGGTGGCCTAGTATGAAGGCCCATATCGCTACGTACGTTGGAAAGTGCTTGACTTGTGCGAGAGTCAAGGTTGAATATCAGAAGCCAGCAGGGCTACTTCAGCAGCCTAGGATACCTCAATGGAAATGGGAAGAAATTTCCATGGATTTCGTTACAGGCCTACCTAGATCCCAGCGTGGGAACGATACCATATGGGTGATCATGGATCGACTCACTAAGTCTGCACACTTCCTGCCGATTAAGGAAACGGATAAGTTCTCCACTCTCGCAGACGTATATCTTAAAGAAGTTGTCTCGAGGCACGGGGTGCCCACGTCCATCATTTCGGATCGCGACGCACGATTCACGTCAGAACTTTGGCAAGCGATGCATAAATCCTTTGGCTCACGACTAGATATGAGCACAGCATACCACCCTCAGACGGATGGGCAGTCTGAGCGTACGATCCAAACTCTAGAAGACATGCTTCGGGCATGCGTCATCGATTTCGGCAACGGCTGGGAAAAGCATCTCCCTTTGGTGGAGTTCTCGTATAATAACAGTTATCACACCAGCATACAAGCCGCTCCATTCGAGGCATTGTACGGGCGTAAATGCCGGTCACCTCTCTGTTGGGCAGAGGTGGGGGATAGTCAGATTACGGGTCCAGAGATTGTAGTGGACGCCACAGAAAAGATAGCACAGATACGACAACGCATGGCGGCAGCACGAGACCGTCAGAAAGCCTACGCGGACAAGCGTAGAAAGCCATTGGAATTTGAGGTCGGGGACCGGGTTTTATTGAAAGTTTCACCCTGGAAGGGTGTGGTTCGTTTTGGCAAACGGGGCAAACTGAATCCGCGGTACGTCGGACCATTCGAAATCATAGAAAAGATTGGCAAGGTAGCCTACAAGTTGAACCTACCAGCTGAACTCGGGGCAGTTCACAATGTCTTTCATGTGTCGAACTTAAAGAAGTGCTTATCAGATGAAAACCTCATCATTCCTTTTAAGGAACTCACTATCGACGAGCGGTTGCAGTTCGTCGAGGAACCAGTCGAAATCACGGACCGGGATGTGAAGGTCCTCAAACACAAGAGAATCCCTCTTGTCCGAGTTCGTTGGAACTCCAAACGTGGCCCAGAGTACACCTGGGAACGCGAAGACAGGATGACAGAAAAGTACCCCCAGTTGTTCGAAACCAATGCTACCACTACTGAGCCTGAAGCTACTACTTCGGAATTTCGGGACGAAATTCCAGATCAACGGGGGGAGGATGTGACACCCCAGGAAAATCAGTAAACAGTACAGTTTATCTAGCTTCCTCAGTGAGTGCATACCAAATTTCGGGACGAAATTTCCAATTAGTTGGGGATAATGTGACAACTCGAACTTTCGACTTGCTTTGATGTAACGTTATGTGATTAAGAGAACTGAATTATATGATTTTAAATGAATATTTGTTTACGTGTGTTATGTGTGTATGTATGTTATGCGTTGCATGAGCCCAAACTACACAAACCGGTCACACAAGCCCTTTGGGCCACACTTGAAATCGGACTCCATTTGATACCCGAGTTGGGCTCGGCCCACTCCCCACTCGCAACACAAAACCAGGACTAGGGGTTTGTTTTACCACTTTTGAAAATCACAAACACACACACAACTCTATTTGCTCTCTCCCTTTCTCGGTTTGCTTAGGATCCGAAGGCACAAGAACATCCGATCATTCTCTTGTTCGGATCACCTTTCTTTACTCGTAATCGGTTAGTGTTTTGTTTATGTTTTTGTGATAAGTGATTTTATGATTTCATGTTTAGATGAAACCGATTAGAATCTGCATGATTATGAACTAGGGCCGGTTAAATTATGTTGTTTATGATTGGTCTTCGGATTGATTTCATGATGATAGATAATGTTCATGTAATTGGCTTGCTCATGAAATCGGATATATGTGTTTTGTATGATGTTAATCGGCTCATGTGTATAGTCAAGGGTCACAAGAAATCGGATGGTATGATATAAGTTAAACGGTAATCGGAATGCTTGTAATCAGTCGATGTGCTAGACGATTCGGATTAAATGTTATGATATATGTTTATGCGAATTGTTAAGAATTGTTCATATGATTGTTAGGGTTCATGAGAGTTCTTGATAAAATACATTGTTTGATCGATAACATGCTAAACGAATTGTTAGAAATCTGTTAATTGAGTTGGGTATATTTGGAAACTATTATGTGATTGAAACCGATCTGCATGAAATCAGGAAAACCAGTTACACACACGGTTGCGACTCGGTACCACTCGTTGCGAGTCGGAACCCCACTCGAGACCACAAACAGCACCAGCCGAGACCACGGTTGCGAGTCCCGTTGCGACTCGTAACCAGACCATGATGAACCGAGATCACCATTGCGACTCGCAACCAGCTGTTGCGACTCGTAATCTCCGGTTGCGACTCGAGATCTCCGTTGCGACTCGAGACCACCATTTACACGCACACTGTTTGGGCCTCCACTGTCACAGGCCCAATGGTTTGATTTGTGGACTGTTTGCTATTGGACCTTCACTATTACAGGCCCAACTGATTGGGCCGGACACTTGGCTATTTGTTTAAATGTCTGCTTTGGGCTGCTATTGGAATACGTGTTCATTGTCATGATTAATACGTGTTAGTAACCTACGTGTTTATACGAACCTGACTTGTGTGGTAACCCTACTAGGACGTGGTTGACCACTATTAGTTCAAGAACCCTCTTTCCTTTGTGTATCTGCCGAGCAAACCAAGGTGAGTTCACACAGCCAAGGTATGGGATTCCCGGGTTGGGAATTGGGTTGGATATGTTATTGTAAAAGGAGTTACTCGTACTTACGCATATACCAGACTATAGACCATCGTCCTCAGGTTAGTCAGGACACGTTACGTAAAGCCTACGTAACCCAGTATATTTGCCATATGTCTCCCGGGTCGGGAGGACACGTTACGTGAAGCCTACGTAACCCAATACCATCTACTGGCTTCCAGGTCGGAAGGCCACGCTGCGTAAAGCCTACGTAGCCCCACACGTACCACTGTCCTCGGGGAAGGGCACGTCACGTAAAGCCTACGTGACCCTGTACGTTTTCCTCTTCTCGGTAGACAAGAACACATGGTCGGAGGTTAGTCTAGTAAGTACCGTTAATGAGAAGCCCTCATTAGCCAGGATAAACATGGGAAGCCCCCACCAGTAATATGAACACAAGGTTTGGGAAGCCCCCACCTTTAGTACACACTAGTATGGGAAGCCCCCACTAGCTATACTTATGCACTATGTTATGAACTTACTTTCTGTGAACTCGCTCAACTAGTTTGTTGATTATTTGCTGCATGCCTTGCAGGACCTTAGGTACTTTATGGAGCTTGCACAGGGAGGAGCAGGTCGTTGTGGGATTTGGATTCATGAACGTTATTCGAACTCATATTTATTTTGAGATACATTACTATGCTTCCGCTATTTAAACGATGTTTGGTTTTGGAACATCAATCATGTCATGATGTTTTACTTTGGTTACTTTTATTATTAAATGCTATGTTTGATATGATTGATGGCTGGATCCTGGTCAGTCACGCTCCCAAGCGGTGGTACTCCGCGGGTGGATTTTGGGGGTGTGACAATCCAAACGGATTAATTGCAATCTACCTGCAAATGACAAACATTGTGCTTTCCAATCCGTGATCCGTGATCCGTGCCTCGATACTCTCTACAAGTCTTTTGCAATCCTTATACTTCAACCAAGTTGATATGAGAGGAACACCCAAGTATCTAACCGGAAGCTCACCCTCCTCAAACGGCATGATGCTCAAGATTCTCGCTTTCGCCTGATCCGTTACATTGCCAAAGAAAATAGTACTTTTCGTCATGCTTGGAACAAGACCCGACATGGACCTAAAATCCTTAATAGCCGACATTATGACTTTAGCCGATTTATGATCTCCTCTTGCAAAAAGAAATAAGTCATCCGCAAAATACAAATTGATTATTCTTTGCTTCTCACACTTGTTATGAAATCGAAAATCATTTGATATCGCTACATGTTTATCCAATAATAGAGTGAGAACTTCCATAACCATCGTAAACAAATACGGAGACATAGGGTCACCCTGTTGAAGCCCTCGTTTCCCTTTAAAGTACCCAAAGAGGTTCCCGTTAATAGCTAACGAAAACGAAGTAGAAGTCACACAAGCCATGATCCACTTCACCATCCTCGTATGGTACCCAAATCCTATCAACGTCTCTTCCAAAAAAGACCATTCCACTATATCGTACGCCTTTTGGATATCAATCTTAAACGCACATCTAGGAGAACCCACTTTCCGATGATAATTATGCATGAATTCTTGAGTTAATAGGATATTATCTGAAATTCGTCTTCCCGGCACAAATGCAGATTGATTAATACTTACAATATCCGCCAAACCATCTTTCATTTGATCACTTATTATCTTGCTAATGCACTTTTATAACGTGTTGCAACACGATATAGGTCTGTACTCCGTAATAGAAGACAGAGTTGGGACTTTAGGAATTAACGACACTATCGTGTGATTAAGTTGCTGTAACAATTTTCCATTTTGGAAAAACGCTTTCACCGCACGACACACATCATTTCCAACCACATTCCAAACTCTTTTAAAGAAAACCAACGTATACCCATCCAGGCCTGGAGCCTTATTCCCTGCAATTGAAAACATAGCTTTTTTAATCTCCTCATCTGTCACCTCTCGCACCATATACTCAACCTTTATATCCGTCAACTTTGTTTGAAACAAATCTGGAGTCGGCTGCACATTAACACCCGTACTCGAGCCAAAAAACTTCAAGTAATGGTCTACCAGGACTTGCGTGACAATACCTCCCTCTACCATGTTACCCGTCGCATCCTTAATAGACGAAATCCTGCTTCGATGATTTTTTGCTTTCACTATATTATGGAAATACTTGGTATTCGAATCTCCCAACTCTAGCCAATCCACTTTAGACTTTTGCTGGAGAAAAAAGGCTTCATCACGAACTGCCCCCTTGTAAGCTTGAAGAAGGTGTGAGAGTTTATTCATTAAGTCACTATTTGTCGGATCACTATCAACCGCACATTGGCATTCATCCAACTCCTTCCTTGCCCATTTTACATTCTCGTGTAAGTTCCCTTGTTGATGCATGAGTTTCCTTAACGGAGTCTTCAGCAATTTCAACTTCCTAACAACCTGAAACATACACACTCCTTAGACATTCATATCCCAAATACGTTGAACTTCCTCCAGAAAACCTGTCTTGTCCGCCAACAAATTCACAAACTTAAAAGGTCTCGGTTTATCCCTATCAATATTCGGCAGAATAAGGATACATGGAGTGTGATCCGATAACCTATACTGGTGGAAACAGGCCGAACCCGCTTGAAAAGTATCAATAAATTTAGTATTACCCAGCACACAGTCAAGTTCCATAAACAACGCCCGTTGCTTTTGCTATTTATTTGTGCAGGTAAAGTGTAGCCCCGAACTATTAAAATCCGTTACTTCAATAGAGCTCACACAATCTTTAAAATCGATCATCCCTATATTACTCGTAGAGGCACCCAACAAAGTGTCATCAAGAAATAACGTGCAATTAAAGTCACCCATGAGAACCCACGGCTTATGTCGCATGAAAGAATGGTGCATACATAGGTTACCCCACAACTCTCTCCTATCTTGATAGTTATTTTCCGCATACACGAACGAGCAAAACACAGTTTTTTTTATCAACTCTAAAAACAATCTGCATATGAATGACTTGATCCGATTGAGTTAGAATCATAACATCTACCGCATTCCCATCCCATCCCAGCAAAATACGGGTTCCCTTATTACAATAACCAGCATTAGAAGCCCACTCCCACGAAGAACAAACTTTTTTGCAAACTGACTCTACGTTAGATGCATGAACATGAGTTTCCAAAACCGCACAAACCTAAAGATGGTGCTCCACCATCAGTTGCCGAACCTCTTTCTGTTTAAACAGGTGGTTCAAGCCCCTTATATTCCATGCTGCTATACTACCCATTAAGACTATCTTGACCGGGTGTGCTTGCACCCTCAGATTTTTTGCCTTCTACTTTTCGATCCATAAACTTAGGGATTTCTGATAGCAGGTCATCTACATCAACATCATCCGCTATAACCTCAGCTCTAGAAGTCGTACCTCCTTTCCTGCTAACCGCCAATTGTGCCTCAGGTTTACCAGAAGGGTTTCGCGCTAAAGTGTCCACTCCCTCATCTTGGAGCACATCAAATGGGTTAGAAGTCTTAACCTGGGAGGTTGTTGCATAATCACCATTCAATTTATTTCTGTTTATTGGACGATAAACCATCTTTGGTTTTTTATTCTTTAACTGAATCCCTTGCTGACTTCCTTTTTTACTCTTACCTTTAGCTTCCTTAAAACCATCAGCTTCTTGTTTTGACCCCCCCTCAACTGCGGCCTTCGGTTTCTTTGGACACTCTTTATCATCATGTCCGAAGACACAACAAGTACTACACCTTAACGGCTCCCAATCATATTCCACTTTAACTTCAGCTTTCGAATAGCCATTACCTTCTAACGACGGAACAGCAATCTTGACACTTCTTTTCAGCTCGGCTCTAGCATTAACTTCAATAAGAGCCCTCGCAAAGCTACTTCTCCCCCATGATTCAACATACATAGACGCTGTATACGAATCTAACATCTTGGGTACGCCTACCTTTGACGCTAGTAAACTCAGGCCATCATCTGTGAATGCTTGTAACGGCACATCAAGCAGTTTCACCCATACTGGTATAGTCGTGATATCTTCCTTTACCAACATAACCGAAGGAGATCATTCATTCAGGATTATTGGTACATTACGAATCGTCCAAGGTCCATCTTCCAGTAATTGCTCCATACTTTGCTTAGTCTTAAATTTGAAAAAGAAAAACCCCTTCGCATTCATCATAATTTTAATTAATCCATATTTTGCCCATTGATTCTTCACGAAATATTCAACTACAGGAAAGGCAAGACGTTTCCCTAAGAAATATCCATAAAGCGTATTAGCAAACCTCTCATTCACCTGTTTTACCGAAGCTACAGCCAATACCTCGCGCAGATGTTGTGCCACCATCATTCTTCTTCGTATCCTTGTTTCTGAATTCCAAATTGTCTTCATTATCACGATCACGTTGCTCAAAACCCTGGAAATTGGAACGTTCAGACTTCTTAGTTTCCTCCACCCTCTCCATTACTCGAATCAAGAGTCTACCATGCACAAGAACACCCACGAAAACCAGACTAACCACAACCGAAAGAAAACAAGAACAAACCCTAATCTAGCTTAAACCTTAACCCATGAATCTTACAAAAACCATATAGAGAGACAAGTAAATCAAGGTTTCTGCCCAACCAGAAGGACCGATAAACTCACAACTCTATATAATCTGATCGATAACACAGGATTAAGGCGGCGATTAAAAAATAAAAGAAAACCCCCCACTTTTCGATCGATCCCTAATGCTAACGAGTTCATATTAGAGTTTTGATGAATCAAGACTCCAATAACAGACTGTTATACACCAAATACGAAGAAAAAGCAAAGGTTGGAAGACGAAGAACCAAAATTGTCATGCTAGGGAGAGAATTAGGGTTTTTTTGTTAGATGATTATGATGCAAACATAATAGAAGTTTGATTTTGAGAATGCAAAATGAAAATATGGCATTTTGGTCATTGTTAGGCATATTATAAGAACTTGTGTAAAAACTCAGAATTTGATTATGATCAAGTAGTATAACCACAGAGGGTTATTCTACACTAATGCAACTAATAATCAGTAGCTAAAGTTGCTAAATCCGGTCAGAATCGAAAGTCAAAGGAGAAGTCAAACTGCTTGACTTTTGGTTGCGAACCGACACATAAACCGGAAATGACGGGTTGAACATGTTCATACATGTTCTAATATTAGTTACCAACTGATTCAGTGTCAAAATATAAGTTTAAACGTTTACAACTTCATTTTATATAGTTTCTGAAAATCTGCCCTTTGACTTTTTAATTAACTTAACTTTGACCCGTCATTTGACCAACTTAACATGATTTCCAGGAGGTGACATTTTGAGGGATTAACACCTACCTTATTACAATCACGTAGCCATGTTTGATTCGAACAATGGCTGGACCATAATGGTCTAAAACAAAAGCCAAAGCATAAGTCAATTTGCTTGACTTTCGGCTAAGAAAAGCCTATAAAAATGAAAAGAGCTGGAAAGGAGCACTTACTTGTGATCCTTAGAGAAAATAGAACTCAATTTGGAGGTCCTTTTTGATCATGTATCATATACTATTCTTGTAATTGTGCTTTTTTTTAGAATTTGATTGTATATGATAACTCTTTTATTTTATTTACAAGGTATTTATCAATTTGCAATGACTAATGGACAATTTAAAAACTGTAATGATGTTTTTACCTTAAGTGCATCTGCGTTATCTCAAAAACCAAAAAGAGACAAACAAACGATATTATGCTTCATGCAAAGAGAATAACAAAGTATCAGAAGTTAGTACTGGCAATGTCTTCCAAAGTGATTCATGAATTTCCTTAATGAGTAAGTAGATCAATAGAAAGATACCGTTAAGAACTTTACAAACTAATGGTAGTCAAATTACATAAACTCCAACTGATGATAGTATGCTGACAACCACACACCCCTTCGTGCATTGGACTCGCGATGTTTCTAGATCAAGTGCATCTACATTAGCTAAAAAACAGAAAGAGAGGAACATACGATATTTTGATGCTTCTAGCAAAGAGAACAAACCAAAACATCCCATACACATTTTTACTACCAAATCGGGGGCAAAAATGTATTTTTGTTTTGAAAAAAAGGACCCTTTTGACCAACGGTCAAAAATGGTAACTAGCAATGGCTCTTTTTTTTAAACGTTATAAACCAGCCAAGTACTGTAGGGGATGCCGAAGGCATGGCTCTTCTTTTGCAGGTTCTCAAACTGGTTCGGGATCAAACCAGTTTTATTTGATATATCACAAACTGGTCCTAAACTGAGAAGCGTGGCCAGGTTTTTTCATGGCACTGGGCCGGTTTATAAAAAGTTTGGCGGACCGAATTCGGTTTTTTTTTTTTTTTGTCCATCTCTAGCTATATGACACTTTCAAAAGCTGACATCTTTGTTTGGAAGTTCTTTCAATGTCCATTTCTAGCTATATGACACTTTCAAAAGCTGACATTTTTGTTTGGAAGTTCTTTAAAAAATGTGTGTGTATATAGATTGTGTTGTTTAACCACATAACCGCTTTGTCTCTCATTTACACAAAGTAGATGTATATACGATTCTCTATTTAAAATCGGTATCCAAGAAGAGACTGCAAAAACTGACCACAACAAATAGTGACATTAAATTACAAACTCAACCAGACTTTGACTGCAACATACAAGGTAAAGCAGCCTATTTTGTGTGTTTTATACACATAATTAGGTTCTTAAATGATGAATCAATATGGTCATAACAAATTAAGCATGAGACCAAATGTAAGTCTCCAAATCATACAACTTGTTCGTTTACAACCACTCCTTCATCCGCCCCGTCTGAATGATGCCATTTTCTGTTAAGTACTCCACAAATTCATCAATTAAATATGGCCAAGCACCTTCAGCATCATAATTTGATAGTGTAGGGTCCACACTCTGCATCACCAAATAATTTACAAGATTGTTAAAAAAACACACCAAAGTGTCGTCTGGATTTGAACCTTCATCATCTTGAAGTTATTGTGAGCAAATATCATACATGGTCGTGTTCCACTCAAGAATTTCTTACTAAAAAAGTTAAGGCAAATGGTGGCAATGAGTGGGTAGGTACGGTTTATTTTTCATATATAATGGGGCCAAATAAGTACTTTGAATGCATAAAACTTAAAAAATCATGTTATTTAAAAACTATGTAATTATTGAAAATATCGAAATGATATAATTTACGTATTTAGGGGTTAAAAAGTAAAGAATTAAGAGTCACAAACTGGATTTGAAAGCATAAAACCTCCAAATCATTTTAATAAACAAAAAAGTGAAGTGTAATCAATACAAACAAGTGAACACCAACAACCACCACCATACCCAGTATAATCCCACCTATAGTCGAACTATTGGTGGGGTCTGGGAGGGTGGACCCCTAGCTCCAAAAACCATGTCTAGACATAACAGTCAAATAAAACACACATAACACTTCATAAAGACACACATGCAAGCGATAACACGCATTAAAAAAAAAGATCCTAAGTTGAGAATTGAAACAAAAAGCCCTGCATTGATCGGTTACCCAGCCATTTTGCCACTTGCAATTTTACAGGTTGTGCAAGTGGACAGACACATGGCTTTCATGACAACATAGAGAGATGAGATACAAATGATAAAGCATGAATGGCATTGGGGCTTAGGATCTTACTCTTGCAAATTCCAGTAACTGAGACCAAGTATCTCGAGAAATAGCTTTATTATGCCGTGCCTGAAATGAAAAACAATCATTTAATTCTTCCCATAAGTGAAACTCTCATACTACATACATAATCTTAGGTTACCTGTAAAAACTGGCACCAATGCTCAACCAATGGCCACTGTTTTTCTTCGAACAACAATTGCCACATCCCAATTGCTGTATCCAATGCCAAAGACTTCTGACCCTGAAATCATAAAACAATACAACCAATTATATAATAACAGAATTTCAGTATGTGGAGCGTCTCAAAAGCTTTCAGGATATTATCAGTAATGTTAAATGACAATGTGTACCTTCTCTTTTGCCCAGCCAAACGCAAAATTATAGATCTCCTTGAATTTTTCTGATGCAATAAAATATTAGAAAAAGAAAATAACACGTGGTAAGTATTTTAGTAACCTCGGTGTAAATTAGACACCAGATTAAAGCGTTGTTTAGAAGAACAACTATTTTAAACCAATGATGAGAAATCATAAGATATGATACATACGATCATCCTTCAGCTCAGAACGCATAAAAGGTATCTTTTCACGGAACTTCTCCAGTGAATCTATCCTGAAATGAACCGTGATAAATAAAAAATAAGTGAATATGATAACATATACATGTAAAAGGTGTGAATCAAACTGCATTTACCCTAAAGACTGCAAGCCACCAACGAATTCCTGTTTCGAGAACTCACACATGGTAGCAGCCTTCATGTGCCATGAAACAACTAACTGAAGTAGCATCAACAAAGTGCCAAAATGTGTCAGCTAAGTCAATACCACGCAATAAGGATTTTTCTAGCGAACATTATTAAAAAGATCATATTCCTTGCATAGAAAAGAAGTATTGGATGAATTTATAAAAAAAAAAAAAAAAACGCTTATATGTGCAAAGAAAGATA
The DNA here is from genome assembly GCF_002127325.2 of Helianthus annuus. Classification (NCBI taxonomy): domain Eukaryota; kingdom Viridiplantae; phylum Streptophyta; class Magnoliopsida; order Asterales; family Asteraceae; genus Helianthus; species Helianthus annuus. The sequence continues at coordinate 103,424,073 of NC_035438.2, read as the reverse complement.
AGAATTTGTCTTTTCATATAAATATAGACAGACACATCCTGACATACCATAACAATATCTTGAGGATCCACCTGTCAGAAAGAAAACAAGTATCAGCCCATGTACCATTGAATTGAATTGGAGAAGAAAAAACCTGAGCAATGCAAATGTATGTTATTATTACCTGAAGATCATTGCAGAGGGTGGTAATGCCATCAGCCATAATCATATCAGTATAAGGATCTATAAAACAAGAAAGAAAGCATTCATTGTTATATAAGAAGAAGGGTATGGAAGCGTTAAAATGGTAAATTAGTTACCTTTGTATCTGTTGTACAATTCCTCTAAATGGCGTGTATCTGTGAATGATTTAGCATGAGGCTGGCTGTAAAAGATATCAAATGCACCATCAAGATGCCAATCGCTAGACTTTAAAGCCTGGAGAGCAACTTTTTCACTGTATGTATTCAGGAGACGTGTTAAAAGATACTAGTTAGTATTATTCCATCAAGAAAAGAAAAGATAGGTAATGGTAATTGGTTTTGGTTTTGGTTTTGGCTGAATATGAAGTAATAAGAGAAAATGGTGAGACCTTGCTCCAGTGATTGTCATGAATTGTTGGACTTTGTCGCGATGCCCTCTGCCCAGTTTGTTCTGTCACCAACCAAAGTGAAAGATACTAATAAGATTCATATGCCCTTCTCAACAGAATGGATGTAACCATCTAGCGTTAAATTTTGAAATTATATTATTTGAATTGAATGGAAAGGATGCATTTTCTTCACAAAACCTAGCTAGGGATGCAGAAATCTGGTGGCTCTGAAAACAAACAGTTATCAATCAAGACAGAGAAAGAATTAGATTAGATGAATCAGAAGCACCGAGCAGCCTAAAAAACCCCTAAGATTGATACTGTGTGTCTTGCCCTCCAGATTCAAAAACAAATATCCATGAATGATCAGCGATCACGGCATCCAAGTAAACAGAAAATAGTTTATAAAAGAAAGAAAGAAAGAAAGAAAGAAAGAAAGAATCAATCGAAGCTATGAAATGAAAGCAATAATAATTACTCACCATCCTCATAAAAGAAAGAAAGAAAGAAAGAAAGAAAGAAAGAAAGAAAGAAAGAAAGAAAGAAAGAAAGGATCAATCGAAGCTATGAAATGAAAGCAATAATAATTACTCACCATCCTCGTAATAGGCTGAAATCGAAATTAGGGTTTCGTATCGCAGGGCTTCCGCTATCCTCTCCTCTCCTCTGCTAGAGCTAGAACTAGAAGCATCCAATCCACAGTTTGATTGCCACTCACCTGTTTAACCGGATGATGATAGATGATGTTAAAAACGCACAACTAATATAGTTATCTAAAAATCGCGCAATGTTGCGTAGACGATAATTTGTAACGCGATACTTGTTTTTGTTATCTAAAAATTTTTTGAAGCCTTTTTAAAACTACACAATGTCGTTCATGCGTTTACGGACTATAAAATTCTTGACTTACAAGAGAAATTTTGTAATGTTAAATTTTGGTAAAACATTACATATGACTATTATTATACTAATTGTACTAATTTCACTCAATTTCAACTTTAACAATTTTGACTAGATTTTTCAATTTCTGGAACCGGAGCTTCTTTTTCATCTCTCCAAAATCACCATCGCAACTAAAGAAGAAGAAAAAAAAAGTGAGAGGGTCAGACGGTTTTCTAGACTGTTGCATTGTAAGTGGTGATTGATTGACATGTGGGGAGCAACTCGTGGGGGAGTGCTTAAGAATGTTGTATAACAATATAGAATCACAATAAGCACAAAAAACCTATTAAACATTGCGTACAACCTTCATTGCACAAAAATGTTACATATTAGAAATATTATAATATAATATGGTGCTTTTCATCAAAAATAACATAAAAATAAAAGCTTAAACAGGCTGGAAAACAAATTTTAAAAAATTAGTAGTCAACAACTTTTAAAAAAAATATGTAATTCCGCTTTTTTTTATAAATAAGTGTAAAAGTAGAGTACAATTATATAAACCTTGCATAACAAATAATATTTTTTTTTACGAATATCAAAAAGTTTAAGGATTTACTAAATTCATTTTTTAGTGTTTAATGTAGATGTTCATGTATACCTTATGTTTAATAAAATCTATATTGTTTACCAAAATTTACTTGACCCATTTTTAGCTATTACAAAAATATAGCTGGACCATTTATGTAAATAAAATATTTACTACTAGTTTAAGAACCCGCGAGTTTTGCGATGGCTTAACACAAACATATAATATTTATTGCCATTGAGATGAATTTTGTAATGCCACGTGCTCACTACTACCGGAAACTTACTTGAATTATCAACTCAACTTCATGTCATGTTACCTGTCGGAAGAAAAAAAAAGAGAAAAACTAACGATAACTAAGAAAATAAAATGAGTCAATTCTTGGAGACGAAACCGAAATAGAAATGTGTTTGTTAAAAATATTATACGAAACATTACTACACGCCCCCACCCAGAATATATAACCTGCTTTCGGGCTCAAATCGCATATAGATGCTTGTAGTTCATACCTAGAGACATATATAACATGGTTTAGCTATTAATTAAATTTTGAGAATAAAACATATCAAAGTCGGTACCAATAGAATGTGTACCAGAAAAGTACCGGTACCGATGGCGAGAGTACCGAATATATACGTCCTCACTTCGCTAACAAAAGAATAAAAGTCTGCCCATTACTTTTCATACATCTGCAAGAAAAATAAGGTACAGTTTATGATCAAATAAAGTGAAAAAAAAAACTATATAGAATGGCAACTCTTTAACACGTTTAAAACTTGAATAACAAATAAAAATAGTATATTATAAGGTCAATTCACCAACCCCACTCATTATAACCAGCCAACCAATTTAAACCTTTCTTAAGTCGTTTACATAAATAGATCACACGATTTAGGTCTGTTTGGGTAATTCTCAGTGTTAGGTCTCTTTAGGTAATTCTCAGGGCGCTGATTGCAAGTTGCCTAAAAATCTTATTGATAATCCACTCAGCAGAAATTAAGACTAAAATCTTTGATGACACAAATCAAATGCACCAGTGTATGGAAATAGTCTTCATCAAGTTCCATACTCGATCACCTCCTTCTCTTTCCCTCTCTTATAAATGTAAATATGTGAAAGGAAGGTTAACCATTTATTTCCATTCCAACAATTGCACGTTCATCCAAATATGGCTCAGAGTGCGTAATAGGGTGAGCCCACCATGGCTACAATGAGGGTGGCAAGGTTAAAGAAGTAAAAACGCCACTAATATATACTATATCCACTTCTGACATGGATTCTGATGCGGCAGAAGCAAAAGCGACACTAATGAGTGTACCAGATCCTGATTTTCATGATTTTGAAATGAAAAGATCATTTGGTGAAAAACAGGTTTGGGTTGTGTATAATGAAGATGATGGCATGCCACGTTATTTTGCCATGACTCATAATATCATATCCAACAAACCATATAAGATGCAACCAAATAAGAAAGAATCCAAACTTCTATTAAAAAGAATCAATATCACCATGAATAATGTATTAAATGTATTAGAAGTCACAAACAATCAAAGAAAGCCTTTAAAAAAGAACCCATAAATAATTAATACCTGCAACCACGATGGAATCTGAAGGGTACAGAAATGGTCCGACAACGGATCCTCGAGCAGTTGTTATAAAAAGTGCAATATAAAATCATGTTAGTTCTAAATTAGCATAAATATTAAATATATCGTAAATAAATAAATAAATAACAAACCTACTCAAACCGGTCAAACCCAGTCCAAACCCCATCTCCATCTGATCCTCCTACGTGACAGCATCGTACGTTTCGCCACTGAGTAAATTCAACATCATTAGCCAAAAAAACGAATAATTATCATTTATCCACAAGATAAAAAAACCCAAGATACCAAAACGATTTGAAAAATATTTTTTTGTCAATATGCCCATATCAAGAGCAGATCGATCTTGTGATTTGCACCTATATATCTCTGGAAATATATAACAGGAACAAACTTTTCACACAAAAGTTAAAACTTAAAAGAAGCCAATGATGTTAGTTGATCATATGACAATGCTGTATTTCAAAATCTTGGGGCCTTGGTATCTACTCTACAAAGCCAATATGGTTTCTGGTATAAACAGATTTGTATTTTTACAATTTTGTTCTTGATTCAAGAGGAAATGGACTTGAAATCCCTATCTTGTAACAGATATCTAGACCAGCAGCAGCTATAAAAAAGATTATACCATTCTTAGAAAGCATCCAAATATGACTGCCCATCCAGTGTAGCAACCCCTGCACCATAAATTTGAACCTTATTAAAAATATAAAAAATACATATTTTGGTGTCCGCTCATCCTGACACCACTGACGTGACATGTTATACGCCGTATGATGTCATATGGGTCTAATGACAGAGAAAAAAATGATCACATGGGTCGTATAAGAGCCTGTATGAGGTGGTGTTTGCCAAATCATAGGGTCCATAGAACGTGTTTGACAGACACATAAACGACTAACGTGACCAATGAAAAAGTCACATGGTCCGTAATTCCGTATGATCATTTTCGCTCTGTCAAACGACCCATAAGAGCTTTTTCGTCCTGTCATACGGCCCGTATGATGACGTCACCTAAGTGCTTAATAGCATCACTGGTATATCTATAGCAGGCCTGAATACCTTTAACATTGCCAAAAGCTGCAGAAGTTCCATTCTTGAGATGAACATCATCCAAATCTCTTCTAATAATATACCTGAAACAACAACTGCACCTTTTTAAAAATATAAAAAAGTTCATATTTTGGTGTCCGCCCATCCAGACACCATTGACGTGACATGTTATACGTCGTAATGGTCACATGGGTCGTATAAGAGCCTGTATGAAGTGGTGTTTGCCAAATCATACGGTCCATAGAACGCGTTTGACGGACATATAAAGGACTAACGTGACCAATGAAAAAGTCACATGGTCTGTAATTCCGTATGATCATTTTCGCTCTGTCAAACGACCCATATGATCATTTTCGTCCTGTCATACGGCCCGTATGATGACGTCACCTGAGTGCTTAATAGCATCACTGGTATATCTATAGCAGGCCTAAATACCTTTAACAATGCCAAAAGCTACAGAAGTTCCATTCTTGAGATGAAAATCATCCAAATCTCTTCTAATAATATACCTGAAACAACAGCTGCAAGTGTATGTAGCCTTAATCACTGTAGGCATAAAGAGTGTAAGGCAACCACTTTACCTTAATATAGACGATCATCCATAACCACCGTAGCTTCTTTACCAATAGCTTCCAGTTGCAATTTTTCCCTAGCATGCAACTTTCCAAAAGTTATATTTCCCAGTCATCATTCTTGGTGCTTTCTTTGCCGCATTGCTTGAGTCTATATGTCTAGAGAAGTTCGTTAGTGTGGGAAAGCAAAATTCTTTGTTCTCTATTTTTTCATAGAAAATTCGATAATAAACTTTCATTTTTTAAATGCGGGCACACCTTTCACGTGAAACATGGACATGCTCAGAAATTCAATAAAAAAAACTTTCGATTAAATGCGGACACACCTTTCAGTTGATTGTGAAAGTGTATATAGTTATATTAAGCTTATGGGCTGGTGGGTACATCATTAGAATCCATGACCCACCCAAGCCCTTTTTTCTTAATTTGTTTCCGTTTATGTATGCACTATTAGAGACCACCCAAGCTTCAACATGATTTTCTTTATGCCGACTCCAGCAAAACATTTATAAAACTCAGTCCTTTTATTGTTAAAGAAACATTTTTAACTTAAAAATAACACAGAATTAGGGGTGTTTAGGATTGCTTGTCAAAACTGCTTAAACTTTCACAATAAATAAATAATCAGAAAACCAAGAATTGACTTTGTTTAAAAGCCCGTACATTCATAAAAATCAGTTCTTTTACTGTAAAAACGCACATTTCAACTTAAAAAAACACACAAAGTGGTGGTGTTTGGGATTAATTGTTAAAACTCCTTAAACTTTCTAAATAATCATGAATCAGATAACCAATTTCCAAGTTTGTAACAAAAGTCAATGAAAAAATGATAATCATATATCCGTCACAATATCGATAACAATAGGAAATCTCAGATGCAACTTTATGAGGTTTAAACATAAATCAAGCATACCCACTTCAGACCTTTTTCCCACAATACAAATAGATTGACACAAAAACAAACGTATTCGTTAAATGAGTAAAATTCCCTAAATTTATTTCAACTTTTACCTTAATAAAACGCAGAGGATGGAGTGGTCTCAACATATACAATTCCTTTATCAAGATCAAGTCCTCGAATTTAGTATCGCCTACAAAGTACAAACATTCACAAAATCTCTTATTTTATTCCAAAAATTGCAACAATCGTCCAATTAATATAATTCAATACATAAATTGCTTTTTTTATTCCGCAGAAACATATTCTAACAGTAAATTAACAAATCTCCGGTATCCAATTCCCCAATCAGTATCTAACATCAGGATCTAGCGACTCAAATCACCAATCTCAATACACATATCATCAAAACACGCAATACATAACAACCGCTACTATTTCAATTCACACTATAAAAAAAACGTACCTGAGATATCGCGACACAAGGTTGATAAATCCAGATTTCTCGTTCTCACTACACCACATTCAACATCAACAACAAAACTAAGTTCAGATCCACAAATCCGACAACATTAACACTAATCAACACAAAAAAAGAACCGTAAAAATAAATCAAAGTTATTATAATCTGTAATTTCACCGTGGCTTGACATTCAGCTGGTAGTAGATTAGAAAAACGTCTGATCTGACCACCACTATTGCTACATATTAAAATAGAAAGGTGCAACAACTACTCTTAAAATAAAAGCCTAATGAACTCTGGTTTACTTGATTAATAACATTAATAGAGCCAATCTCAAATTCTAAACCACGATTTGGTGTGTAACCCTAAACTTGGTAGTATCAAAATTAACCCTAATTTTGTAACAAATTTTACCTCAATGGAAGGGGAATATGGTGACTTCTGGCACAATTTACCTGCTCGATCTCTCTTTAAGTTTGCCCTAACTCTCGGCTCTGCTCATCAAAGCAACACAGTTACAAACCAAATCACGTTACAAAGAATAGAAGATTTCAACTCAGTATACAGATAATCGAAAACAAACCTGTTTCTTGATTACAATCAGATGCACATCTTCATTCAGTATCAACAGTTGTGATGAGCAGAGCCTTCATTTGAACTGAAAAAAAAAAAGAACAGAAATAGGTCAATTGATCGAGCATAGGGCAAAGAAAAGGTATAATCGAGTAAGAGAGGAAGAATTGAGGTATAGAAACCCTAGATCCCACCTGTATCTGAACTACAGCAACGGTAGAAATGAAATTGTTGACCGTAAAAACCCTAGATCCCACCTGTATCTGAAGATCAAATATAAAGTATTGATGCAATTGATCTTCAAGAATGAAGGAAGCACGAAGTGGATTGAGATGAAGAGAAATTGTTGAAGATCAAATATGATATGAGGAAGCGCAGTAGTAGTAGAGATATCTAGGAGGAGTACAGGAGAAGATTTGAGAAGATCGGAGGTTTTTTAATAGAGAGAACAAAGGGGATGGCACTGGAGAGAGGGGAAAACAAATTGTCGCCCATGTACCAATTCTCTGCTCAAAGAGACATGCCACATCAATAAATGATTGCTTAAGAAAAGGACATGTGGCATTAAGTGTATTTTTTTTGTATAATAGGTAGATTTTAAAAACAGGTGCAAAGTTTTACATAATGAAACTATTCATTCAGTGACCATAAAAAACAAAATTCATAAAAAAACAAAATAAATTAAAATCTAAGATCTTTAAGTAATCGTTTGTATTAATCAATAACCACACAATCACCTTGTAAACATTGTTTTTCAATGTGATATAAACTTGAAAATTCTGTAATTGTGTTTCTTATTTCCATCTCCGCACATTATTTTCATACTTGTTGAAATCAATTGCCAAATTTCTTCAAAGAGCATCATTATCTGGGATCAACACTTTCAGTCTTTCCTATTTTATACCAAAACTTGTCTCTCTTGTCCAATATATCTGAAATATTTGAGAGTTTATTAGACACGTGTTGCCATATCATTCGTCATAAATTTGCGAGGTGTCACAACTAAAGGGTAATTATTCAAATTCCAGGTTCTTGGCATTTCAATCAGATGCTTCTAAATGAAGGTGCTGTTGAAATAGTTGCAAAATCATTTAATATGACTTCTGAAATTGAGGTATATATTAATTTAATGAATTGTTTGAACATAAAAGTGAGTGCTAAGTGTTATATGTGTGATTTTATACATGCATGTATGTATTTTGTTCTTACTCTACTATATAATGTCTTTAACATATCAAATTTATGTTATCGATAAAATCTTGCTTTTCTTTTTGTTTAGCAATATTATAATATGTAGCTGAATTTCTTTTTGTAGAAATATGCCTCAAAAAGGAAAATTTAATTGTCGAATAACGTTAAAAGGTTGCTCTTTGATTTTATAGTTTTAGTTTTAATTAGAGGTGGTAGTTTTGACCCATTTGCTTATGAATGGGTCGTTTCGAGTTGTGATTTATCTTAAATGTTTAAAATATTAAAGGGTTAGCTGAAGGATTGCTTGTTTCCTTGTCATTTGAAAAATTTAGGCATACTATCAATTATCATACAATTTTTTATGCTCATCTTTGAGGACAATGTGATGTAGCTAATGATCCGCTATGTGTTGTACTTGCAGGTCAAAGATGTTGCCATGTTGTGAAGCATGTTACAATGAATTTACCAAGTAATTTAGACCTGAGACTTGATGTGAACTTATTTATGTTTCTAAGTATGTTTTACATTAGATTTTGAGTAAATTGCCATTTTAGTCCCTGAGTTTTGTCCAAATTTGCCATTTTAGTGCAAATAGTTTTTTTTTGCCTCTGGGTCCCTGACTTTTCCCTTTTGTTGCCATTTTGATCACATACACTAACTCCATCCAAAAACTCCATCTTTAACCAGGGGTATTTTGGGAATTTTCATTTTAAATGTTTTCAATTGCCATTTTGATCCAATTCCAAAAAATCAAAAAAGTTCCAAAAAAATCAAAAAAATTCCAAAAAATTCTAAAAAATCATAAAAATTCTAAAAATATCTAAAAAATCCAAAAAATCCGTTTCGGCGCGAACCGTTTCGAACCCGAACCGTTTCGAGCTGAACCGTTTCGACCCGTACCGTTTCAACCCGTACCGTTTCGAGCTGAACCGTTTCGAGCCGAACCGTTTCTAGCTGAACCATTTCGAACTGAACCGTTTCGAGCTGAACCGTTTCGACGCGAACCGTTTCGACCCGTACCGTATCGACCCGAACCGTTACGAGCTGAATCGTTTCGACGCGAACCGTGCCTCGAAACGGTTCAGCTCGAAACGGTTCGGTTCGAAACGGTACGGGTCGAAACGGTTCGCGTCGAAACGGTTCAACTCGAAACGGTTTGGTTCGAAATGGTTCAGCTAGAAACGGTTCGGTTCGAAACGGTTCAGCTCGAAACGGTTCGGCTCGAAACGGTTCGGCTCGAAACGGTTCGCGTCGAAACATTTCAGCTCGAAACGGTACGGGTCGAAACGGTTCGCGTCGAAACGACTCAGCTCGAAACGGTTTGGGTCGAAACGGTACGGGTCGAAACGGTTCGCGTCTAAACGGTTCAGCTCGAAACGGTTCAGGTTCGAAACGGTTCGCGCCGAAACGGATTTTTTGTATTATTTTAGAATTTTTATTATATTTTAGAATTTTTTGGAATTTTTTAATTTTTTGGAATTGGATCAAAATGGCAATTGAAAACATTTAAAATGAAAATTCCCAAAATACCCCTGGTTAAAGATGGAGTTTTTGGATGGAGTTAGTGTATGTGATGAAAATGGCAACAAAAGGGAAAAGTCAGAGACCCAGAGGCAAAAAAAACTAGTTGCACTAAAATGGCAAATTTGGACAAAACTCAGGGACTAAAATGGCAATTTACTCAAAATCTAATGTAAAACATACTTAGAAACATAAATAAGTTCACATCAAGTCTCAGGTCTAAATTACTTGGTAAATTCATTGTAACATGCTTCACAACATGGCAACATCTTTGACCTGCAAGTACAACACATAGCGGATCATTAGCTACATCACATTGTCCTCAAAGATGAGCATAAAAAATTGTCTGATAATTGATAGTATGCCTAAATTTTTCAAATGACAAGGAAACAAGCAATCCTTCAGCTAACCCTTTAATATTTTAAACATTTAAGATAAATCACAACTCGAAACGACCCATTCATAAGCAAATGGGTCAAAACTACCACCTCTAATTAAAACTGAAACTATAAAATCAAAGAGCAACCTTTTAACGTTATTCGACAATTAAATTTTCCTTTTTGAGGCATATTTCTACAAAAAGAAATTCAGCTACATATTATAATATTGCTAAACAAAAAGAAAAGCAAGATTTTATCGATAACATAAATTTGATATGTTAAAGACATTATATAGTAGAGTAAGAACAAAATACATACATGCATGTATAAAATCACACATATAACACTTAGCACTCACTTTTATGTTCAAACAATTCATTAAATTAATATATACCTCAATTTCAGAAGTCATATTAAATGATTCTGCAACTATTTCAACAGCACCTTCATTTAGGAGCATCTGATTGAAATGCCAAGAACCTGGAATTTGAATAATTACCCTTTAGTTGTGACACCTCGCAAATTTATGACGAATGATATGGCAACACGTGTCTAATAAACTCTCAAATATTTCAGATATATTGGACAAGAGAGACAAGTTTTGGTATAAAATAGGGAAGACTGAAAGTGTTGATCCCAGATAATGATGCTCTTTGAAGAAATTTGGCAATTGATTTCAACAAGTATGAAAATAATGTGCGGAGATGGAAATAAGAAACACAATTACAGAATTTTCAAGTTTATATCACATTGAAAAACAATGTTTACAAGGTGATTGTGTGGTTATTGATTAATACAAACGATTACTTAAAGAATTCTGTAAAAAGGGTAATGGAGTTTTGTTGTATGTGTTGAATCCTTGGTTTAACTCATTTTCCTTCGGTGGTGACATCTCTATTTATAGAGAGTCTTTGTCATGAATAAACATTGCTCTGTATAAAGTAGCTTTTTGGCATATTCATTGAATCTATCAAACTCAACTTGCTACTTTACATATGTGGCAGAGCCTTATCTTTTAGACAAGTTGGTTCATCAGAATTTCTGATGGCCTACTTATCAGAAATCTGTTGAAGTGATCATCAGAATTTTTGATGATTAGAAGTTACCAGATTCTGATGATAAACACTAGATTTATCACCAGACTCATCAGATTGGCTTATTCTGATCGTCTTTCTTTACAAATAATCGCGATAATAATGACACATGCAATATATTTCACAATGGTATTATTTGTGATGGTTGTGGAGTTAATCCGATAACCAGATTGTCAGGCTGTCCTGTCCCTCGGAATTCATCGGTAACAGGTGAGATTGCAACTTGCACTTTTCCAGGTGAGTGGCACTACAATCACATTGTTTTAATGCATTTTTATATCATTTAACTAAAAAGGGAACATGCTAAATGCCAATAAGCCATTTAGTGTTTATGTAAATGCATTAAAAGCTCCTAAATCGCGCTTTATTTGAAAGGTTGCATTATTTTGTAATTATATAGTTTTTACTACTGTATTTAGCACATTACAGTTAATTATGCTATAAAAATGGATGCAAATATATGTGACCGGACACAACCTGTTTCAATGCACACATATAACTCACAAGTTTTGACCCGTCCATAGTTATCAAAGGCGCGAAGCGCAATCAAGGCGCTTAGGCTCCGCTTAGGGCCTAGGCGATAGGCGCAAAAATACGTGGGTCTTAGGAAAAAAAAAAGCGTACCTAAATAAAATAAACCAAAAAGTTCATTAAAGAAATAAAGTACTCAAAACCAAAACCAAAATGTTCATACTCGCACTTAAAAAGTCTCATATAACAAAATATTCGAAAACAAAAAGTTCATTAAAGTACTAAAGAGTAAAGCTAAAAGCAAAAAAAAAACAAATACTGCAGAAAAAGTCTTATAAATACCGGAGAAAAAATGGAATTTTCGAATTAATATGAACTGAATATTACTAAACGAGATTTTGATCTTTAGTGATATCATTTGTTGGTAAGAGCCCTATAAATACTGCAAAAATAAGGGATTTGATTACGAATTAATAAAGAAAAATATTAAATATCATTAGGGTTTAAACACTTACAACGAGTTTCGCGAATTAGGGGTGCACTGTTTGAAAGAAACGGAGATACAGAAGCAGAAAGATTTCGAATTTTGATCGAAATGGTGCACTGGATTCAGTCCCAAGCCAGGCTTTATATAGCCCAAATGAGCCGGCCTCGCGTGTCGCGGGCCAGACCTAGTTCACCTAGGGTAGCCTTGTTGCATGTATAGGCATGTGGTGTCGGTCTTATCTGAAATTACACAGTTTGGAGGTCTTTCGCACGTCGCGGGAGGTTTAGGGGTACCCCCCTCCCATGAGCCTCCTGAGCCCCTATTTCCTGTTTTTCATTTCGGGTCGCGTCGTACATGTTTGGGGGTCTTAATTAGGGTTCCTTGTAATGTGTTTTTGAGTGTTGTTACACTTAGCTTGATTTAACCATGAAAAATAACTGAGTTAGGGCTAAAGGACGTAATGTGCAAGGGTTTGCAAACATCGAGTACGTTTTTTGTACTTTTTAAAGACAAAGAACACACTTTGCAATATAGTATCAACATAAAGGACGATTTTTGTAATTTACTCATTTAATAAATATCCGAAAAACAAAACATGGCAACACTAGTAAATACCTTCATGAATTTGACAATGATCAGAGACAACATTCTATAGTGTTACTAATATGCTATGCATCTATTTCATAATTCAAGTGGACCCAAATGTTTATCTAATATCCTAGCAATGAGACTTCTTATTATTATAGAAGATAGTTATAAGTTATAAGTGACATTGAGTCACTCAAAAAGAAAGTAACCATTTAAAAAAAAGTTATAAGTTATAACTAACTATGAGGAAGAATAACTTTTTTATACTTAAAAGTAAATAACTTTTTCATACTTAAAATCTAGTACTTTTTCTTAGGATGTCCGGGGCGCTTTGTGGGGAGGGGTGCGGTGAGGCTAGTCTCCGAGCGGGAACACCGTCGCCGACCCCTCGGGGAGTGTAAGCGGGTAGTGGGGAGCGATGGGTGTTCACCGCATAACTTTTCAAGTTTTGAACGTTGCCCAACGGTCATGAAGGAAAAAATAAAAAAAAATAATTTTAACGTATAAATAACCAACTAAATCTAATTTTTTACCACATAAATTCTCAATCTTCTCTAAAAATCTTTAAAATACAACACAAAGCCAAACCGAGCAATGGAGAACCTGTTGGAATTTTCGTGTAACTTTTAGAAAATTATTTTAGTCAATTTGTCAAACAAACTGAACGCAGCGGAAAACATGTACACGAGGTTCGGTTCTAAACCGATTCCACCAGTGATCTCATTACAATCAAAATAGGTTATATAAAATTAAAGAATCCTGACATCCAAAAAGACACCTTGGTTCAACGAACGATCTCACTATATGATCGTTGACCACGAAATCATATTTGTTCGTCTGAAACGATTTCAAACGAAACCTTTAAACTAAAGAAAAATAAAGTTCAAAAACTTTACTTACCTTTTTACCTAATCAAAGAGACAAACACGTTCACTTGTACTCGCTACCGGAATTTAGGATCTCCGATTATGCTTCCTTTAATGCAAGAAGTAACAGCTTGATTTTTGTGATTTTGTTATTCTTGTTCGACCATACCACTAAACAAACTATGGAACCTTCTGTTCCCTTTTATTTGCAACGATAGTGGCCCAAGAAAATATTAGAGATCCATTATCTCTACATTGGATGCATATAAGATTAAAGAGGAGGTAGTTAAAGATATAATATGTATATCTTTTATATAAACCAACATTAGAATTGTAATCTAATCACAACTCCACATAATTATCTCATAATTATAACAATGATCTTTTACTTTTAGTTATCTAATAATTAACTATATATATAATACATATATGTAATTTATTATAATTAACAAATTAATTATAGTATTAAATCCGGCTCTCCGTAATTATTCTAAATAATTACCTGTTTCTTTCATTACGCTTATTATTTCGTGATCCGGTGATTAACGATTAAAACACCGTTAAATGTTCGTTGCCCAAAGTGTAACTCTTTGGGTCGTACCTTGACGGTGACGTTGAATTTTAATCGACAATTGAACATTATATCCAACAATCTCCCACTTGGTCGATTGGCCGATTAAGTTTCAATGTAGACAATAGTGGGTGCCTAGCTGCATAATATTGCCCCCGGCAAGGTATGACAAATTTATATCAACCAATTCTTTCCACTAATAAAATCTTTGGTTATGCAAATAGTATAGCCCTGGTTATCGAGTCATTTATCCCTCTGTATTGAACACTTATTGAACATGAGACATGGATCCAATTCATTCCCATATATTATTCAACCATTTTTAATTTCGTTCCTGATTTGAAGTGGTTTATCAAACTACTACTAGTTCGAGCATGGCCACGCGTTTAACAGCAGTTTAAACCAACGAAAGGCACCAGAGTGTTCCTCTCCTAAGTATAGAAGCACAGATCCCTTTGGCTACAAACAACTCCCACTAAACTTTAGATCATTCCCAAAACTATCCTTATTACTGCCAGTTACGTACAGCGTTGGATAGAATCAAAGAGCAACCATTCATTTAAGTTAGTTCTAGTGTGTACCGCAGGTCTAAGGATACAATGATCGTACCTATTCAAAATGTCTTATGACTAAGATCCATGAAGATCATTTTGAAACGAGTTACGCCCAATATGATTCAACTAATCATATCAGTGAATATGGTTCTCAACACTTTGAGTATCCATTATATGGATCAACCATCTAATTCACAATAGTCTTTTACCAGATTGGTTCTCACGAATCTGATAGACTATGGACATTTTAGAATATAATATTCATAGATACTTAACGTACTAATATTTGAACACAGATATAATAGTTTAAAAGACATTCAACCATTAAATTCAAATAAACATAAAATATTGTTTACAGTTCAAAATGCACCAAATTACTAAATTACAAAATCAGACCCACTGTCTAGCATGTCTAAGACCTATACAATCAGCATGCTTCTCGTGTCTCACTTTAGGTATAGGCTTAGTGAACGGGTCCGCTAGATTCTGATCAGTATCGATTTTCTCTACTATGATGTCTCCTCTTTCCAAAACTTCCCGTATGTAGTGGAATTTTCTGAGAATATGTTTCATGCTGTGATACGACCTTGGTTCCTTTGCCTGAGCATTTGCACCTGTATTTTCGCAAAATATCTCGATAGGCTTCTGTATGCTTGGTATAACTCCGAGATCAGCAATGAACTTTTTCATCCAAACAGCCTCCTTAGCAGCTTCTGAAGCCGCTATATATTCTGATTCAGTGGTCGACTGGGCCACCACGCTTTGCTTAGAACTCTTCCAAGTTATAGCTCCACCATTTAAAGTAAAAATATAGCCTGTCTGAGATCGTGAATCGTCACGATCTGTTTGGAAGCTTGCGTCAGTGTAACACTTTACTTTCATCTCTTCTTCCAAACTGCCAAATATCAGAAACATATCCTTAGTTCTTTTTAAGTACTTTAGGATATTTTTCACAGCAATCCAGTGACTTTTACCAGGATTCTGTTGATATCTGCTAGTCAAGCTCAGAGCAAACGATACGTCCGGTCTAGTACATAACATGGCATACATGACGGAACCGATAGCAGAGGCATATGGAACCTTTTTCATATCCTCTTTATCTTTGTCCAATTTGGGACACTGATGACTATTCAGTACGGTTCCACTTGCCATTGGCAAGAGACCCTTCTTGGAATCTTGCATCGAAAAGCGCCGAATGACCTTATCGATATATGTACTTTGACTAAGTCCAAGTAGCCGCTTAGATCTATCTCTATAAATCTTTATTCCTAGAATGTAAGCAGCTTCTCCAAGATCCTTCATTGAGAAACATTTACCAAGCCAGGATTTAACGTCCTGCAGCATCGGGATATTGTTTCCAATGAGAAGTATGTCAGCTACATACAGGATGAGAAAAGTAATAGAACTCCCACTTGCCTTCTTGTAAACACACGGCTCATCTTCATTTTTAATGAAACCAAACTGGTTGATTTTCTGATCAAAACAAAGATTCCAGCTTCGAGATGCCTGTTTCAATCCATAAATGGATTTATTCAACTTGCAAACTTTCTTAGGATTCTTAGGATCTACAAAACCTTCAGGCTGCTCTATATAGACATCTTCTGCAAGATGTCCATTTAGGAATGCGGTTTTAACATCCATTTGCCATAGCTCATAGTCATAATACGCGGCTATGGCAAGTAGAATCCTAATAGACTTAAGCATGGCTACTAGCGAGAAGGTTTCCTCACAATCAACTCCTTGAGTCTGAGTAAAACCTTTAGCAACCAACCGAGCCTTATAGGTTTGCACATTCCCATCCATGTCAGTTTTCAACTTGAAAACCCATTTACTCCCTACAGTCCGACATTCGGGAGGAAGTTCAACCAAATCCCAGACTTGGTTGTCATACATGGATTGCATCTCGACGCCCATGGCTTCGAGCCATTTTTCAGATTCGTTACCTGAAATCACAGTTTTGTAGGTTGAGGGCTCTTCTTGATCAATTATCAAGACGTACCTATCAGGTGAATACCGATTAGGTTCATGACGATCCCTCGTACTTCTGAGGACGCCTATTGTTACATCAGATGCCTCAATCCTATCAGGTTCAGGTCCAACAATATTTTGTTGAGAGGCAGATTCGACTATTGGTTGATCAATTTGTGGTTCTCGAATTTCCTCAAGATCCACAAGATTATCTCCAATTCCTCGCGCCATAAGCTCATCCTCTAAGAATGTTCCTCGACGCTTAGTGAAAACTCTATTTTCAGCAGGATTATAGAAATAATAACCAACCGGATATGCATATCCAATGAAAACAACTTTTTCACCGCGAGGATCAAGTTTGTCTGAAGACTCACTGGTAATATAAGCTTTACATCCCCATATGCGAAGGTAAGAGACTTTAGGTGGTTTACCATGCGACATCTCATATGGTATCTTTTCTACCTTTTTAGTAGGAGCAATATTCACAAGACGTGTAGCAGTTTCAAGAGCAGAACTCCAAAAGGAGTGTGGTAAGTTTGTACGACACATCATTGATCGAACCATATCTAATAAGGTTCGATTTCTCCTCTCAGACACACCATTAAATTGTGGTGTTCCAGGTGGAGTTAGTTGGGATATAATCCCACACTTCTTGAGAAGTTCATCAAACTCTTGATTAATGTATTCACCACCTCGATCGTATCGAAGTGCCTTAATCGTTTTCCCTAGTTGATTTTGTACTTCATTTTGGAATTCTTTGAACTTTTCAAAGGTTTCATGTTTAAGCTTCATAAGATAAACATATCCATATCTACTATAATCATCAGTAAATGTAACGAAGTATCTTTCCCCGTTCCTTGACATAGTCCTGAATGGACCACATACATCAGTATGTATGAGTCCTAACAGGTCTTTGGCCCTTTTACTAGTTCCGGTAAAAGGGGCCTTAGTCATCTTGCCACTTAAACAACATTCGCATAAATCATAAGTCTCTTGACCCGTGGATTCTAGAATCCCTGTGGTCTGGAGCTTCCTCATGCGATTGATGTTAATATGGCCAAGACGACAATGCCAACGATATGTTTGATTAAAGCTAGTTTTAACACGTTTAGAGGAAAGAGAGCATACCATATTATTTGATCTATTGTTAGAAGTATCTATTTCATAGACACCATTGTGAGACTTAGCCTCAAAATAGAACACACCATTTAAAAATGCAGAAATGCTACCATTAACAATATCAAAAGCATAATTAAAACCTTGTTCTCTTAAAGCAGAAACAGAAATAATATTCTTAGTCAAACTAGGAACATAAAAAACATTGTCTAAAGTAATAAACAATCCAGAAGGTAATTCAAGAATAAATTCTCCAACTGCCTTCACAGGAACGTTCTGCCCGTTCCCAACGTGCAGCTCTAAGTCACCTTGCTTCAGCTTCCTAATCCTTTTTAGTCCCTGCAAATCATTACAAATGTGAAAACCACATCCAGTGTCAAACACCCAAGATTTGCTCGAAAAGGAAAATAGATCAATAACATGTATACCTGAGGATTCTCCTATTTGCAGCTTCTTAAGCTTCAACTCAGCCAGGTACTTGGGACAATTCCTCTTCCAATGCCCGATCTCATCACAGTGAAAACACTTGGCATCTTTATGAGGCTTTGCCTTCGGAGTGGCAACCTTTTTGCCTTTGCCCTTATCTTGCTTACCCGCCTTGCCCCTTCCATTAGATGGCTTCTTCTTGGTAATTCTTCCTTCCCTGATCGCCAACATTGGATTGCTCTTAGTAGGGATGTTTGTCTCAGCAGTTTTTAGCATCTGATGCAACTCTGGGATCGTTCTTTCCCACCTATTCATGTTATAGTTCAAAACGAATTGATGATATGAATTGGGTAGCGAGTTAAGGATCACATCCGTAGCTAACTCATTACTAAAGGGTGCGTTCAGACGCTCCAGTTGATCAACGAAAGACTTCATTTTCAGTACATGAGCACTGACCGAAGTACCTTCCTGCATGCGACATGTAATGAGAGATCTCATCACCTCAAAACGCTCATGACGAGCTTGCTGCTGAAACATGTCTCTTAGCTACTGACTCATCTCATATGCTCCTAAGTTTTCCAGATTCTTCTGAAGTTCTGGAATCATCATAGCAAGCATAAGACATGTCACATCCTGGGAATCATCAACATGTTTTTCCCATGTCCTACGGGCTGCACCCGTATTAGCATCATGTGCTTCGGGAATTGGTCCTTCAAGGACATAAGCCTTTTTCTCCGCCCTGAGAACAATTTTCAGGTTGCGGTACCAATCCATGAAGTTAGAATTATGAAGTTTAGCATTTTCAAGGATGGACTTAAGCGAGAATTTGGTGTTATCAGAATTGTTTGTAGACATCTGTAGAATTTAGAAGAAAATTTTATTAGTAATTTTCATGCGTTAACCTAATTCAATTTTGACCCAAGATTTACAAAATTTTAGGAATTAGGATGAGATCCCATCTCCCCATAACTCAGTGAATGGACTTAGCACTCTTCATTGGCATAGATTGAAGGGTAGGTGACAATCACCAATTGTGTCAACTACACAATTCTCGGTTTGGGGTCGCATGACGAGTGTTGTCAAGCATTGGTACGTTAACCCCAACTACGCCACTTTCACAACCGTAGAAAACAAATGCAGGGTAAACACTAACATTCGCTCTCGTGTCGCAAAAGTGATATTTGTCCTCAAATCAGAACTGTAGCCCGGCCCATGTAAGCATGGAAATCGCGGAACTACCCCTAACCAAAACCGTAGGTCTGGATGCAGGGTAAACACTAGCACCAGGGGTTCGGATAGATCAGTTCGGGTGTTCTTAATTTAGGGTGGCGTAGAATATCGATTTTAATTTGGGTTATATTTTAAAATTACCAGTTCGGGTCGTTTTAAAATACTTGTAAGGCCTATGGCATGAACATAGGCTATACAATTCCTTTGTAAAATTCAATTTTACGTTTTAATTTGTGACGACTTGAAACACCTTTCAATCACTCGACCGATTAATTTTAAATACCTTGTTTAATCTAAGTTGGTCGTGTCGCAAATTTATTTTAATTAATAACGTTTATTAATTACGGTTTTCAAATTAACTTTTAATTTTTGAAAAACCAATTTTGATTTTTTTATTTTAAAATAAAATGTTTATTTTAATTACCTATCCAATACTTAATAAACCTTTTATTAAAATTGTCGTTTTAATGATCGTGTATTAATTATTAATTTTATGTACGTAACAAACATCTCATGGCAAAACGCATAATAAAATAAATAAATATGCAATTCCGGGTTCAGAATATGTTCGGTTCGTTCGAGCCCAAGAACATGAACCGAGCCCATTAAGTGTAACACAAACCCTTTTGTGCTCCCACTTAATTTTGGATCCAATCCTAAAAAAAATACTTCTTTAATTTAAACAAAATCTAAATTACCTTTAAATATCTGACTAAAAAGTCTTAACAAAATTTTAACTTTATTTTCAAGATAAAGTTTGTTACGTTTTTGTTTAATCTTTTAATTTGGTATATATTAAAAAATCATTATTTTAATATATTCGTTTTTCTTTAAACTAATTTAACGCGTGTAGCTCAAAAAACTAATTTAGTACACGTGTTATGAAAAACAAGTCTAGACCCGAATTTGCATACTACGATCATTAAGCTAAACGAAATAGGTTAAGGCCAAAAATTATTTCAAAGAGGACTTTGACAAGTGTTCGTTTTTGGCCTTAATACAAACTAGCCTATAACCATTATACGTGAAATGTTCCTATGCCAGATCTACTCGATTTTAAGCATGCAATCCTATAACTATTTTATAGATATATAAACACATTAACCTACTTTGATTTGTAAGGTAGCTCTGATACCACTGTTGGAATTTTCGTGTAATTTTTAGAAAATAATTTTAGTCAATTTGTCAAACAAACTGAACGCAGCGGAAAACATGTACACGAGGTTCGGTTCTAAACCGATTCCACCAGTGATCTCATTACAATCAAAATAGGTTATATAAAATTAAAGAATCGTGACATCCAGAAAAGACACCTTGGTTCAACGAACGATCTCGCTAGATGATCGTTGACCACGAAATCATATTTGTTCATCTGAAACGATTTCAAACGAAACCTTTAAACTAAAGAAAAATAAAGTTCAAAAACTTTACTTACCTTTTTGCCTAACCAAAGAGACAAACACGTTCACTTGTACTCGCTACCGGAATTTAGGATCTCCGATTATGCTTCCTTTGATGCAAGAAGTAACAGCTTGATTTTTGTGATTTTGTTATTCTTGTTCGACCACACCACTAAACAAACTATGGAACCTTCTGTTCCCTTTTATTTGCAACGATAGTGGCCCAAGAAAATATTAGAGATCCATTATCTCTATATTGGATGCATATGAGATTAAAGAGGAAGTAGTTAAAGATATAATATGTATATCTTTTATGTAAAACCAATATTAGAAGTGTAATTTAATCACAACTTTACATAATTATCTCATAATTATAACAATGATCTTTTACTTTTAATTATCTAATAATTAACTATATATATATATATTATGTAATTTATTATAATTAACAAATTAATTATAGTATTAAATCCGGCTCTCCGTAATTATTCTAAATAATTACCTGTTTCTTTCATTACGCTTATTATTTCGTGATCCGGTGATTAACGATTAAAACACCGTTAAATGTTCGTTGCCCAAAGTGTAACTCTTTGGGTCGTACCTTGACGGTAACGTTGAATTTTAATCGACAATTGAACATTATATCCAACAGAACCAACCCCGCGAAGCCAAGAAAAAGTCTGTCGGCTCTAACACTACGGGTGGCCGTGCAATTTCTAAAATTGTTAAGTAGTATTGCGATGTAATTTTTATTTTATTAAATGAAATGTAATTTTTTATTTTAAATGAAATTATGTTTTACTTTTTATAAAAATATTTTCTTAATTAAAAAAATAAAAAAACAAGTCCCCTAAGAGAGGAGTGTCGCCATCAAATTGAGGGTGTGGGGGGAGTTAAGTGGGGAGTTGACGTGGCGCGTGCTGATTGGTTGTGGGTAAGAGAGGTCACTTCCCACTTAGACCACCCGTAGTGGTTTAGAAAAATAATGCCCCCACCATGGGGCATTATCCGACATGTGTCATCCCAGTCAGCATGGGGCGTTATTGCAAAAGTGGCGTAGTGGGAATAATGCCTGATAATGCTCCTTCCAATCATTAAACAAAAAAAAAGCAAACTATTTTCTCATTGGTGGGTCAAACTCAGTCAAACCTTCCTTCTTCCAATTTAGGCGTTTTAATTATAATGCCTAAGCAATTTTTTTTCAAAAATAATGCCCCATAGTGCCCTATGTAATTGGGGAGTGGGCGTTTTTTTTGAAAATAATGCCCCACTACACATGGTCTTAGAGGAGTGCCTCTTACACCCTTAAGGTTGAGTAATGGGTCAAACTTGGACCGGCCTAAGACCAAGACTGATTGGGATGAAAAATGAGGACCGCGGGCCTGACTATATGGTGGTTGATTGGTATTAAAATCATTGAGTTTTTTTTTTTTTCCTAAATCCTGGTTGCTTCAGGCCCAGGCTAGTCGGCTTTCCATCTGGTTGACCCCAACTGAGACCGAATTCTTTGAAATACCAAGACCGAGACCAAGCCATGAGTGGGTCAACCCATTTCTTGCTCACCCATAGCTATACTTAAAAATAATTTTTGAAAGTGTTGATAAACTAGTGCGTACAACCGTGTGTTATGAATTATTTATATGTGTGTCAACTTCCGAGGAGTACACGTTGTCTTTAACCCATATAACATTGTGTCAACCTAGCATGCATTGCGAGCCAAATCTTTATGGTTTTCATCAGACACATTTACTCTCCATGTGTGGCACATTGTGAGTGCGTGCACATGTAGGCGGGTTATCACAAAAAGAAGATAATACCTAAAAGTATAGGAAGCCACTAGAGGTGCCTTGTGTCAAGGAAATTGTGGCAGCGATAAGATACGTGTCGACACACTGTTGAAAATGAACACTCGGACATGTGGTTAAAAAAATACGCATTGAATCCATTGATCCACCGTTATATAAACACATTGTTATAATTTTCTTTTTACACTTTTAAGACAATGAACAAACTAATTTAGTGGGTATTTATGTATATAGCTTTATATACTATAACTTATAATGCGTCAAAATGGTTAGTAGTACCAAAAAAAAAGAAGCTTTTTTCTCATATTTTGTTAACTGAATTATATGCATCAGACGTCCCGTTAAGGTTAATCGAACCATAGATCAGAAAATTAATGTATTTGAAATCATATTAACTCGTTTCAGTTTTAGCTAATGCTTAAACTTCACGCATTTAGTCCGTTAAATATAACCTAAAAGACTCATTGCATTGACGTGTCAAAAGTAAATATATATCCATTTCTTTAACAGCATTATGCTTTTATTTGTAAGGTATAAGTAGCAACACTTTGCATCATAAACAAGAATCCTAACCACTGGAACAGGTGACCAATGGATTCCAAAACCATTTCATGAGCTTTATGTTGAGGTGTTGGTGATATACACCTGTGCTACTACTGGGAAACTTTGAGTAGAAAGCAAGTAAAATAAAAGCTCCTACTTTCCATTTCATTCTTCATGATATTCTTAAGCCAAGAATCTCTTGCATACCCAAGCCCACCCTCCACATGCACCTAACCTTGTTTGTTTCTAACATGCATACAGATACATGTATATGTATATATAATACACACACATACATGTATAATACATGATATTCATGTATATGCTGCAGATAATGAGGATGAAGATGAACTGTGTGTTACTATACGCATTCGTCATTTCTTCTTGCCATATCTTCGTCTCACCATCATGCACGTTTTTGAATTACTGCTATGCTTTATGCAACTGACTGTTTATCTATGATGTTGCTAATGTACATGCTCGTGTATGTGCAGATGCAAGATTATCTGGAGCGTTACAGAGATATCACCATGTTAATCATCTTGCAGATGATCTACCGTTGCCGCCTGTGGATCCTCTTACTCCTGTTTTACCTGAGGCCTTTTGTTCCGACTCACCCCCAGGTGTTTACCCGCCTTCCACCACCGCTCAGCAACCACCGTCATCAGTATCAGGATCACCTGCTAGTGGGTCTTACACCCCACCGCCGCCTTCATCATCTTCCTCCTACCCCACTTATCCCACGCCACCTTTTTCTTATGCTACTCCCTACACACCACCCACTACCACCAACCCAGGCTCACCTGCCTCATACCAACCCACCCCTGTTCTAAGCCCTCCTCCTTCTAACTATGAACCTACTCCTGGCCTGAGCCCTCCTAACTACGAACCGAGCCCTGGTCTGAGCCCTCCTTCTAACAATGAACCTAGCACTGGTCTGAGCCCTCCTTATAACTACGAACCGAGCCCTGGTCTGAGCCCTCCTAACAATGAACCTAGCCCTGGTCTGAGCCCTCCTTCTAACAATGAACCTAGCCCTGGTCTGAGCCCTCCTTATAACTATGAACCGAGCCCTGGTCTGAGCCCTCCTTCTAACAATGAACCTAGCCCTGGTCTAAGCCCTCCATATAACAATGAACCAAGCCCGCCAACATCCTCATATCCTTCACCTACAGGGTTCATACCTACACCACCTCTATTTGAGCCACCAGTTGTATATCCTCCACCAACCGGGCCACCACCGCCTCATAGTGAGCCAGAGTCTGCACTTTGGTGTGTGGCTAAACCATCTGTCCCAGACCCAATCATTCAAGAAGCCATGAACTACGCATGTGGTTCTGGGGCTGACTGTGAAGCACTGCAGCCAAATGGGGAATGTTTTCAGCCAGACACATTATTTGCGCATGCTTCTTACGCATTCAATAGCTTCTGGCAAAGAACCAAAGTGGCTGGTGGCACCTGCGAATTTGGTGGTTCTGCCATGCTCGTCACCGCTGACCCAAGTAAGCCCACAATTCACTCCACCAGTGTTGACTTTTTCTGTCTAATTATCCTGATTTTTGCTTACAGGTTATGATGGGTGCCATTTCATCTACTTCTAATTTGGACTTTCTTTTACATGACAAGTTTTTGTAAGTAACTGTAATAGATAGAGGAGATGTTCATATCTCAAAGTTATGATGATTTGGGATCTTTGACTACACATATACTCTGTTACATCTTTCAAATAAATGCAATTAAAGTTGTGAGCACTGAGCAGTCATGATAATTGTATAATACATGTTTTTTAAAGAGCATGATGATGAATTAGGTAACTGTAACGATCATTCTGTGCTTACTAGTACAAAGAAAATCTTATCTCAGCACGTAAAATATCTCACAACGTATTAACAATTATACTTAATCTACTCGACATGTAAATGAAATCAAATGATCAAAAGAAGCCCTTTCGACCCACTTCACAACTGCACAATCCAAAATCAGTGACCACCCGGGTTTCGATTCCATTACAAATAACTTGGATTTCCAAGATGCTTGCAATAGAAATAAGAAAAAAAAAAGTTTTTTTTTCAATTCATGAAATGTGGTGTTTTATAATATTATGTGATTGTGGGAGTATAGGGCTGTTTTGCATAAGATATAAATAAATATACTTCTTCATCCGTCCTGTTTAAGTCATTTTATTATTTTGTACAACTAACTTGTTAAAAGATGGATTTGTGTACCTCTTGGGTCAATTTGTTATTGGTAAATTTACAATTGTTAAATAGCAGGTTAATGACCCAAACAGGATTAGGGATGGCAAAAAAGCCCAAGCTTGATGGGTATACCCGAAACCCGAAACATACGGGCTGGGTATACCCGAAGCCCAATGGGTATGGGCCGGGTATGGGCTTAAAAATAGAAAAAAATCGGGTATGGGTACGGTTACGGGATTTAGTGATACCCGCCCGATACCCGGCCCATTTACCCGAATAATACCCGAAAGTATCATATTATAGATTTCCGTATATATAAACTTAGTATATATACTTATTACCTCCTCTATAGTCATATGTGAAAATAAAAAAAAAAAACCTATTTTCTACTTCATTGGAACCAGTCTAAAATCTTTAACAGTAATAGAAAAGATGCTAAAAAGGGTCTATATGCGCAAAAAAAGAGAAAATTAGCTTGGCTTGAGTTGACAAAATATATAGCTAGCAACAAGGCAGCAACTTATAGATATATAAAATTGTTCGTTCGTTCCTTCCACCAAAGCAGCTCGTGGTTGAGAGCACAAGTATCTTCTTCTCACTGAAAACCGTAAGACTGCGGGGTGGGGGCTTGGGTTGACAAGTGTTGAAGATGGGATCCACATGGTGCTTGGCTGGCGTGGCTTTTGTTGGGTGTGGGGTGGCATGGCTTCGGCTGGCGTGGCCATCCATGTGGCATTGCTATTTTTTTTAAACTAATTAAAATTTTATTTAATTAAATGGTTAATGGATTTAAACACCCCCAACTATTGCCATTTGGCCGCTGGCACTCTCAACTTTGACTTTGGCTCACACCACTCCCAACTTAACACTTGGGTTGCTGTATCACCCCGTCATTAAATAAACACTAACTGGGTTAGTTCTTTTTGATGACATGGCCATTTTGTCCAACATGGCATGGTGACATGGCCTGTTTTTATCCAACGTGGCCATTTTTGCTGACGTGGCCATTTTGTCCAACGTGGCCATTTTGGTATTTATCCTTCTTTTCTGTTCTCTGTTCATCTTCTCTTTTATATCTTTAACACAATCGATCGATCAAACGAAGACATATATCATCCATGCTT
The DNA here is from genome assembly GCF_002127325.2 of Helianthus annuus. NCBI lineage: Eukaryota > Viridiplantae > Streptophyta > Magnoliopsida > Asterales > Asteraceae > Helianthus > Helianthus annuus. The sequence continues at coordinate 103,397,335 of NC_035438.2, read as the reverse complement.
CCAAATCTCACAAACCTAACACGTTTTACACTTATCCCCCATTTTCACCCCATTAATTCTCGAGTGCACAAAATTCTTACAAAACTCAACAAGATCCAGATCTTCAGAACTCGCAACCCCGTCGAGGGTAAAATCGCCATACCCGATATCCGTTCTGACCCGAACTGACCGTCAAATTTTCTTATTCCGGCGACAAATCTCCGGCGACTTCAACCATTCCCGCCGCCCTATTTCCGACCGAAGCACCAACAGTCACCACATCCACCACTTCTCCTTCGCCTCTTACTTTAAATATCACTGCCGCAAATTGACCGTTCACCACCGTCATTTCCGGCAACGTCACCCACAACCATCAGCACCTACTCGAATCACCACCGCCCTTCACCACCTTCGTTCACCCTTCACCACCATCGTTCACCCTTTACCAACCACCGTCATCGTTCACCTTCAACCACCACCGCAGCCACCGCCTCCTCTGCCGACGTTGCTCCGGCCACCATCGCTGTGACCACCGTCAGCGTCGTCGTCAACCAACACCAACACCAACACCATCACCGTTATCATCTGGTCATCATCATCATCTAACCAACACCATCACCGGAATCGTCTTTGCTTGAATCTTGATTATGAGTTTGATTCTTGAGCGTGAAAAAAAAATTAAGAGAGAAGAAAAGATGAGAGACAGAAAGATAGTGACAGAAAGAGGAGTGTGTTAGTTGCGGCGGTTTTAAAACAAGTAGGGTTTCCATGCCACGTTGGACAAAATGGCTACGTCAGCAAAAAGAACTAACCCAATTAGTGTTTAATTAACGACGGGGTGACAACAGCAACCCAAGTGTTAAGTTGAGAGTGATGTGAGCCAAAGTCAAAGTTGAGAGTGCCAGCGGCCAAATAACAATAGTTGGGGGTGTTCAAATCCATTAACCCTTAATTAAATTAACAAACTAACCAAAAAAACTATATAAAATTAAAAAAACAAGTACATTAAAAAATAATAAGAAAAACTTAATCATTTATGCATGTTATATTTTTGCAAGATCTCTTTTCTCATCTCCAATGTCGTTTCCAATTCTGCGCCTCTAAGGTGATCGACGCTCATGGCGAGAAACTTCATATCCGCAAGTTTTTCTTTGTGAGATGCCTTTTTTTCGCGAGCCGCTTGGATACTTTTCTTCACCTCGACCCGTTGTTGTCGGATGAAATTGTTTGTGTCTATTTTCATCCCAATTTCTTCCAACTGGTCGGTGTACAACCCTTTACCCGAAGCCGAACTAGGGGCCGAACCAGAGGCCGAACCCGATGCCGAGCCCGATCTACTTCTTTGAACCCGCTTTTTTGAAGTGTCTCTACCGGGTGGGTAGGAAACAGAATCCTCAAAATCATCCAAACTTAGATCAAGCTCTTGATCACAAGCATCGAATTGAGCTTGGGACGAGGGTGTTCTTGCCTTTTTGGATCTCATCTATCTTCTATACACTTCTTTTCATTGATTCGAGGTTAGTGGTGTCACTATTTGGTTTATTAGGGTTTAAATGATGAATGTGATTGTATGACATGTTGATGGTGATGATATGGATTTATATAATCTATTTGAGGAGTTAATAACCTGATAGTTAGTTCAAATAATAATAGGATTTTTGAAACTTTGAAACTGTTTATGAACCAAGATTCATACTAGTAAAGTAATGGAACATGTGTGAGGGATTGATGAATAATTTTGCATAATATAATGACATAGGTTATTTTAGATAATTATTCTGGACCAGGAAACATAGATCTGATCATGGAATGACAACTTGTATTCGGTATCTTGGTATGATAGAACTGTAATAGGGGTTTGAATGATGATTGCTATGATGATTGTATATGTGGACGTATTTGATCTAAATGTTTTGACAATTATGTGGGTAGGTGGATTTATGGTGATGAAATGTGAGATCTGGTTATTATTACGGGGTAGTCCAAGCATGCTTGATGAAATGTTGATAAACATGATAAAAGTATTTATACGGTGTGTGTTTGATTATTTTGATCGAGACCTGAAATGGATTCTGTTTGGACAATTTGATACCACACACTCATGTGGTGTACAACATACCCTGCACACCGTACCACTTGGCACAGCCAACCGCACACTGCACGGGCAATGCCATGTGTGCCGCACACCCCTGAATGTGCAATCAGTGGTGCACACCGTACACCCAAACTATGCAGGATCGTTGTAACAACCAGATTTTTCGGATCGTTACCTGTTTGTTTTGCTTCGACTTGTAACCATCTTGTATTCTGAGATTCGATATAAACGAAGGGTTATGTTATACTAAATACTTTTTCATCACATTTCACCGCTATACGCTTAAACGATTTATATTCACAACGCTTACGCAACACGAATTACAGAGAATCATGCTATTTAAATTGCCGAGTGTGTTTGAATGGTTATCACACGCCTCCGCATACGCTTATCACGACTAACATGCTAAGTCGCAAACGCAGTTAATAGTAGTAGTAATGTGATAACGTGTGTTCTTATGTGTCTTACTTGTGTGTGTTTATTATGTGTATTGTTACTCGCAAACGCTATCGCAACGCAAACTCAACGCTATTCGCATAACTCGATTTATCACTTTAAGACGCAACACAACTCGAAACTCAGTGCTACGCTAAAATACTTAATGTACCAATACTATCTAACGCAACAAAACGCATTAAACGAGCATCCAACATGCAAAAGGAGGAGTTCGTTGCATAAAACAGCACCTTTGTCCGAAGCTGGGCAGCTTCGTACGAAGGCACTGCCTTCGTACGAAGGCAGCCACTTCGAACAAGGGTCTCCTGTGCGAACCCACCAAATATATAAATACCCAAGCCCCTCCTCATTCTTTCTCACTTGCTGATTTTGAGCCGAAACTCTGCCGAATTGTTGTCCAACCATTTTCAAGTAAGATTTAACAGTTTTCTTCAATTATATAACGTTTTCCATTTCGATTTTCACAAGAATCACTACGTTTTCATCTAATTTTTTCTGTTTTCACATAAAAACAATCAACTTTTCACTTAACTTCTTATTTTCTTCATAAATTCCTACTTTTCACAAAAACCCTTCATCTTTTTCATCAAAACTTCTTCTTTCATCACTGATTTACACTTGACCGAGTGGATTGGGACTAACTTCGGTTTCCCGAGTTAGAAATTTGTTGATTTCCCACTCAACAAGTGTTAAGTCTAGGTGAAAACCCTTCAAAACTCTTTTAAACTTGATTTTTACACTAAACCAGACCAAAAACGAAGTATATTTCGTTCACTGTATAGTAATGAGGTAATGTCGAAACCGACTTGAATTGGACTCGAACATACATCCAATTCAAGCAAGAACACAGCTCCGAACGCCAAAAACAGCCACGGTTGTGAACTAGACTGCTCTGTGCGAAGCCAGCTTCGTACGAAGGCCCCGACTTCACACTTAACAGCCCGATTCTCATACGTGACTCAATCAAAGACCTCTCCGACTCTAAGTTTAATCGGTAGCTTAAGGTTGGAGGGATGAACACTTGATTTTCCGAAGACGTCGCGAAGACACTCGATTTTGGACAACGGAAACAACACATGTACGAAGACCCACCTTCACACGAAGGGCCCCTTCGTACGAAGGCACCAACTTCGTACAAAGCTTCTGTTTCTGATGTGCACAAAATGCAACATATAAATTACATCAATTGTGGCATAAAACTAACCCTTTTTATAGTACTAATGTTGGAAAAAGTGTGTTTTTTGTCTTTCTTTTGCATTTTCAGGATTAAATAAGCTCAAATGAACAAAAGAAGCAAAAAAAGCAGTTAAATCTAACATAATTACAAGAAAAGGAACAAACGTGGCATGCCCGACCTCCCGACAGCATCTTCCCAAGCAAAACAAAAGAACAGAAGTCATATGCTGATACAGTTGTTGCTAATGGATTGAAAAAAGTAAACTTTCGATCTCTTGCTAGTTCCGCTATACAAGATGGTTGTGACGTTGTTTTGCCGAGGGAATCTGTTCGATCAGTGCAAGATAAGCTGGCTAATACTCTTTATGGGTATTTTTTAGGTGATCGGATTGCGTTCCCTGTAGTTGATTATTATGTTCGAACGCATTGGAAGAAGTATGGCTTATTAAAAACTATGATGAACGCGAATGGATTTTTCTTCTTTAAATTTAATGATGAAGTTGGATTGTCGAATGCTCTGAAAGACGGGCCTTGGATCATTAGATCACAGTCATTATTTCTGGATGTTTGGACTCCAACAACTAAGTTAGAAAAGAAGGAGGTTAAAAAGGTTCAGGTGTGGGTCAAAATTCACGAAGTTCCTCTAGCGGCCTATACGGAGGATGGTCTTAGCTTGATTGCAACTACTATTGGGGAACCAAAAATGCTTGATTCTTTTACTACGTCTATGTGTATCGATGCTTGGGGTCGAAGTAGCTATGCTAGAGCTTTGATTGAGATTTCGGCTGAGAATGAGTTACGAGAGGAAATTACAATGGCTATTCCGGAACCGGATGGGGAGGGGTTCATTAAAGAGACTATGTATGTTGAGTATGAGTGGAGTCTGCACCGATGTGCTAGCTGCTGTGTCTTCGGTCATTCGACTGATATGTGCCCGAAACATCCAAAGAAACAACCTATGGTGGTCTATGAGAATCATAATCGCAATGGTCAAAGGAATTATCCTGTTAAGAAGGCTCCTATTGTGGATCAAGACGGATACACTGGGGTGTATGGTAAGAAAGCTGCTAGGAAAGTTGGTATTCCCGTTAATAAACAAAAATCTAAATTTGAATATCGACCTGTCGGTTCAAAACCAAAAGGTGACGTTAATAAGGAACCGGTTCGTATTGATTGAAGATCGAATAACCCGTTTGATGTTCTTAATGACGTGGAGGACGAGTCGGGTTCTAGTAATAAGAAAACGGATTTGAATAATGAGGAATCTGATGAAGATGAGGTTATTGAGGTGGAAACTGAAATGGATGGGTTTATGATGGAGGGTACTCGAAATACTAATAGTAAAGGGGCAAGCACTCCTTCTCCGAAAGTTACCAATGGTTAGTATTGCGTCTTGGAATATAAGGGGGTTGAACTGTCCCCTTAAGCAGAAAGAGGTTCGGCAGGCAGTCAAGGAATTTAATCTAAGTTTGTGTGCTATTCTAGAGTCTCATGTAGACGTTGGTAATTTAAGTAAAGTTTGCAATGCAGTTTTCAGATCTTGGGAATAGACTTCGAATGGGAATTGTTGTTCTAAGGGCACTAGAATTATTATTGGATGGAACCCGGCCATTTTTGATGTAATGATCTTGGCGCAATCTAATCAGGTTATGCATTTACAACTCGTGTTCAAATTGGATAAAAGAAGGATGTTTTGTTCAATCGTGTATGCTGAAAATTATTACATGGCCCGGAGAGATGTATGGAATAATCTTTCTATACACAAAGCGCTTGTTGCTGATAAACCTTGGTGCATTATGGGTGATTTTAATACGGCTCTCAACATAGAGGATAACTCTATGGGATCTTCATCGATTTCTACTGGTATGCGTGACTTTCAAGAGTGTGTAGATAATATTGAAGTCGTTGACATCAACCGTATGGGGATTCACTTTACTTGGAGTCAAAAGCCAAAAAATGGGGTAGGTTTGCTAAAGAAACTTGATCGTGTAATGGGAAAATACGAATTTCATTGCTGATTTTCCAAATGCCGTGGCCATTTTCAAACCGTATAGACTCTCGGACCATTGTCCTTGTATTCTATCGTTCCCGGATGCTGCTAGACTGAAACCGAGGTCTTTTAAGTTTGCGAATTTTTTGGTTTTTAAACCGGAGTTCCTGGAGATTGTTAATAGCAACTGGATTACTAATGTAAATGGTGTTCACCAGTTTAGAGTGGTTAAAAAGCTTCGTTTGCTTAAGCATCCGCTGCGTTCTCTTTTATTTAAACAAGGTAATATTCACAAAAAAGTTGAGAAACTTCGATCGGAGCTAGATTTAGTTCAGCAAAAGATTGATCGGGATAATGCTAATGCTGATTTTCGAGCAGCCGAGACTGGGATTAGTCGTGACCTCCAAGAAGCATTACTTGACGAAGAGCGATTTTTGAAACAAAAATCTAAAGTAGATTGGTTAAGTGCGGGAGATATGAATTCTGCGTTTTTTCACTCTTCTCTGAAAATGAAAAATCATTGCAGTCGTATTGAGGTGATTAAAGATTCGGATGGGAACCTTTATGAGGGTGATACGGTGTTCCACCCGTTTGTCAAGCACTATGAAAGATTTTTTTGGAACGCAAGGTGATACGTCCCTTACTCCGGCTCCGGATTTATTTTCTAAGAGGCTCTCTCCTCAGGTTGCTCATCATATGATCCGGCAAGTCTCGGCTAAAGAAGTTAAAAGGGCGATGTTCGGTATTGGTATTGATAAAGCCCCGGGCCCTGATGGTTACACTGCGGCGTTTTTCAAAAGTGCGTGGCCGATTGTTGGGAATGATGTTACTTGTGCTATCATTGATTTTTTTTAGACAGGAAAACTTCTTCGTGAATTGAGTCATACAAATATCGTGCTTATTCCGAAAATTCCTACCCCTTCGACAGTCAGTGACTATCGTCCGATTGCCTGCTGTAATGTGTTATACAAATGTATCAGTAAAATCGTTGCGGATAGAATTAAGGGGGCGCTGAATGATATTGTTAGTATAAACCAATCGGCTTTTGTTCCAGGGAGGCGAATTTCGGATAACATTCTGTTGACGCAAGAGCTAATGCATAATTATCATCGAAATGTGGGTCCTCCTAGGTGTGCATTTAAAATGGATATTCAGAAAGCCTATGACACTGTTGACTGGAGATTTCTGAAAAGTGCTTTGCTTGGCTTTGGGTTTAATGACAAGATGATTGCATGGATAATGGTTTGTGTCTCGACTGCCTCTTTTTCTATGTGTGTGAATGGTTCTGTGCATGGCTTATTTCAAGGTAAACGAGGTTTACGGCAAGGGGATCCAATCTCCCCGTATCTTTTTACCTTAGTTATGGAGGTTTTGACGGCTATTCTTCACCATGCGGTTCGTATTGATTCGTCGTTTAAGTTTCATAATAAATGCGAAAAACAGCAGATTATTAATCTTGTTTTGCGGATGATCTGTTCCTGTTTGCTAGAGGAGAAGTTAATTCGGCTAGGTGTATAATGACATCTCTTTCTAAATTTACTAAGATGTCGGGATTACAGCCGAGTAACCAAAAGAGTACGATATTCTTTTGTAATGTCAATGGCCATGTCAAAAATGCTATTTTGGATCTCATGCCTTTTGTCGAAGGTAATCTGCCTGTAAAATATCTGGGAGTGCCCTTGATCTCTTCTAGGCTCGGTTATAGCGACTGTCGAGTGCTTGTGGATAGGCTTCAAAAACGTATAACTCATTGGATGAACAAGTTGCTTTCGTTTGCTGGTAGACTACAGCTTATAACTTCTGTTCTCTCAGCTATGCACATTTATTGGTCATCTGTTTTTATGTTGCCGAGTCGCATTGTTCTCGAGCTTGAAGCTTGTATGCGTAATTTCCTATGGTCTCAAGATAGTTCGTATTCTAAAGGTAAATCAAAAGTTTCTTGGAAAACCGTTTGTACTCCGAAGTATGAAGGAGGGTTGGGAATTAGACGTATAGGGGATATGAACAAGGCTCTTATGTCTTATCATGTTTGGAGCATTGTCTCTAAAAGGGATTTTTTATGGGCGGATTGGGTGCATAGTTACAGGTTGAAAGGCAAGAGCTTCTGGATGTGCAAATCCCCAGCTAATTGTTGTTGGTCTTGGAGAAAGCTTGTGCAATTGCGGCCTCTTATTAGAAATCATTTATAGTCGGATTGTAAGACCCTAGTTACTATTTAACGGTTTTACATGTAAATACCAACAATTAGATGTGTAGTTAAGACTACACATACTATAAAAATGCCGGTTTATTAAAAGTTTTACAAATAATAAGTTATTCAACATAACGTGATCGAATTCGCCATTTAAAATTTACGACGAGGCAATGTGCGGAAGCATGTATCTTTATCGTGTTCGGTTCTTCGTTGAGCTTGATCGTCTTCCGGCATCCAAAATGTACCTACATCTCATAAACATGAAATGCTTTAGCCATACGGGGTTTAAAACTTGTTCAAATGGGTTCGCAAAACAAAACTCAACAAAAAACTAGGCGCTACCGTAACTTACGGTAGCCACCGTAAGTTACGGTAGCCACTGGGCATTCAGGGGCTGCCGTAAGCCAGTTGAGATCTACCGTAACCATTTCAGTCGCTACCGTAAGTTACGGTAGCTACCGTAACTTACGGTAGCTTCTGCATTATTCTTGCTGCCTTGCTGTTTTGACCCGTTCACGTACAAATCAAACAAACGGGTTTATATGCTCCTAAACTCATGAAATTCATAATTTTATTATCTCTTATCATATTAGGTTTAAGTTACGAGTTTCTTACGTACTTAAAACCCGTTTACGCTCAAGTGCTTATTTTGACCCGTTAAGGGTATTTAAGCACTTTCAAACCTAAAATCGCATTCGATTGCTTCTAGCATTTCATTATCACATTTCTCATCATATAATCTTCCACTACAACTGTATTTATGGTGGGTTTAATGTGGTGATCTATATAAACCAAATTTTACCTCTCGAATCATTATTTTACGGCAAAGACTCAAATAGTAACGTTTGACTAACGTATTACCTCTTTCAGCTTCTACATTTATTCTAAGTATTTATCAAATCATAAAACTTGTTTCCAAACAACCTTTAAGGGTTGTTTGCTCATTTTAACTTATAAGGGCGTTTTAGTCCATCTTGGCCCTTCATTAACGATGAGGGATTACTGTAACATGTTTGACCCATAAGCCCTCTTTTTAACTATGATTTTATTTGAAAGGTCAATAGGCCTTTCAAACGTAATGACCATTATTTGTAACATTCGGTTTACCTATTTAAGTAACAAAAAAAAATCTATTTTAGACTCCAATTAACTCCCATTAAACCTTACGTTTAAATGGGAGTTATCCTATTATGCGTACCTGGCCCGGATCATTATATTGACCCATTTAAATACCTTGCCTCAATAGCCGCTAAGTAATAGCGATGTAAATAACCACTCGATAATTATTTCTGTAATCATGAAACTCAACAAACCATTAGTCGATATTGTCAAAAAGTGATATTTTCACCTTTTGACCCGTTTGGTCTAAATGACCGATTATATTAGCGAGATGAAGCTTATTGCCATCTCGTCTACACGACTCGCTCCGGTTTACACCGCGCGGTCATTTTAATTGTAAATCACCTCTTAACGCTTTTTGGCCTATTAAGGCTTACGAAATAAGTATCTTTCAAAACCAACAATTAATGTCAACGAGTGACCAAATTACAATTTTACCCTTATTGGTTATCATGATTTACCTTATATGATAACCCTTAAAAGTACATGTTTCATTCGTCATAATATGATTGAATTACCGATTTAACTCATTTTTAACCATCAATATGGTTTCTTATCCTATTTGGTTATCTTGTTCCGTACGACTACACGCCGGAACACCATATCTCAATTGGGCATTTGTCTTATTCGTAATCAATACGACAAAAGAACATTCTATATATATGACTAGTGTAAGCTATACTTACCTTGCATCCGAATTATGCTTTTCCTCCATCCTTGATTTGTTTGACCCGCTTCCTTTCCAAGCTTCCACCTAGCTTGTTAAGCGTCAAAACTATCATGTAATTTCCACAAGGTGGTTAGATTAGTCATTCAAGATCATAACCTTTACGCCTTATGACACTTTATACTACTTTTCTTACCAAACTCTATTATAGGTCAGTTTGACTTCCTAAGAGTCAAGCCGCCTTTTAGCATGTGAAATTGAGCAACTAAGTTTAACAAACTTATGTTGGCGTTCCGCCCTTTACTCGATGGCTTTATTATTAGGCCACCAATTGAACTAATATTTATTCCGAGTTCATGCTATTTTAACACTAAGTTATCTTAGCTCTCAATTATTAACGTTACATTATTCTTTCATTACGCAAAATCTACGGGTTTTCATCTATAGATGAAACCCGTTTCACCCTATCCTTAGGCATTTATCCAAATACTTATTCTAATCAAGTTCTATCTACAAACTAGTAGGTACCCAATTTCACTTAAGCATTTTATCGAACACCTTATGGGCGAAATTCGTATACTTCTTTTATCAAGTTCATGGTTATTGTTTTAACCAAGTTTTAAAATCGAATTCAGCCCTCTATGTCTAATGTATATAGACATCATCTAGAACTATTATCACAACAATAATTTCACATAATTATCATCACTTTTCAAGTGTTCATCATAGTACCATAAAACCCACTTATCACCTACAATGTCATTAGTTAAATCTCTAGTTTTATGGCACTATTTTACTAAATTCACATCTAGGGTTCGTTCCTAGATTCATAGAAATCACAATTTCACTGTAACATTCATATATCATAAAAGAATTCACTCATGCATGACTATCAAATTTCACAAGTATCATCAAACATCGAAATTCAACATACCTTATGATCCCCTAAGCTTGGTGATCACGATTTTATCAAAAGCCCCAATTTCCCGGCTCGATTTCTCTTTGATTTTGGCAATTTTCGTGAGTTAGGGTTCTTGAAGAGAAGCCCTCTTTCTTCTCCTGTATATATCGACCAAACACACACATATGTGTGTGTTTTGGTGTTTTTAAGTTTTAATTATAAAACTTGTTTCCAATTGCCCACTTTTAGTCCCTCAAAGTTTTATTTCGATCAATTCAAGCTACAATCTACTATTTATAACCTAATCACATATTATTAACTAGGTTAATTATTCCTAGTTAATTTAATGGGTTCGGGAAGTTTAAACCCGTCTTATTTTATGTCCCGTTAACTCGGGCCTTTTTATATACTTTGTTTTCTCAAGATATTTATCCTCCTTAAAATCTTTTATTCATTTTTTATTTAATATTAGGATTATTTATTTAAATCCTAATATTTACCGGGTTACTTTTACCGCTAACGGTATTTTACTCATCTTTTAGTATTAATGGGGTTCGACTACCAAACCCGTTTTCAGGGTGTTACAAGTCTATCCCCCTTAAAGAGGTTTCGTCCCCGAAACCTTTCTTACCTAACACTTTAACCATTTGTTAGTATTACCATAAAAGCATGGTAATACCTTCTTAAATATAAAGTATGTGTGCCTTCATATAAAACGACGCAACTTAAAATAAGTTAATTTCGTTATTTCAACTGGTTCGATTAACTTAGCGAAATCTATTACTTTTATACTTTCAGACTCTTCATGAATCCATTATTTTAATCTGTTCGGGGTCTATAGTGAAATCTTTCACTTTTAAAATAACAACTCCTTTGTTCGTGAACTTATAGCTTTATGATCCCTCAAAATAAGTGATCAGTATTTTCTGTTAGTGAGGTCTCATGGGCTGTCACTTTATCTCTTGTATCTATATACCTTTGTTGTTTACTTGACCGAGTCGCCAAACGTTGGCCACTTATTCACATAAGTTTATAAATTATGTTTATTCTACGTTACTCTTCGTAGTGAATAACGTATTAAGCAATTTCTTAATTTGAATTTTGACCTTAACCGGTCTCACTAACTAGACTTATCAGTCCAGTTACTTTATACCCATCACCCGGGTTATAATATGATTACTTCACATTACTTTTCTTGATCGTGATCGCGTCACGTCATGTTTAGGTTTATTCCAGCCTTTCTTTATCGAAAACCTTTCTTTTTGAATGTATCGTCTTGCACTTATCTGAGTCAAGACTTATATCTTTAATATTTACTATCTAAATTCCAATCAGAATTTAGGTTTATAAAAATGTTATTTCTTAAAATATACGTTTGGTGTCAAGGCACCTTGTTTATATGTACAAAATCATTTGGTTTCAAGTTTCAGATCTGTTAACCTTGACTGTAGTTCGTGACTGTAATCGTTTTATTTCGGATCATTATCCCGACTCTATGACTTTTCACGTCATTCATGCGTCGGTTCATCTTATGCTCACCATTTTCTGGGTTGCATATACTCATATTGGATCCTTTACCATTACTGGCTCATTTTTCTTTTGCGTTTAACTCTACCGTTATCCGACTTGCGCTTACTTATGCCATCCGACATTATATCGTATTCGACCCGTTCAACTAAAAAAAATAGTTGAACATAATTTATCAAAATTTCTATTTACATCATCTTGTCGTCTTTTAGTTATGACTCAAAACCCGAGTCTCTTAACTTTCCATCCGAGTTCCCGTTTCTCGGTCTACACATGTGTTTAATTCTTACCCATCAACCGGGTGTTTTACCGAAGTCGTTATTATTGCAACCCTCCCGGTATGCATTAGGACCTCGTTTCATTTTTATATTCCGACTTTGTCCTCAAGTTTGACGTTTTACAAAAATGACCCGTTAAGAGACATATTTGCATTTTCCGGGTTCGAGTGTAAGTACACTCCCTCCCAATGCATATCTTAATCATTTTACATGTTTGCATTCTCCGGGTTCGAGTGTAAGTACACCCCCTCCCAATACATGTCTAAATCATATTACATGTTTGCATTTTCTGGGTTCGAGTGTAAGTACACCCCCTCCCAATACATGTCTAAATCATTTTACATGTTTGCATTTTCTGGGTTCGAGTGTAAGTACACCCCCTCCCAATACATGTCTAAATCATTTTTCATCAATCTTTGTCCCTTCACTCGGGCTCATTATCCTAATGTAATACGCTTCCGTCACCCGGCTTTGCGCTTACATTATTATCAAATATTTTGCTCATTTGATTCTTTTGGGTACTTTTTAATTTGTCTCATTCACTCCGTACTACATCGGATATAAGCATGTCCATCATAAAAAGTTCATGGTACCACGTGCTCACCACTTACTTGGCCAGAGTAAGCGATCAATACCTGGTATACATGACCCTTTTATAATTTTCACATTACACCCCATGTAAGTAATGCCTTTATTTGTTTCTCTTGGAAACAATATCCCGGATAGATTTTCTATTCGGGTTTTTCCAAGTTTTTAATCTACATATGCAACTTTCAATCTCTACGTATTTCTTGCATATTACTATTTGTGCAATTAAATTTAAAGTGTGCACCTGGTAATGCTTGCCCTAACGGGCTTCTCTTGCCATTAACCTTGTTTGCTATCACCACGCGATTTAGGTCCTTGGTGAGCATGTTCTTTGGACCATTCCTTTGTCAAATTCGTGATTTGTTAACTCTCGCTATCTCCATATGCTAGTGTCCTTCAACTAAAACATTTACAACAGTTAGTAATTTCGACATTAATGGATGCCCATATTATAATACAAGGCTTTTCTACTATACGCATCAACGCGTGTAATCTCGTTGACTAAATCTATTCTATATCGTTTTTATTGGTGTAACGTGTATTGCACGATAACCATGTGTGTTGTTCTCAACACTTTAATGATACTAAACCATTGTACTTACCGGATTTGCGATCAAGCCTCGAACCGAACACTTTATTCTTTTAACCTTGAGCTCTGATTAACAACTTGTAAGACCCTATTTACTATTTAACGGTTTTACATGTAAATACCAACAATTAGATGTGTAGTTAAGACTACACATACTATAAAAATGCGGGTTTATTAAAAGTTTTACAAATAATAAGTTATTCAACATAACGTGATCGAATTCGCCGTTTAAAATTTACGACGAGGCAATGTGCGGAAGCATGTATCTTTATCGTGTTCGGTTCTTCGTTGAGCTTGATCGTCTTCCGGCATCCAAAATGTACCTACATTTCATAATCATGAAATGCTTTAGCCATACGGGGTTTAAAACTTGTTCAAATGGGTTCGCAAAACAAAACTCAACAAAATAACTAGGCGCTACCGTAACTTACGGTAGCCACTGTAAGTTACGGTAGCCACTGGGCATTCAGGGGCTGCCGTAAGCCAGTTGAGATCTACCGTAACCATTTCAGTCGCTACCGTAAGTTACGGTAGCTACCGTAACTTACGGTAGCTTCTGCATTATTCTTGCTGCCTTGCTGTTTTGACCCGTTCACGTACAAATCAAACAAACGGGTTTATATGCTCCTAAACTCATGAAATTCATAATTTTATTATCTCTTATCATATTAGGTTTAAGTTACGAGTTTCTTACGTACTTAAAACCCGTTTACGCTCAAGTGCTTATTTTGACCCGTTAAGGGTATTTAAGCACTTTCAAACCTAAAATCGCATTCGATTGCTTCTAGCATTTCATTATCACATTTCTCATCATATAATCTTCCACTACAACTGTATTTATGGTGGGTTTAATGTGGTGATCTATATAAACCAAATTTTACCTCTCGAATCATTATTTTACGGCAAAGACTCAAATAGTAACGTTTGACTAACGTATTACCTCTTTCAGCTTCTACATTTATTCTAAGTATTTATCAAATCATAAAACTTGTTTCCAAACAACCTTTAAGGGTTGTTTGCTCATTTTAACTTATAAGGGCGTTTTAGTCAATCTTGGCCCTTCATTAACGATGAGGGATTACTGTAACATGTTTGACCCATAAGCCCTCTTTTTAACTATGATTTTATTTGAAAGGTCAATAGGCCTTTCAAACGTAATGACCATTATTTGTAACATTCGGTTTACCTATTTAAGTAACAAAAAAAAAATCTATTTTAGACTCCAATTAACTCCCATTAAACCTTACGTTTAAATGGGAGTTATCCTATTATGCGTACCTGGCTCGGATCATTATATTGACCCATTTAAATACCTTGCCTCAATAGCCGCTAAGTAATAGCGATGTAAATAACCACTCGATAATTATTTCTGTAATCATGAAACTCAACAAACCATTAGTCGATATTGTCAAAAAGTGATATTTTCACCTTTTGACCCGTTTGGTCTAAATAACCGATTATATTAGCGAGATGAAGCTTATTGCCATCTCGTCTACACGACTCGCTCCGGTTTACACCGCGCGGTCATTTTAATTGTAAATCACCTCTTAACGCTTTTTGGCCTATTAAGGCTTACGAAATAAGTATCATTCAAAACCAATAATTATTGTCAACGAGTGACCAAATTACAATTTTACCCTTATTGGTTATCATGATTTACCTTATATGATAACCCTTAAAAGTACATGTTTCATTCGTCATAATATGATTGAATTACCGATTTAACTCATTTTTAACCAACAATATGGTTTCTTATCCTATTTGGTTATCTTGTTCCGTACGACTACACGCCGGAACACCATATCTCAATTGGGCATTTGTCTTATTCGTAATCAATACGACAAAAGAACATTCTATATATATGACTAGTGTAAGCTATACTTACCTTGCATCCGAATTATGCTTTTCCTCCATCCTTGATTTGTTTGAAACGCTTCCTTTCCAAGCTTCCACCTAGCTTGTTAAGCGTCAAAACTATCATGTAATTTCCACAAGGTGGTTAGATTAGTCATTCAAGATCATAACCTTTACGCCTTATGACACTTTATACTACTTTTCTTACCAAACTCTATTATAGGTCAGTTTGACTTCCTAAGAGTCAAGCCGCCTTTTAGCATGTGAAATTGAGCAACTAAGTTTAACAAACTTATGTTGGCGTTCCACCCTTTACTCGATGGCTCTATTATTAGGCCACCAATTGAACTAATATTTATTCCGAGTTCATGCTATTTTAACACTAAGTTATCTTAGCTCTCAATTATTAACGTTACATTATTCTTTCATTACGCAAAATCTACGGGTTTTCATCTATAGATGAAACCCGTTTCACCCTATCCTTAGGCATTTATCCAAATACTTATTCTAATCAAGTTCTATCTACAAACTAGTAGGTACCCAATTTCACTTAAGCATTTTATCGAACACCTTATGGGCGAAATTCGTATACTTCTTTTATCAAGTTCATGGTTATTGTTTTAACCAAGTTTTAACATCGAATTCAGCCCTCTATGTCTAATGTATATAGATATCATCTAGAACTATTATCACAACAATAATTTCACATAATTATCATCACTTTTCAAGTGTTCATCATAGTACCATAAAACCCACTTATCACCTACAATGTCATTAGTTAAATCTCTAGTTTTATGGCACTATTTTACTAAATTCACATCTAGGGTTCGTTCCTAGATTCATAGAAATCACAATTTCACTATAACATTCATATATCATAAAAGAATTCACTCATGCATGACTATCAAATTTCACAAGTATCATCAAACATCGAAATTCAACATACCTTATGATCCCCTAAGCTTGGTGATCACGATTTTATCAAAAGCCCCAATTTCCCGGCTCGATTTCTCTTTGATTTTGGCAATTTTCGTGAGTTAGGGTTCTTGAAGAGAAGCCCTCTTTCTTCTCCTGTATATATCGACCAAACACACACATATGTGTGTGTTTTGGTGTTTTTAAGTTTTAATTATAAAACTTGTTTCCAATTGCCCACTTTTAGTCCCTCAAAGTTTTATTTCGATCAATTCAAGCTACAATCTACTATTTATAACCTAATCACATATTATTAACTAGGTTAATTATTCCTAGTTAATTTAATGGGTTCGGGAAGTTTAAACCCGTCTTATTTTATGTCCCGTTAACTCGGGCCTTTTTATATACCTTGTTTTCTCAAGGTATTTATCCTCCTTAAAATCTTTTATTCACTTTTTATTTAATATTAGGATTATTTATTTAAATCCTAATATTTACCGGGTTACTTTTACCGCTAACGGTATTTTACCCATCTTTTAGTATTAATGGGGTTCGACTACCAAACCCGTTTTCAGGGTGTTACACGGATTTAGGTAATGGCGCTAACACTTCGGCTTGGTTTGATTACTGGAGTGATATAGGGCCGCTTGGGGATTTTATTTCGCCGAGATCTATTACCGATGCAGATTTTTAACTAGATGATTCTGTGGCTAACATCTACTCGAATGGTTCTTGGGCGTGGCCTTTGGCTTGGAGAGATCTTTTTCTGGTTCTCATTCAGTTAGATCAGGTTCAGTTAACCCCAATGAAACAAGATAGATTGCTATGGAGAGATGGCAACGAGACTATGGAGTTCTCCTCTTCTTGCGTGTGGCACTCGGTTCGGTACACGGCTCCGGAAGTGAATTGGTGTAGGATTGTTTGGTTTGCGCAATCTATCCCCCGTCATGGTTTTTTGATGTGGCTGGTCCTTAAAGGTAAACTTTTGACTCAAGATAAAATTCTAAAGTGGGATCTATCGCGGAGGAAGAACATGAATATGATGGGTTGCATGTTGTGTTACCAGAATATGACTCTCATCCGCATTTGTTTTTTGAATGCAATTATTCGGCTCAAGTTTGGTATAAAATTCGAAACAAGGTAAACATGGGTGAAGTTAGTCCCAAATGGCAAGAGATAGTGGATTGGTTGCTGGCTCGGGTTTGGTCTAAATCGGCTAGGAACTATATCGCCAAAATTCTGGTTGCGGCTGCTGTGTATTTTATTTGGCAAGAAAGAAATGCTAGAACTTTTAAGAATCAGTTGAGGCCTCCGGAGAAAATTAGTGAGATTATTTTAAATACGGTCCAATACAAGCTGATGGGAGCCAAACTAAGGAACACCTCAAGTGTTCGGAGACTTCTCGAAGAGTGGGAGATTCGTGGGAAGCATGATGAAGATGATGGCGGCTGATTAGTTTTTGATTTTCGTTCTAGATATTAGTCTAGTTGTGTTTTCCTTGCTTTTCTGTTGGATTGTTTCTTGTTGATCCTTGTTTTACTTTCATGGGGCATGTCTCATGATTGAACTAGTGTAGGCATTCTACACTACTTGTTTTTTTGGTTTGTAAATATATAGAATCACCGGGGTAACCCTTTACCCAAAAACAAAACAAAAGAACAGAAGGCTGAACACGCCCCGTGCTCAGTGTGCATGGGGGCGTGCCCAAGTGTCAGCAGAAAAGACAAAGTTGTAGAAGCTTCTATCACCCACCACGAGGGCGTGCCCAGCGTACACGGGGCCGTGGTCAACTTTAAGATTCGCAGAATCTGAGAAAATCTTGATAGTACAGATACGCTTCTGCACACGGGGTCGTGCCCAGTGGACACGGGGGTGTGGTCAACTAATGCAGACAAACTGCAATTAATGAAGAAAGAGAAGGAGGATGGACACGGGGCCGTGCCCGAGCTACTATTCAGGCTATAAATAGGGGTGCTTGGCTCATTTGCAAACCATCCCTTGGCACACCACCTCTCTCACACTTCACCCACCCCCCACCACCATCACAACACCGTCATCCACCACCATCATCCATTGTCCATCATAGAGTGTGTGAGTCGTCTCGGGATCCAAGATTGATCGTAACAGTTCTTGACAATCAAAGGCCATGTTTGCCTAAGTCTCTTACATCACTTGGTGAAGACAAATGTCTAGTGTAATACTTTTTATTTTTAATCTTTTCGCACTTTTTATTGGTTATGTATTAATGACTTTAATAACTAGTTTCTTATGTTGAAGGTGATTCTTCCTTATCGTTTGTCCGTGGTGTCTTGGCATTATTTTACTGTCTATATAAAATAAAAGATTTTCACCATTCATATCTCCACGGTCTATATGGAGATATGTTGGCTACCTGGTCGGGGGTTACTGGAACGGTTTGGTAAGAGTCTTGCCATTGCTCAGTGTATAGATCCTTCAAAGGACCTGGGTCAAATTTAGTAGGACCTCCTTCAATACCCACCGGTATTGGATGGCGGGGGTCCAAACTCTTTGATCCCCTCATAAGTAAGCTACTATTAAAACTTTAACCGGCTACTTAGGACTGTATCCCTGCTGACTCAGACTACTTAGCCGAGGGTAACGTCGCCTTCAAAAGAGGGGCCTACCACATTATGCATTAATAACTTAATTAATTATCTTTCAATAATCCGACCCTTTATGATTGTATCCTTGCTGACTCAAACTACTGGGTTGAGGGTAACGTCACCTTCAAAAGAGGGACCTACTACAATAACTAAGATAATCTCTTAAAAAGTGCAAAAGTGCGGAAATAATCAAAGGTTACACTACACACGAGTCGGATCCAAGTGATTCATCTTGTCTATCTGTTTTTACTTTTATTTTATTTTTCAGAATTTTAGTTAGTTTTATTTTCCTAGTTTAAAAACTTTTTTCTAACTTTTGATTTGATTAGACGTTGAGGATAAACCGGTACTAAAAGCTCTTGTATCCTTGGATGACCTCGGGATCTTACCAACACTATACTACGTTCACGATGGGTGCACTTGCCCATATGTGTGTTTAGTGTTAGTAAATATCGTGTCTTATAAATTTAAAACTTGGCTAAAAAGTGTAAAAAGGGCTTAAAATATACACCTAAAATATATTACACTACACACGCATCAAGTTTTTGGCGCTGTTTCCGGGGACACAAGGATTTTAAGAAAGTTAGGAATCAACGGCCTAATCGTTTTTTCTAATTTTTCTTAATTTTTCAGCTTCAGCAGAACTCAGCACGGGTCGTGCCTGTTGAACACGCCCCGTGCCCAATCTTTGGAACTGGCAATCCTGTTTTACATCAGACAGTAAGCTGAACACGGGGCCGTGCCCACTCAAGACGCCCTGTGCCCAAGATTCAATTACTGAAAACAGAACCGTAAGATCCCGACGGTTGGTAATCTCTGACACAAACATGAGTGATACTGATGCTTTTTACTTTCGGCACTCTTATGGTACGTGGTGTCAAATATGTGGTGGCTCTCATAGAGAATTAGAATGTAATTTTCTAAATTATAAGCCCCATTATATAGACCCATTTTTTTCCTGTAGCCTTAAGAAGGGCGAAAGTAAAAATAATCCCTATCTCTCCCTCGAATGCTCTCAACCGGACCTTCTAGGAGAAATGCTTCTTGATGAACTATTTCAATTAGAAAATCTAATTCTTAATTGGTTAAAAGAACTTAAGGATTTCATTGATTCATCTCAAGACGATACCCAAGAAGAATTGTTGGGACCGAATTCGAATAAAAGCAACTTCGTAGTTCCCGATAATACCTTTAACTCTAGCGAAGACTTGGACGATAGTCGTCCCTGTGCCGATTGTGCCGTGAAGGACTCTCCATCGACTTCGTTCGATGCATACATAGACCTGAGCGATTCGGCATACACCTTCTTTAACGAGAGCCCGGGAAAGGGTTGGACTTGTCCACCTACATTTAGCATAGGAATCACCCTCACCGACAACCTCTTGCGTTCTCGTCTTAATCTAGAGCAATTAAGGTATCTTAGGCACTTTGGGGTTGTTCCATCCAGTAAGGAACCGCCCGATATGGATAAGTTCCTTAGAAATAGACAAACTTCATAAACAGCCATTCGACACGGGGCCGTGCCCAGGTCAACACGACCCCGTGTCCACCAAAAGATTCCTTTCTGACTTTTTTTCAGAATACGGACAAAATGTGTCAGGATCTTGCCTGCACACGGGGCCGTGTCCAGCCGACACGGGGCCGTGTCCAGCGTGTTGTCGTTTTCTATAAATGCAGCCAAGAATCCTGCACATTTGGACCATCTAGGGACAGAGATTTGAGAGGATCTTCTCACATACCATCCTAGGTATTTTCTAAAAGAAGGTTCTAACAACCATCTTGTCCTTTCCTCTTTTATCTATTACCTTCTTCTTCATCTTCCTTGCTTTAACACCTCCATTAAAGTTTGAGATCACCATGATTCCAAGCTTTATTGTGATGTTTATTGGGTTTTAGTTCAAGGAATCTTGTTAAAAATAAGTTGTATAACATTATTTTAAGTTACTTCTGCTAAAAAATGCTTCATAAGCTGGAAAAATAATTTAAAACTGCAAGATTCCTTGTTCCAAAAATCTGCAGAAAGGTGAACACGGGGCCGTGTCTAATTTACTGTTTCGTCGAAATGAGCTATTTTTGGTTTGTTTTCGTAGAATGTCAAGTCAAAACAATGGGACCTCATCTGCACATTCCAGAAACAGTCGAAGGGAGAGAAGGTCTTCAATTGAAGCAACTCTCGTACGCTACGTAATGGCCTTACGTGAAGCTCTTGATGAGATGACTTCAGTAGAGGAGGTCCTGATAGACCGTATAAATTATCTTACGGTGGGGCTGTAAAACAGTTTTCAAGAAATCAACCTCTTGCACCAAAGGTTGAATATCCTTGTGACACCTCCTATGGAACCCATTCTCCCTCAAGAGGATTGGAACCTAGCATTAGGAGTCAACAACCCCACCGGATGGGATGACATTCCCACGAAGCCTTCTTTTGAAAACTTGCAAGAAGTCCCGGTGGAAGTTGCACCCCTCAAACCGATGCCAACAAGCCCGCCTTCCTTATCCCAAGGGAAATATAAGAATGGCTCGCCGGCGTTTGAGGAACCCGTGTCCGGAGGAGGAAGTTCTTCAAGCCGCTTCCAACCGAGAGAATTATCTTTTCGGAAATTTTGCTAATAGAATAAATTTTAGGCTAGAACTTCTTGGTTTAGACTTCTTATGCTTTCGTTGACCTATTTATCTAGAATTTTAACTTATTAGGAATATTATGTAATTCTCTCTATGTTTTAATGAATGATGGTTTTAGTTAATTTGGTGTTTGGATGATGTTGTAATGGATATAACACACTCGGGATGGTGAAGGATAACAAGGGAAACTTGCACCAGCACCCCATGCACAAAAACAGGGCCATCCGACAAAATTTTCTTCATTACAGCAAGTTCAGCACGGCCCGTGCCCACCCAACACGGCCCCGTGCTGCACAGTCTGCAGAAAATGCCCAGTTCAGGTAACTGGACACGCGGCGTGCTCACTGAACACGCCCCCGTGCCCAGGCTTCTGTTTCTTTTTACAAACTTTTGTTACTAGCAATCTAAACACGGGGCCGTGCCCGGACACCACGGGGCCGTGTCCAGACGCCCAGTAACATAAATTTTGCTTTGTCACACCTTTTTACACATTCAATCAACCTAAAAACTTATTTTTGGGACACATTGAGGACAATGTGTAATTTAAGTGTGGGGGGGGATGCTAAAACTTTGAATCTTGCAAGTCCTAATTAACAAGTCTTACACAAAACTCTATTGGAACCGCTAATCACCCCAAATTTTTTCAAAAATTTTTCATTTTTTACTTGTCTAGGTTTAATTTGGGAATTTCAAATTCTAAAAGGTTATATTTTTACAAATTTACAACCGATAGCGTCGTGATAAAAAGAACCAACATAAGAAAATTATCAAACGGCATGACAAGTTTAGTTAAAATTTGATTATATATACTTGATTACATAAAAACCCATTCCCACAAAAAGTGAGTTTTGAGCCTTATTTGAGCATACAAATACATATCTTTAAACTAAATGCTCATTTTTCGTTTCTTGTGTGAATAGCCGCTTGGTTCTTACGACTCTAGAACTTGCCACGACGATACATTCCCAGTCCTTATCAACTTAAACCCAAGTAAGTAAATGATGGAGGCATTAGGACTAACCCTTTTTATTTCTACACCATTATTTTTCTTTTCTTTTTTTTTTACCACCTACCCAAAATCCCCCTAGTCAACCCCTTTGAGCCTAAACCTTTTCATTTCTTAACCCAAACCAAACACCCTTTTTACCCACCTAAACCCTTTTTCATTTTAAACCCTTTATTTTAGTAACAAAGCTCGTTTTTCTTATGACTTGGTTAGGAAAAAAAATGATGATGATGAAGCCTAAAGAAATAAACAAACAAGTTTAAATCAAAAAGAACTTTGTTTGAAAGAAATGCTTCATCAAAATAAAAAGCTATGAAAAATAAAAAGTCTTCCAAAAACCGATGCTTTTTACGCCTTTTGCCCTTTTATTAACCACTAACCCAACCACCCACCTTTAGCCCAAGCCTAACCCTTCACCCAAAAGTCCTCTTGATATTTACAAAGGTGTATAGTTAAAAAGGAGGAGAATTAATTGCTTGGCAAGCTTATGGTATGAGTAAGTTCCATGCCGCTCTCGAGTGATTCACTAAAAATACATCTTCGGCCGAGTGTTGAGTGATCCCCCGTGAGGTATGTGAACTTGTATATAAATGGAATTTTAAAAAGGCATGTTATGCCCTAATTAGTAATTTATCTTATGTATCATTTTTAATAAATCATGACGAATAGGGTTGTAAATAAATAAAAATAAAACTTAATAAAGAATCTTGGAAATCCCGACACTCTATGACAAGCCCAAAAACCTTCTCTTCTACCCATTCCATTTGGGAGTGAAAAGCCATATTATAAAGAGTTTTGCTTGAGGACAAGCAAAGATTCAAGTGTGGGGGTATTTGATGTGCACAAAATGCAACATATAAATTACATCAATTGTGGTATAAAACTAACCCTTTTTTAGTACTAATGTTCGAAGAAAGTGTGTTTTTGTCTTCCTTTTGCATTTTCAGGATTAAATGAGCTCAAATGAACAAAAGAAGCAAAAAGGCAGCTAAATCTAACATAAATACAAGAAAAGGAACAAACGTGGCATGCCCGACTTCCCGACAGCATCTTCCCAAGCAAAACAAGAGAACAGAAGGCTGGGCTCAGTGTGCACGGGGGCGTGCCCAAGTGTCAACAGAAAAGACAAAGTTGTAGAAGCTTCTATCACCCACCACGAGGGCGTGCCCAGCGTACACGGGGCCGTGGTCAACTCTAAGATTCGCAGAATCTGAGAAAATCTTGATAGTACAGATACTCTTCTGCACACGGGGTCATACCCAGCGGACACGGGGGCGTGGTCAACTAATGCAGACAAACTGCAATTAATGAAGAAAGAGAAGGAGGATGGACACGGGGCCGTGCCCAACGGACACGGGGCCGTGCCCGATCTAATATTCATGCTATAAATAGGGGTGCTTGGCTCATTTGCAAACCATCCCTTGGCACACCACCTCTCTCACACTTCACCCACCCCCCACCACCATCACAACACCGTCATCCACCACCATCATCCATTGTCCATCATAGAGTGTGTGAGTCGTCTCGGGATCCAAGATTGATCGTAACAGTTCTTGACAATCAAAGGCCATGTTTGCCTAAGTCTCTTACATCACTTGGTGAAGACAAATGTCTAGTGTAATACTTTTTATTTTTAATCTTTTCGCACTTTTTATTGGTTATGTATTAATGACTTTAATAACTAGTTTCTTATGTTGAAGGTGATTCTTCCTTATCGTTTGTCCGTGGTGTCTTGGCATTATTTTACTGTCTATATAAAATAAAAGATTTTCACCATTCATATCTCCACGGTCTATATGGAGATATGTTGGCTACCTGGTCGGGGGTTAAGGGAACGGTTTGGTAAGAGTCTTGCCATTGCTCAGTGTATAGATCCTGCAAAGGACCTGGGTCAAATTTAGTAGGACCTCCTTCAATACCCACCGGTATTGGATGGCGGGGGTCCAAACTCTTTGATCCCCTCATAAGTAAGCTACTATTAAAACTTTAACCCGGCTATTTAGGACTGTATCCCTGCTGACTCAGACTACTTAGCCGAGGGTAACGTCGCCTTCAAAAGAGGGGCCTACCACATTATGCATTAATAACTTAATTAATTATCCTTCAATAATCCGACCCTTTAGGATTGTATCCTTGCTGACTCAAACTACTGGGTTGAGGGTAACGTCACCTTCAAAAGAGGGGCCTACTACAATAACTAAGATAATCTCTTAAAAAGTGCAAAAGTGCGGAAATAATCAAAGGTTACACTACACACGAGTCGGATCCAAGTGATTCATCTTGTCTATCTGTTTTTACTTTTATTTTATTTTTCAGCATTTTAGTTAGTTTTATTTTCCTAGTTTAAAAACTTTTTTCTAACTTTTGATTTGATTAGACGTTGAGGATAAACCGGTACTAAAAGCTCTTGTGTCCTTGGACGACCTCGGTATCTTACCAACACTATACTACGTTCACGATGGGTGCACTTGCCCATATGTGTGTTTAGTGTTAGTAAATATCGTGTTTTATAAATTTAAAAATTGGCTAAAAAGTGTAAAAAGGGCTTAAAATATACACCTAAAATATATTACACTACACACGCATCAGTTTCCCCACCGACACTTCGATTTCCAACCGTTTCAGCACTTTGGAGGACTTACGCTTCTGTTCCCGTACGCAGGCTGACTCTGTAACACCCCCAAAATACCACTTGCGGGAACTCCGCGAGGTGTGTTACGCATCAGAGTTCGAGCCACCAATCAAGTTGCACTAGTAATAAATATGTAAACAAACATTCCATTTCATAATAAATAATTCCCAACATAAGGGTTTCAAACCAATTTAAATATCCAGCGGAAGCATAATGTAAATTATCAGTTGATTGTTCAGAGTCATAAGTTCATAGTGATATGTTAAGTATCCAAGGGTTTCGATCCATGACCACTCCAGCACTCCCAGATAGCAAGTCCATGTCAAGTTATCTAACGACCTGCAAGCATGCAGGCAAGTGTGTCAGACTACGCTGGTGAGTTCAAAGTTTTGTTTACGTGTGATGTTACCGAATGTCTGTTAAGCCGATTCAACGTTATGATACGATGTTGCTTATAACATGCTAGATACCCTAGGGAGTGTGCCCATATGTATCCGGGGAGTGTGCCCCTTAATAACCTGGAAGTGTCCAGACCCCAATGCCCCTAACCAAGCATTGGTAATGATGCCCAGATAATTAGTTCACGCCCGTCCTTACAGCCCGGTGTGAGGTGTCAAACCTAATAGCGCTATCAACTAATTACCCCATTGCCCTACAGGCAATCCAATAATGATTGATTCCATGTTCAATAACCAAAACCCAATTTAACTGTTTACCCAAGATTCCCTTCCAAATGTTTACTAATTGTCCCAAACCACTGGGACGCATGCTTGAGAAATGCAGTGAACTCACCTTGGTTTGCTCGGTAAGATACACAAAAGGTTCTTGAATTAAGGGTGGTCAACCACGTCCTAACAGGGTTACCACACAAGTCAGGTTTGATTCAAGTAAAGCACGTATGGTTACACAGAGTTAACACGTTACAAACACGTATAGATCATGGCAACACTTAGCAGTCAAACAATACATTCCACTTGTGCGAATAAATAAGCCCAATGGTAATCAGCCCAACATGTTGTGCGATCCATCAAATCCCGGCCCAACTATAATTAAGCCCAATATCCAAGAAGTCCAAACATAAAAATACTCGGCCCAATGTAAAAGCCTTGTGCGATCCGGATTGGGTTGTACGATCCGATTTGGGCTTGTTCGGCCCAGTTGTCTAACAACATTTAACACTTGTGCGGTCCATTAGTTCATGTGCGACTGAGGCACTTTGTGCGATTGAAACTTGTGCGATCAGATCAGATCTCATGTGACCTGATCTTGTGCGACCCATTTAAATTATCAACATAACCCCATTCACTATCAACAAACCAACAATCCGAATCATAGAACATAACAATGGATTAACATCTATCTCAAACCGATTCATATGGACCTTATATCAATCTTACAAATGTGGCCGATTATCATATCATGATTCCTTGATTAACATACGATAACAGTGGCAAATAATAATCCTAATCACTACACAAGATCAACATATAGCATTGCTCAAACATCAAGCATACAATCGAGTTAATAACAAAACACTAACCGTAAGAAAGAGGGTGATCCGATTCGGGAATGATCTCCGAGAGAAGGAGAAGTGATGGCCGTCGAGTCCGTGAGGAAGAGAGAAAGAGCTAGGGTTTTGTGTGCTAATGTTTTGCAAGTTGTGAGAAGTGTTAACCTAAACAGGAGGTTATACGTATGAGAAGAAGGCCGAACCCATCATGGGCTGCTTATGCGTTCCGAGTTCAAGGAGAAATGGGCCGAGAGTTGCATGAGTCAAAGCCCATTGGCTTGTGTGATCGGTTTAGCAATACATACATTGTGCGATCGGGTTAACGTTGTGCGTTTGGGCCACTATATACATACATACATTACATAACACAAAGCACATAATTATAACATTCAATAATCATAATAGTTCACATAAACACGTGTCGTTACACAAAGTAGGTTCGAATTACGAGTTGTCACAGTATCCCCAACTAAAAAGAAATTTCGTCCCGAAATTTGGTACGCACTCACTGAGGAAGCTAGGTAAGTTATATCGTTCACTGGTTTTCCTGGGCTGTCACATCCTCCCCAACTTAAATGGGAATTTCGTCCCGAAATTCACTAGTTGCATCAACATTAGGTTTGCTAGGTTTTGTCTTGTCTTTGGGGAACAAATGTGGATACTTAAGTTCCATCTGATCCTCGCGTTCCCACGTGAACTCTGGGCCACGTCTTGAGTTCCAACGAACTCTCACAATCGGTATACGGCTGTGTTTACGAACTTTAACTTCCTGATCCATAATCTCAATTGGTTCTTCGACAAACTGCAATTTGTCGTCAATCTTCAGCTCTTGGAATGGTACAACTAGTGTTTCATCAGCCAAACACTTCTTTAACTGCGATACGTGAAACACATCATGGACATTACCCAACTCAGCAGGTAATTCCAACCTGTAGGCCACCTTTCCAATTCGTTCCAGAATTTTGAATGGCCCCACATAACGAGGGTTTAGTTTGCCGCGTTTCCCAAAACGCACCACACCGTTCCAGGGTGTAACCTTTAACATGACTCGATCATTAACTTCGAATTCCAACGGTTTACTACGCTTGTCAGCGTAGCTTTTCTGGCGGTCGCGAGCTGTGGTCATACGGTTCCGTATCTGAACAATATTTTCCGATGTTTCAAGCACAAGCTCAGGACCTGTGATCTGACTATCACCCACCTCAAGCCAACAGAGTGGTGAACGGCATTTCCGTCCGTACAGTGCTTCGAACGGAGCTGCCTGTATACTAGTGTGGTAGCTGTTGTTGTAGGAGAATTCTATCAACGACAAGTGTTTCTCCCACCCTTTCCCAAAATCGAGTACGCATGCCCGAAGCATATCTTCAAGTGTCTGGATGGTGCGCTCGCTTTGACCATCCGTCTACGGGTGATAAGCGGTACTCATGTCGAGTCGTGAACCGAACGACTTATGCATTGATTGCCATAGATCAGAAGTGAAACGCGGATCTCGTTCTGAGATGATGGAAGTTGGCACCCCGTGCCTAGAGACTACTTCCTTAAGGTAGATCGCTACCAGTTGCGGAAACTTGTCTGTTTCTTTGATTGCCAGGAAATGCATTGATTTCGTGAGACGGTCAACAATCACCCAAATGGTATCGTTCCCAGCCTGAGTTCGAGGTAACCCCGTCACGAAATCCATGGCGATCTGTTCCCACTTCCATGTGGGTATCTCTGGTTGCTGAAGTAGACCCGAGGGCTTTTGATGTTCCGCTTTGACTTTAGCACAAGTCAAACATTTGCTGTCGTAGGTTGCTATGTGAGCTTTCATGCTAGGCCACCAGTATGTAGTTTTCAAGTCATGGTACATCTTATCTGATCCAGGATGTACGGAGTAACGTGACTTATGTGCCTCCTCCATTACAAGTTCTCGTAAGTTGCCATAGAGTGGGACCCAGATGCGTCCGGTTACGTAGTAAGCACCGTCTCCCTTTCGTTCTAGTCGTTGCCTCGAGCCGCGTAAAGCTTCAGCTCGGACGTTCTCTGGTTTCAACGCTTCTACCTGAGCGCCTCGTATCTGAGAAGGAAGGTTGGACTGGATCGTGAGTTGCAATGCTCGTACACGCCTAGGTGCATTATCCTTTCTGCTGAGGGCGTCAGCTACGACGTTCGCCTTGCCCGGATGATACTTGATGGCACATTCATAATCATTCAATAGTTCAACCCATCGTCGTTGTCGCATATTCAATTCTTTCTGGTCGAAGATATGCTGAAGGCTCCTATGGTCGGTGTAGATGGTGCATTTGGTACCGTACAGATAGTGCCTCCAGATCTTCAACGCAAATACCACCGCTCCTAACTCCAAGTCGTGTGTCGTGTAGTTTTTCTCGTGAATCTTAAACTGTCGCGAGGCATAGGCTATCACCTTCTCGCGTTGCATTAACACACAGCCGAGACCCTGAATCGATGCATCACAATAGACCACAAAATCTTCGGTACCCTCTGGTAAAGACAAGATCAGTGCACTGCAAAGTTTCTGTTTTAGTACTTGGAAAGCCTCTTCCTGCTTCGTTCCCCAAGAGTATGCCGTGTTCTTCTGTGTCAGCGAGGTGAGGGGTTGCGCGATTTTCGAGAAATCTTTAATAAACCTCCGATAATATCCTGCGAGACCAAGAAATTGTCGCACCTCAGAGGGAGTCTTTGGTGCCGCCCAATTCTTGACCGCATCTACTTTTGCAGGATCCACATGTATCCCTTTTTCATTAACAACGTGGCCAAGGAAATGCACTTCCCGAATCCAGAAATCACACTTAGAAAACTTCGCATACAGTTGTTCCTTTCTCAAAAGTTCCAAGATGAGTCATAGGTGATGCTCGTGATCTTCCTCGTTCTTTGAGTAGACCAAGATGTCATCAATGAATACGATAACGAAATCATCGAGATATGGCTTACACACGCGGTTCATGAGATCCATGAAAACCGCTGGTGCATTAGTCAATCCAAACGGCATGACCAAAACTCATAGTGTCCGTAGCGCGTTCGAAAAGCCGTCTTGGGAACATCCACCTCCCAAACCCTCACCTGGTGATATCCCGATCGTAAGTCGATCTTCGAATAGAAACTTGACCCTTGCAACTGATCAAACGAGTCGTCGATTCGTGGTAATGGATATCGGTTCTTAATGGTTACCTTGTTGAGCTCCCGATAATCAATGCACATACGGAATGACCCCTCCTTCTTCTTTACAAACAGAACTGGGGCTCCCCAAGGCGAAGAACTGGGTCGAATGAAACCTCTATCCAATAATTCCTGTAGTTGATTGGATAGTTCCTGCAACTCCCCAGGTGCTAGCCGGTAAGGAGCTCGAGCAATTGGAGCCGCTCCAGGCGCAAAATCAAACTGAAATTCTACTTGACGGTGAGGAGGTAACCCTGGTAGCTCCTCTGGGAACACATCAGTGAATTCTCGCACCACTGGCAGATCCTCGATCCTCCTTTCTTCAGACTGAGCGTTAGTAACTAACGCTAACATTGCAGGATACCCCTTTTGTAGATACTTCTGCGCATGCATGGCCGAGATAATACCAACCATCGTCCCACTACGATGTCCTTGAACTGATAATGACTCCCCATCTGGGAGAGGAATACGCACAACTTTTTCCTTACACAAAATCTCCGCTTGGTGCTTCGACAACCAATCCATGCCTACTACTACGTCAAAACTACCGAGCGTAACGGGAAGGAGGTCAATATCAAAAACCTGACCCACGAGATCTAGTTTGCACCCGAAAAGGACATTCGAGGCCTCTATCGTCTTACCATCTACTAGTTCTACTACTTGTTTAACTTCTAAAGGTGTTGGGGTTATCCCCAATCGTCGACTGAATTCTAGGGACACATAACTCCAATCGGCACCAGAATCAAATAACACAGAAGCAATATGATTGTTTACAGGAAACGTACCGGTCACGACATTGCCGTCATTCCTAGCATCCCCTGCCCCAAGCTGGAACACTCTGCCTCGGGCGCCATTACCCCCATTGTTGCCATTGTTGTTGTTGTTCCCAACATTGTTGTTATTCGGGTGGTTGTCGTTAGTGTTCTGGTTTAGCTGAGGGCAATCCCGCTTAAAGTGACCCTCGTCACCACACTGATAGCACCCCTTCCTGAAGCCCTGATTCTGCTGGGGTGGTTGTCCCTGTTGTCTCTGGTTCTGCTGGTTCTGTTGCTGCTGGTGTTTGGGCTGTGGGGCTCTACAATCCTTGGCCTCATGGCCCGCTTTACCACACCTGCGACATGTGCGACTGCACTGCCCAAAATGATGATAGCCACACTTGTTACACTGTGGCTTCCTTCCCACGTACGAACCCTGACTTTGGCTACCTCCCTGGCCTTGATTGACAAAAGACGACTGGCTGATGCTGCGGTTGCTATTGTTGTCTGGCCTTTTCTGAGTCTGACCCGCACTAGATGCTTTGTCGTAGTCGTTCCACTTCCGCTTGTTATCATTAGCGGACGCAGTGGCAGTGGGTGCAGCAGTAGTAGTGGTTGAAACACGCGGTGGTAACGAGTTACTCTCTACCTCTTGATCCACAATCTTGTGGGTCAAACGGACAATCTGTGTCAAATCGTTGAGATGTGCTGCAGTAACCAGGCTCTTCAGACGCGGAGGTAGCCCTTTGATAAACAACTCAATCCTCCGAGACATGGGCCGTGACAAGTTCGGACACATGTCAGCCAATTCATACAATCGCTTCACATACGCCTCGACTTCAGATCCTACCATCTTCAAGTCATAATACTCGTTTTCCAGCTTCTGGACCTCGTCCCGAGGGCAATACTCCTCCCTGATCAGTTCTTTAAAGTCATCCCAAGTTGTGGCATTCGCTGTCTCGATGCCCAACAACTGCACCTGGGCATTCCACCACGTTAGGGCACCATCCGCCAAGGTACCCGCAGCATATTTCACCCTGTCCCCAGCGGGACAGTTACATATAGCAAACACTGATTCTGCTTTCTCGAACCACCTCAGGAGTCCCACAGCCCCTTCAGTCCCGGTGAAGGTCTGTGGCTTGCAGTCCATGAACGTCTTAAATGTACAAGCAGGCTGGTTGTTGTGGGGTTGTGCGTGTTGACCTAAAGGACGAAAGGAAACACATTATAGGAGTGAAAAGACGTGTGCGCGGTATAAGAGTAGAGAGTACTTGGTACATTCCGTACCAGCTTGATAGGCTGCTAAAGCCTCAGCCACACGGGTGTTGATTAGGTCAGTCAACTCAGCCTGAGTCATGTTGATGTTGCCACGTCCGTGTCCTCGTCCACTCATGATTCTATATATGGGGATGAACCGATTTAGGAATCAAAACGAGATGGAAGTCAAGTATCATACTGATATCTACGTACTACCAAGTTCACACATAGTAAGGCAGAACCCTTCTCACGCTCGATAAGCCTCACTGGGACTTGCATGCACCCCACGTTATTATTAAGTGTGCACCCATAATAATAAGGTGGTTTGCACGTTTATCTCAGTGCCTCTTAGCTTGCGCTCGAAGTTTCCCCCGTTCAAACAACACAACGGATGGTATCACAGGTTTATGATTCACATAAGTCGAAGAGTAGCGTCACACTATCAAGTCACTATGGTGTTTAATGTTTCATTTCATATATGTTGTGAGTGTGTGACTGCTAAGCAAGTAATGTATAAAGTGAGAAAGACGAACCTTGCAATCTGGAGCCGAGTGTCATGATCGATTTTCGAAGGTGTTCGGTTATAGTCTGGTTTTACAAAAACGTTTTAAAACCTAGTTCACTATAACCAGTGGCTCTGATACCAAACTGTAACACCCCCAAAATACCACTTGCGGGAACTCCGCGAGGTGTGTTACGCATCAGAGTTCGAGCCACCAATCAAGTTGCACCAGTAATAAATATGTAAACAAACATTCCATTTCATAATAAATAATTCCCAACATAAGGGTTTCAAACCAATTTAAATATCCAGCGGAAGCATAATGTAAATTATCAGTTGATTGTTCAGAGTCATAAGTTCATAGTGATATGTTAAGTATCCAAGGGTTTCGATCCATGACCACTCCAGCACTCCCAGATAGCAAGTCCATGTCAAGTTATCTAACGACCTGCAAGCATGCAGACAAGTGTGTCAGACTACGCTGGTGAGTTCAAAGTTTTGTTTACGTGTGATGTTACCGAATGTCTGTTAAGCCGATTCAACGTTATGATACGATGTTGCTTATAACATGCTAGATACCCTAGGGAGTGTGCCCATATGTATCCGGGGAGTGTGCCCCTTAATAACCTGGAAGTGTCCAGACCCCAATGCCCCTAACCAAGCATTGGTAATGATGCCCAGATAATTAGTTCACGCCCGTCCTTACAGCCCGGTGTGAGGTGTCAAACCTAATAGCGCTATCAACTAATTACCCCATTGCCCCACATGCAATCCGATAATGATTGATTCCATGTTCAATAACCAAAACCCAATTTAACTATTTACCCAAGATTCCCTTCCAAATGTTTACTAGTTGTCCCAAACCACCGGGACGCATGCTTGAGAAATGCAGTGAACTCACCTTGGTTTGCTCGGTAAGATACACAAAAGGTTCTTGAATTAAGGGTAGTCAACCACGTCCTAACAGGGTTACCACACAAGTCAGGTTTGATTCAAGTAAAGCACGTATGGTTACACAGAGTTAACACGTTACAAACACGTATAGATCATGGCAACACTTAGCAGTCAAACAATACATTCCACTTGTGCGAATAAAATAAGCCCAATGGTAATCAGCCCAACATGTTGTGCGATCCATCAAATCCCGGCCCAACTATAATTAAGCCCAATATCCAAGAAGTCCAAACATAAAAATACTCGGCCCAATGTAAAAGCCTTGTGCGATCCGGATTGGGTTGTACGATCCGATTTGGGCTTGTTCGGCCCAGCTGTCTAACAACATTTAACACTTGTGCGGTCCATTAGTTCATGTGCGACTGAGGCACTTTGTGCGATTGAAACTTGTGCGATCAGATCAGATCTCATGTGACCTGATCTTGTGCGACCCATTTAAATTACCCGAAACTTATGGCAATCGGTTACATAATTAACCAGTTTCCAACTTTACAAATCAATCAACAGAAAAATCAGTTTCAATCATGAGGATTTTCGATCAAACCAGATTACAACTATCCACATAACCCTAATCAAAGCATGAACAAAAATCTAACGATTCACATGAACATGTATCCGATTTTATCAACATAACCCCATTCACTATCAACAAACCAACAATCCGAATCATAGAACATAACAATGGATTAACATCTATCTCAAACCGATTCATATGGACCTTATATCAATCTTACAAATGTGGCCGATTATCACATCATGATTCCTTGATTAACATACGATAATAGTGACAAATAATAATCCTAATCACTACACAAGATCAACATATAGCATTGCTCAAACATCAAGCATACAATCGAGTTAATAACAAAACACTAACCGTAAGAAAGAGGGTGATCCGATTCGGGAATGATCTCCGAGAGAATGAGGAGTGATGGTCGTCGAGTCCGTGAGGAAGAGAGAAAGAGCTAGGGTTTTGTGTGCTAATGTTTTACAAGTTGTGAGAAGTGTTAACCTAAACAGGAGGTTATGCGTATGAGCAGAAGGCCGAACCCATCATGGGCTGCTTATGCGTTCCGAGTTCAAGGAGAAATGGGCCGAGAGTTGCATGAGTCAAAGCCCATTGGCTTGTGTGATCGGTTTAGCAATACATACATTGTGCGATCGGGTTAACGTTGTGCGTTTGGGTATATACATACATACATTACATAACACAAAGCACATAATTATAACATTCAATAATCATAATAGTTCACATAAACACGTGTCGTTACACAAAGTAGGTTCGAATTACGAGTTGTCACAGACTCGGCGCTCCCTCCAATCCACTGAGAATCGTGTTTCTTGATTAGTATACGTTTAATGAGTATACTCGAACCCATTTTCGTTTAACGCACCTTTGGGTGTTACATACGTTCTCTACCAAAACACAACGAAAACACTTTATAAACGCTAACCGCTCCCGCATGCTATACGTGATTTGTTGAATGCTTGTTACTATGCTTACACAGTGTTACACTAGACCGCATTTAGTAACGATAGTACTATAGTTTGGACTCAGCACCTGTTGTGAACAGGGGTTGCTAAGGATCACATTACTTTACTTCATGTGTTCGCTTCGGTGAACATGTGTCACGCATACTCTACATCGGAGTCACGTGGTTAGGTGGTATCATTGTTGTCAGTTACATGCTTTGCCCGTTACGTGGTACATGCTGGTTATGCGTAAACGCTTTTCATACTATTATCTATGCAAACTTGTGTACTCACCTTTACTTTATGTATTGACTTTTATTTTAACGTATGTGACAGGTTGATGGTCTATTTGCTGCAATAGATTTAGGAAGTCTAGAAACTCATCAATAAAAATCTAGGTTATCGGACTTGTTTTGTTTTTGAGAACTCGCTATTTGTAAACTGTTTGTTGAATATTTGTTCGTTGGTATGGGACAATGAACCTTTAAAAATATTGGTAATGGATAGTTGTTATGGATTCTCTTGAGCAATCTGGTTCGCCTAGTGTCATGCTCCAATGATTCCGCCATCGGTTGGGGTGTGACAATCGTACACCGTGGATCATACACCTCCTGTTCGGAACAAACACTTGAAGCACACAGTACAACTGCCACATTCATGACCGCACACCAGCAGGTAGGCTGCACACTTGCTGGTGGGCCGCTAACTCACCATTGGGCCATTAACCGTTTTGGGTCGCACACTCATATATTAGACAATATGTTCTACTGGATCGCACACTCGTAACCAGGCCGCACACTCTCGTATTAGGCCACATGACTTATTGGGCCGCGCTGTCATACCCCAACCGATGGCGGAAACATCGGGGTGAGGCATTGTGTCACACCACACCCAGATAGGGATGCACCATACACAATTGATACCAACTTACCAGTAAACACTTACGTTATTGATACAAACGGTAATGTACAAAAGTTGGAAACTTAAAGGTACAAAGTTTGGTCAAGCTACGATTAGCTGATCACGCAAAATTTCCACCAGATAAGAAAGTTTGAGATACTTTATTTCACTAGTCACGCCTATCCGAGATAAACAACCCGCCCAAGACTAACCATCATTTCCTGTGACACATGCTTAAAAGACGTCAGATATTACACTGGTGAGTTTATGAATATACACAATTTACAATTCACATTATTTAATCATGACTTGTACCCGCCCATGTTATCATAACCCAACGTTACCACGTAACTTACATAACCATACAGTTAATGCCCACTACACCACAGGTGTAGTACCGACAAATC
The DNA here is from genome assembly GCF_002127325.2 of Helianthus annuus. Lineage (NCBI taxonomy): Eukaryota > Viridiplantae > Streptophyta > Magnoliopsida > Asterales > Asteraceae > Helianthus > Helianthus annuus. Next base: position 103,361,209 of record NC_035438.2, on the reverse strand, counting down.
CCGCCGTAGCGGCACGTATAAGGGACCACAAATATCATGTGTATGTCATGCTCAGGTTATATACATGCGTACAACAGTCCTGCCATATTATTACAGTTTAGGACAAGCATGTTCACATTTGAAAAGCATTCATAAAACTCACCTCTTGCTAGTAGCTAACCGTTGATACAATTGCTAGTATGATCAGGTACTATCTCAAGGTCCTGACACAATTTACATAATCCTAAGTTAGGTAATGGTACACCTAACTAGTCATTATCATGGTTGGATATTGGTTAACCCTACCTTGTTTAAGCATGGTTGATCAGTCCATGCCTAACTAAGGCTAGGCTACCCAATACCCGCCCCTGACAATAACCCTAGTACCTAAAAATAATACTAACACTACTACCACTAATATATTATTACTAATAATAAAATTAATATTAACTACTAAAAATAAATAATAAATAACTAAACATAAACTTAAACGAGAGTATACCTCAAGACTATCTACGGCACGTTGATGTAGAGTTTCCCTACTCCTGCTCCTACTCGTGCTCCAAAAACGACTACTAACAACACCCAACGGGGTATCGTATACGCGGGATTCTCAATACTAGATCGTTCCCGTTAAAATTTTGGTGTATCTAAAATCCTACAATTTAACTCCTATATATATGTGAAGCAAGTAGGCACCTCAATTCCTTTCTGGGCGATGTGGGACATTGACGTGCTTGCTAGCTAGCTTGACGTGCTAGCTAGCTAGCTTAGTTATATTAATTCAGTTGCTTCACTCGTTTTTCTTGTATAACTTTTAAAATATGACGTTTTATAAAACGACGAATATGTCATTAGAACGAGCATATTTTTATCTACGTTTTAACCTAAGTTTCATTAAAAACGGAGTAAGGTAAATAAAATAATATATTTAATTATTAATATTAAACGGTCTCTTATAATAGCCAGGGCTTGTACAGATGTCTCATATTTCAACTAAATATTTCAACTAACCATTTTACTTGTTACTCAGTCGTTCAACAATATATAAATTATAAATTTTAAATATAATTTTATTGGGTCACAAAACAGGATGTTACAACTCTCCCCACCTTATAGAAATTTCGTCCGCGAAATTTAAGCAAAGAGATGTGGATATTTTTGTTTCATCTCGTCTTCTTTTTCCCATGTCTCTTCAGGTCCTCTCCTTGCATCCCATTTGACTCGTACTAGAGGAAACTCCCTGTTTCTTAATTTCTTTATGCGTCAATCTATGATCTGAATGGGGCGCTCTGTGAAGTTCAACTTGTCATTGATCTGGATCTCCTGCCAGGGTATCTTAAGTGACTCGTCCGCTAGACACTTTCTTAAATTTGACACGTGAAACGTGTCATAATTCCTTGAAATTCTATTGGCAATTTTAACCTATATGCTACAGGACCAACTCTTTCGATTATCTCAAATGGTCCAATATAGCGCGGACTTAGTTTTCCTTTCTTCCTAAAACGAATGATACCTTTCCAAGGGGAGACCTTAAGTAATACCTTGTCGCCAACTTGAAATTCTAAGGGTCTTCTTCGTCTGTCGGCATAACTTTTCTGTCTATCTCTAGCAGTCTTCATTCTTTCTCGGATTTGTATGATTTTATTGGTAGTTTCTTCAATAATTTCGGGTCCAGCTAATGGATTTCTACCAATCTCAGTCCAACAAACTGGGGTACGACACTTCCTTCCATATAGTGCTTCAAACGGAGCCGCCTTGATGCTTGCGTGATAACTGTTATTGTATGCAAACTCTATTAGAGGTAAATGCTCATCCCAGTTTCCTCCAAAGTCTATCACACATGCCCTAAGCATGTCTTCCAGTGTTTGTATGGTTCTTTCACTTTGGCCATCTGTCTGTGGGTGATAAGTCGTACTTAAATTTACTTTTGTTCCCAATTCCTTTTGGAAGCTTTGCCAAAATCTGGACGTAAAACGGCTATCTCTATCTGATATAATGGAGATAGGTACTCCATGGCGGGTGACAATTTCTTTGACATAAATTCTTGCTAATTTATCCATTTTATAATCTTCTTGTATTGGCAAGAAATGAGCAGACTTAGTTAAACGATCTACTTTAACCCAAATAGTATCGTGACCATTCTTAGTTCATGGAAGTTTAGTAATGAAATCCATGGTTATCATCTCCCATTTCCATTCAGGGATCTCGGGTTGGATTAAACATCCTGCAGGCTTCTGATGTTCTGTTTTGACCTGTGAACACGTCATGCGTTTTTTCACATATTCATTGATTGATTGCTTCATCCCTGGCCACCAATATTCATCTCGAATATTCTTGTACATCTTCGTACTGCCAGGATGCATTGTATACTTTGATCTATGTGCTTCTTCCATCACCATATCCCTGAGTCCTCCCACATTAGGTATCCAAATCCTATTGTGGATTCTTAGTATTCCATCTTCTCCTTTAACAAGTAGTTCTTGTTTTCCCACCATCCTTTCTTTGTTAATCTGCTCAACTTTCAGGGCATGTATCTGTGCATCCTTAATTCGTTCTAGTAAACCTATTTTCACTTCTATTCTAGATGCACGTATTCTTAAAGGTTTAACTTTGTCCTTCCGACTAAGGGCATCTGCTACTACATTAGCTTTTCCTGGATGGTAACGAATTTCACAATCATAGTCATTCAACAACTCCATCCATCTCCTCTGTCTCATGTTCAACATCTTTTGCTCAAATATATACTTTAGGCTTTGGTGATCAGTGTAGATCACACACTTAGTTCCATATAAGTAATGCCTCCATATCTTGAGGGCAAATACTACTGCTCCGAGTTCTAGATCATGGGTGGTGTAATTTCTTTCATGTATCTTTAACTGTCGGGATGCATAGGCGATAACTTTGCCTCTTTGCATCAACACACACCCTAGTCCATAATGAGAAGCATCACAATATACTACAAAATCTTCGGTACCCTCGGGTAATGCAAGTACTGGGGTACTGGATAACTTTGTTTTCAAAAGATTAAAAGCTTCTTCTTGTTGGCTGCCCCAGACAAATGGGGTATTTTTCTGAGTCAGTGTCGTTAGAGGCATTGCTATCTTAGAGAAATCTTGAATGAACCTTCTATAATACCCTGCTAGCCCTAGGAAACGTCGAATTTCTGTGGCATTTCTTGGTGCCTCCCAATTCTTAACTACTTCAATCTTTGTAGGGTCCACTTGTATGCCTTTTTCATTAACAACATGCCCTAAAAATTGGACTTCCCTAGTCCAGAATTCACACTTACTGAACTTGGCATAAAGTTTTTCTTCTTTTAGTAACTTAAGAATGGCACGGAGATGACCCTCGTGTGTTTCTCTACTCTTAGAGTAGATTAGGATATCATCTATGAAGACAATTACAAATTGATCCAAGTATGGTTTGCAGACTTGATTCATAAGGTCTATGAAGGCAGCTGGTGCATTAGTGAGGCCGAAAGGCATCACTAAGAACTCGTAGTGACCATACCTTGTCCTAAAGGCAGTCTTGGGTATATCTTCTTCTCTACCCTTTAATTGATGATACCCAGATCTTAGGTCTATCTTCGAGAAGTAGCTGGCGCCTTGTAATTGATCAAAAAGATCATCGATTCTTGGGAGTGGGTATCGATTCTTTATAGTGATCTTATTCAGGTCTCTATAATCAATACACATCCTCATTGAGCCATCTTTTTTCTTGACAAAGAGAATCGGCGTTCCCCATGGTGATGTGCTAGGACGTATGAATCCTTTGTCCAGTAACTCCTGGAGTTGGTTTCTCAACTCTTTCATTTCAGTCGGGGCAAGGCGGTACGGGGCTTTGACAATAGGGGTTGCTCCTGGGATCAAGTCGATTCTAAACTCAATTTGTCTGTCAGGTGGTAATCCGGGAAGATCTTCAGGGAATACTTCAGGGAATTCAGCCACTACTACTACCTCTTCTAGTTTCTTTTCTTCCTTTGCCTCTAGTGCATATACTAGGTAAGCTAAATGACCCTTTTGAATACACTTGAATACTTTTATCATGGAAATAAAACTTATGGGTTTACTAGGTCTTTCCCCATCAATTATTACAGTTCCCCCTTTTGGGTCCTTAATTTGAATTTGCTTCTTATCACACAATATTTGAGCTTGGTGACTAGATAACCAATCCATTCCTATTACTACATCGAACTCTCCAAGTTTCAGTGGTAGTAAGTCTATGGATATTTGGGTCTTACTAATCTGGATGGTACAATCCTTTACCACACTCACAATTTCTTCTTCCCTCCCATCTGCTAGTTCTACTATAAATGGCTTATCTAGCTTACAAGGAGTCTGATTAATCAAAACTCTAAAGTGCTCAGATATAAAACTTCTATCAGCACCAGTATCAAATAGTATTTTAGCATAAAAGTTGTTAAGGAGAAATGTACCTGTTATGACATCAGGGTTCCTACGAGCCTCTTCAGTATTCAGAACAAAAGCTCTCCCTCTTGCTTTATTAGGTTCCTCATTCCTCTTAGGACAGCTATCACTATAGTGGCCCGTCTCTCCACATTTAAAACACTTACGTGGCTCTCTACAATCACGATAGTTGTGTCCAGGTTTCTTACAGTTTCTACAGATTAACTGGTTATATGGACCGGAATTTCCTTTTCCACAAGTTGGGCACCTAGGTGGGGGTCCTCGTTGCCTCTTGAAATCTCTGTAATTGGGTTTATTTTGTTCTTGGTAGTTTTCCCATTTCCTTTTCGGGATAGTTTCTGGGGTTTTCTTTTGTTGGATCTCAGTGGCGATAGTTGCCCCAGCCTCTACCGCATCATGATAGGTAGTTGGTTTGGTAGACTTGATAAACGTGCGATATTCTGTGGGGAGTCCCCACAGGAATCTTCGAATACGATTTTCTTCCGGGTTCACCAAGTAAGACACTATTCGAGACATTTCATTGAATTTGGTGACATATTCCCGGTATGTCTTATTCCCGAGTTCAAGATGCAAAAATTCCTTTTCTATTCTGTCAGTTTCGCTTGGTGGACATAAGTAATTTGTAAACAGTTCTGAAAACTCCTTCCAACTCAGGCGATGTGCCAGATCATCACCTCTAGTTTGCTTTTGTATCCTCCACCAAAATAAGGCTTCGGATTTAAACAAATGAACAGCAAACCTAACTTTATTTCTTTCATGTCAATCACTGACGTCTAGAATGGCTTCTACCTCACTTAGCCATTCATGTGCCTCAATAACACCTTTCTTCCCGTCGAATGAAGGAGGATTACATGAAATGAAAGTCTTGTAATTACATTCTTTAGAGATTTCTGTTTCTATAGCTTTAGATACTTTCGTATCATCTACCTTCTTTTCCGGGCGAGGTTCTTCTCGTGGAGTTGGTGTAGGTGTAGGTGCAGTGCTTCCCTCAGATTGCCCTGATCGTTCTGTATTCTGACGTTCACGTCCCTGTGCGTTGGCAAGGATTTGCGCAACTCGGACGGCAATCCGATCGATCATGTCATCTCCTAAGTTTACAGGTTCGCTATGACGAGCAGGATTAACTGATGGGTTAGGTTGACGATTGTTGTTAACCGAAGGTTCTGCCGACATTTTCTATATTTTTCATGAAAAATACTACTTCAATATTCTATTTATTAATGAGCACTTAGAATAATTAATTCACATAATACAATATTTTTCAAATGTAACATGTTGAAAATATAACTCTACTATGAACATTTTACTGTAATTAAATTTATAAATTAATTAATCATAGTAAAGATTTTTAATATTGAAACTTAAAAAAATTAATGTTTAACTAAACATACTACTAACCTGCTCATGTGCTTTATGTGCGAGAGAAGGTTGTGTATGATTTGTATAAAGGAGGTTGGCATCTATTTATATTAACAATGAACTACGCTATTGGCCGCCTTCATTTTTTTTTACTCTATGATACTTGATTGAGAAGAGATATTACTTACTCAAATAATACACAAGTATCATTATATATATGCACTTCATGTATACAACATATACGTATTACATTTTATCTTTTAGATTTTATTATTATTATTATTATTATTATTATTACTATTATTTTCTCCTAACGAGTAAAGAAGACAAGATTTACGAGTAATTATTGTTAAGGGCAGTGTGTACAAAGTGGTAACGAAATGAGGATTTATAGATTGTAATTATTACTATGGGTATTTTCTAATGACTCTATATCCTTAGTAAATTCATACCCGGATTTATCTATTATTCGTATTTCAAAGTCAGCCAGAGCATCCTAAAAATTACATAAGCTGGCGTGTTCTCTTAGGTTGAAGCCTAGGTATCCATACCAAATACCTAATTCGCTAAAACCTTTGGCTCTGATACCAACTGTGACACCACACCCAGATAAGGATGCACCATACACAATTGATACCAACTTACCAGTAAACACTTACGTTATTGATACAAACGGTAATGTACAAAAGTTGGAAACTGAAAGGTACAAAGTTTGGTCAAGCTACTATTAGCTGATCATGCAAAATTTCCACCAGATAAGAAAGTTTGAGATACTTTATTTCACTAGTCACGCCTATCCGAGATAAACAACCCGCCCAAGACTAACCATCATTTCCTATGACACATGCTTAAAAGACGTCAGATATTACACTGGTGAGTTTATGAATATACACAATTTACAATTCACATTATTTAATCATGACTTGTACCCGCCCATGTTATCATAACCCAACGTTACCACGTAACTTACATAACCATACAGTTAATGCCCACTATACCACAGGTGTAGTACCGACAAATCCCGCCGTAGCGGCACGTATAAGGGACCACAAATATCATGTGTATGTCATGCTCAGGTTATATACATGCGTACAACAGTCATGCCATATTATTACAGTTTAGGACAAGCATGTTCACATTTGAAAAGCATTCATAAAACTCACCTCTTGCTAGTAGCTAACCGTTGATACAATTGCTAGTATGATCAGGTATTATCTCAAGGTCCTGACACAATTTACATAATCCTAAGTTAGGTAATGGTACACCTAACTAGTCATTATCATGGTTGGATATTGGTTAACCCTACCTTGTTTAAGCATGGTTGATCAGTCCATGCCTAACTAAGGCTAGGCTACCCAATACCCGCCCCTGACAATAACCCTAGTACCTAAAAATAATACTAACACTACTACCACTAATATATTATTACTAATAATAAAACTAATATTAACTACTAAAAATAAATAGTAAATAACTAAACATAAACTTAAACGAGAGTATACCTCAAGACTATCTACGGCACGTTGATGTAGAATTTCCCTACTCCTGCTCCAACTCGTGCTCCAAAAACGACTACTAACAACACCCAACGGGGTATCGTATACGCGGGATTCTCAATACTAGAACGTTCCCGTTAAAATTTTGATGTATCTAAAATCCTACAATTTAACTCCTATATATATGTGAAGCAAGCAGGCACCTCAATTCCTTTCTGGGCGATGTGGGACATTGACGTGCTTGCTAGCTAGCTTGACGTGCTAGCTAGCTAGCTTAGTTATATTAATTCAGCTGCTTCACTCGTTTTTCTTGTATAACTTTTTAAATATGACGTTTTATAAAACGACGAGTATGTCATTAGAACGAGCATATTTTTATCTACGTTTTAACCTAAGTTTCATTAAAAACGGAGTAAGGTAAATAAAATAATATATTTAATTATTAATATTAAACGGTCTCTTATAATAGCCAGGGCTTGTACAGATGTCTCATATTTCAACTAAATATTTCAACTAACCATTTTACTTGTTATTTAGTCGTTCAACAATATATAAATTATAAATTTTAAATATAATTTTATTGGTTCACAAAACAGGATGTTACACATTGAGCGAAGCAGATTGTCCAAGAGAAATCCATAACAACTAATTTACCAGATAATTAATATTATGTCCCATACCATAACTTATCAAAGTAATAAAACAATTATTACAGACATAGGTATCTCAAGGCAAATCATTGTTCCGACAACTCAAAATATAAATTGTTTTTGTTTCTAGACTCTCCTACTTGATTTCCACATAGCAAGCATCCTAGCATCTCAAACACCTGTCACATACGTTAAAATAGAGGTCAATACACATAGTGTAAATGTGAGTATACAAGTTTAGTAGTATAATAGATAAGCGAAATCGTTTTACACATAACCAGCATGTAACATATAGCAGAGTGAAGCATGTAGGTTATCAACAATGACATATGCAGAGACGTGACTGCGAGTTGTAGAATGCGCAACACATATCACCACTGTGACACGTGAAGTAACGCCCTTAACAACCCCTGTCCACGACAGGTGCTGAGTCCAAACTATAGTACAATCGTTGCTAAGGTGTCAGGCAACAATCACTGTGTAAACATAACATACAAGCATTCATCGAGTAACACGTATAACATGCAATAACGGTCAGCGTATAAAAGTGTTTGTGTTGTGTGTTGATTGTGGTTTGAATAAGTAACGTATGTAACACCCAAAAGTGCGTAAAGCAAAAAGGGTTCGAGTATACTCACAGATAGCGTTTAGTAAATAAACACCGTCTTGGATTGAAGGGAGCGTTGGGAAGTTAGCCTGATTACAGAACGACAACATAAGCGATGAACGGTGCGTTAAACGGAGACGAGTGTGCTGAATGACGAATGGTCATGTCACACCCCAACCGATGGCGGAATCATCGGGGCGCGGCACTGAGCGAAACAGATTGTTCAGAAGTTTCCATAACAACTATTTATATAATCCAGTTAAAGATACGTCCCATACCGTATCCCGAGTAAACAAACATGTCATTACAGATAATCATCCAAACAAGAAATTCTGTTCCGACAACTCAGATTTAATTATTATTACAGACAATTGTTTATCATTTCTAGACTCCCTAGCCTCGATTTCATCACCACGCACCTAAGCACCCTAGCAACTTAAGCACCTGTCACATACGTTAAAATAAAGTCAATACATAAAATGTAAAGGTGAGCATACAAGTTTGATAATAGCATATAGAGTTCGAATAGTTTACGCATAACCAGCACGTACACAGAGGAAAACGAAGCATGTTAATTATCGACATGGACCTATCGATACCATTGACTACGGGTTGACCGTCCGAGACGGTTCGCAATACATGATTACCACCGTAATCCATGCAAGTAATTGTCCTTAACAACCCCCGTGTGAACGGGTGCTGAGTCCAAACTATAGTACTACGTCGTTAAGGCAGGTAGACAGCATTCCACGTGTAAACACAATCAACAAGCATTCATTAAGTCACGTAATACATGCATATTGGTTAGCGTTCAAATAGTTTGAGTAGTGTGATCGTTTGTGTTTTGATATAAGCTACGTATGTAACACCCAAAAGTGCTAAAAGCAAAAAGGGATCGGGTATACTCACAGTGATTGATTATGGATTAAAGGGAGCGCTGAGAGTAGGGTTAGCCTGAATAGTTCGATAGCACAACAATGAGTAACGTGGAAAATAAGACAAGTGTGAATGGATCGAGTGGGCTGGTCGATCGAACGGCAGGTTCGATCGAACGGGCTATTCGGTCGGCTGGTATGTCCGGTTGGACAGTCCTGTTCGATCGGCCGGTAGGCTCGATCGGCTGGTCCATTCGAGTGGACTGTTTCTTCCTCTGGTGTGTTTGTGTTTGAGGATTTGAACTTTTGAAGTTTTCGTTGTAGTATATGAGAACACAAAAATGTCTTTACCTTTCAGGTCGATCGATCGAACGGTCCGTTCGATCGGCCAGCTTAATCGATCGGCTGGGAACCTTAAAGTGATGCTCAACAGGATGTTGCTCGATTGAACGGATTGTTCGATCGGCTGGCATTCCATACTACGAACGAGTTGTAAAAACGATTATCATGATCCGAAGAGTAATGTTTACCAATCGAGTAGCGTATTCGATCAAACATCACTTCGTCAATAGTATACTTCATAAAAATTGAAAGGTGTGGAACCATGTGCTAGCCGATCGGCTGGCCCGGTCGATCGGCTGGCATGTCCGATCGGCTGGGCTGTTTGAACAGCCTAGCCGTTCGGCCAGCATTTCTGACCTGGTCGGCCTTTCGTCTAACACTTGGCTGCCTGATTACTTGTCGTCATATCGAGGTAGTTTTGATAACGAGTTGAACTATGATATCCTCCGTTCCTACTTGTTCCTTTGACTCGGACAGGAGTCACCTAAGTCCGGCCGGTGAACGGTTCGAAACGTCGATTTAGAGTTTAACCCGAAATTGGTGAACCTAGTATATAGAATCCGAATCTTGAACCTCTTAACTGTTAGAATGATTAGTTAGCCGGTTCAAGCTCCGTTTCTACCGGTTTGAAGGTTTTGAGTGTAAAAGGTTGAAGAAAGTTGGAAATTATTCATAAAAATGTTAAGATTTGTAAGAATCTTAGTTTGTTTATGTGGAAATCGATCAGATCTAAGCTATTCATGGTTGAATGAGGCCAAAGGTTGGTGTTCCTCGAGAACACCATGATGACATCACTCAAGAACACTTAGATCTTGGTGATTTCACGGTTGGAAATCGAGTTTTGAAAGATAGAAAGGTGTAGAATCATGCAATGATCAAAATCGTACAAGATTTAGAGTGGAAACTTACCGGAGTTGAGAGAAATCTGAGAAAAGGTGAAGAATTGAAAGATAGAAAGGTGTAGAATCATGCAATGATCAAAATCGTACAAGATTTAGAGTGGAAACTTACCGGAGTTGAGAGAAATCTGAGAAAAGGTGAAGAAGAAGGCTGGTTTGGTCAGAGCTTTCCAAAAATGGAAAGTGTGACAATGACAGCCCTATTTATAGGCTCCAAAAGAGGAAAGTGGCAGTCGATCGGCCAGGAGCTCCGATCGAATGGGCTGCTCGATCGGCTAGGAAGATGCTAGCCGATCGGCTGGCCTGTTCGATCAGGATGCCTCCTGTTCGATCCGCGACCCACTTTGAGTATTTCGCGACGATTTTCGATGTTTCGATTTCGATGGACGATGATACAAATACGATAGAGTTCCTAGTCAAATTACTTTTAGTCCCAATCACTATATCTACATACAAGCATCTACATTTCACGCTTCGATGTCGGTTTCGATTGAGTTCGATTGTTTTTCGAGTTCGATTCGATTTTCGATTGATTCGCTTGAATACCACACCAAACATATAAATGAACACGCACAGGTAACACATAAAGCACATACACACGTATAACAATACCAGGGTTCGCATATTTCGAGTCTCGATTTTGATTGATGAATCGATTAGCTTGATTATTGATTGATTAACTTTATCGCATTGTTACTTCCTACTACTCACAGTCGTAAATCGATCGCATTGATTAAACATTCGATCATTTCATTTATACAACACTCACTCCACATAATACAAAAGTAAAAAGAACATTAACAGTCAAAGATGTCAAAGTTGACTTGGACTTTGACTTTGACTTTGACATTCGAAAACACGGGGTGTTACAGGTCATGTCATACCCCAACCGATGGCGAAAACATCGGGATGAGACGAAGTGTGTAGATTGCAAGAGACTTCATAACGCTATTTAGTGTCAAGTATTTAGTAGTTACATTTTACATGGTTTGAACTAGAATACCACAAGATTAGAATAAATATTGCACAATAAGTATTCAAATAATTAAATTTCATTTCATTGATAATTAATTATTACAAGTATTGAAAACAGAATACAACAGGATTGAAAGCAATTTACAATACAACGAGCAATAAAGTTTAAATACGTTTCTATGCAATCCTACTGGATTCATCTGTCACAATCCTGCAACATGTATTAAAAAGCATGGATCAGTAAAGCACTGGCGAGCATACAAGTTTGAATATCATTATAAGTATAAAAGTTTGTCTCAAATTTACATAGCATTTATTATTCACGTCGAAACGAGCATACATAAACAACTTAAACATAGCAAATAGTATGAAATTATGATTTTTAAACTAGCATGCATAAACAGCCTAAGCATAACAATATCATGGGAATACAAGTTGAAACTAACAAGTATTAACAACCTAAGCATAACAACGAACGTGTTCGATAAATCGTGTGTTTGATTATAATCGATGGTGTAAAGTGGATTTTGTCTACATGTTGCACCCCAAAAATGCGTTAAAACGTAAAAAGGGTCGAGTATACTCACGTTGATTGCGTTGCGATTTCTTGTAAGAATGTACGAGTAAAGATTGGGAAACCAAGAGGACGAACAAAAGTGATTAACCTAGATATGAAATACGTGTGCGAACTCGTTAAATAAGATTCCGAATATTAAGGTTTACGAGTAGATTAATTGGATATTATAATTTATTATTAATCCTTTTTAAAGTAATAAAAGGCATTATAATTAATTGTTAATTATTTAGGTTTAAGTTTAATGATTTTTTAAGAAAAAGAATTTAAAAAGTAAAAGCTTAACTATAATTGAAAAGGATTGTGAAAAATAAATAAAGAAAGAAAGTTGTTTAATATAAAGGTTGTTATGGGTTTTAAAAAAATAATCATAAACTTAACAAATCAAACTCCAAAATAAAAATAATGGGTCAAAACCCCACTGAACAGAGATCCACTGTGATTCTGTTTGTTCTTGTAAAAAAAATAGAACATTAGCAATGTAAAAGTAATCACACTTATCACATTCTTTATTTCTTTAAGTAGCCTACATATGATTTTGGAAATAAAAAAAATTCACATATTGTAACAACTGCCACTAAAATCAATAATTAGGACAATAATTAGTCAATAAGAAAACCCTAATTGAGACACCCAAGTAATTCTGCACTAACCCTAAAATTTTCAGAATGATCGGAATCGGGATCAGGGCCCCTAAAACTCGAGGGGGGCAAACCCTAGTTGATAATTATCTAAAAAATTACGTTGCTTAAAGCTGATTGGCTAATTTTGTTGATTCATGCAAGCTACTCCCGTGCATGGCAAGTCTAGGACTTATAGGTATCCCTTACGGACCGTAAGGGATCAGGCTTACGGTTCGTAAGCAAGGCCAAATTTTGGCTATAAATAGCCGACCTTGGGACTTGCACAGGGGACTTAGAACGACGTAAATAGCTTCTGTGTACGTCGAGATATCACTGTTATATCACAATAAACACACACACGATCACGAGGTGCTGCCGCAATCAGGGTAATAACTCGATCGCTATTACGATTCAACGTCCGATCGATTATAACTATCCAACGATTGTCCGAGTGCTGCTCAAATTGAGCTTGTACTTTGTTATTCATTGTGATTTCAACTTGAATGTTTGAGTGCTGTTCGAATTCGGACTATGCTCTGTCATTCGTTGTGAATCCATTGAATTGTTAAGTATCGCGCTTGATAATAGTTGTGAGGGTTTAATCTCGTGAATTGACGTAACTGCTGAATTAGTTACTAATCCCGTTTGTGTGTGCATTGTTATTTAAAGTAGGTTAAAAGACTAATCAGTAAAGCTTATCATCTGCTCGTAAATTTGCAATGTGAGTCATTCTCTTTTTATCAACTGTTTTACAAAACTCCAAACTATTTTTCAAAGTTATAATTACAGGGATTAAGTCTATGTAATCACCAAATTACAGCCGGTATGTGGGGTTTTGTATACATTACTTATTTCCCGTCACACTTGGACAAACGGGTGGCCAAGGGGTGATCTGACCACAGTCACAGACACCATTGGACAAATGGGCTAGCCAATGGATGGTCGAGTGACAAATACTGTGGGTAGTTGGTTTGATATCAGAAACATTGTAATTCCCCTTAATACTGTAGATTATAACAAATGTGTCGTTTTCAGTAAACTGAATGATTCACTCAGTATTTCCCCGCTGACAAAACCTTTTTCAAACATGTTTCAGGTGATCTGGTATGAGCAAAGAAAAGTGCCGTGGAGCACTCCCAGCTTAGAAAAGTGGCTCAATGTAAATAAATAAATGAACATGTTTTGAAAATAAAGATTTCCCTGAGAAATCACAGTATTGTAAATTTTGGGAATTTATCCCTAAGTTATGAAACGAGCAGTTTAAATTATTAAAAGATCCTGTTTTAAAAAGACTTCCGCTGTCGCCTAAATTAAATACCACGGGATTCCTGTCCCGCGGCTCCTGAAACGGGTCAAACCGGGTCGGGGGCCGTGACAGGAAAAGGTGGTATCAGAGCCACTGTTTTAAGCTTACTGATTAAGCTCATTGTTCTAACTGATTTAAATCTATTACAAATAGGAAAATATTTATGTGTCTTTCTGTGAATATATGTGTATTAACTGATTAATTGTTAAAATTACAGTATGGGTAAACAAAAGATTTCTGCTATCTACCGCAAATTAGATAGTACACCTAAAGAACAGGGAACCTCTTCCTCCAAATCTCCCACCAATTTAGAAGAGGGAATCTTTGTTCGTAAGGCAAATTATGAAAATCCACTTACACCAGAGAAAAGGAATTCAATCCTTAGAAAAGGTCAAGAGAAAAAGAAACCCCAAACCAAGAGAGTGAGGTTTAACCCGGAAATTCAGGAAATTAGCAGTAATCCACCAGGGGAAAATAACTTAGATGAAAAATGGGCAAATCTGTATCTGCTCGCTACTGTAGCAGAAAATGCAAATCTTTAAACTCTAAATCTAGAAATAAGTACTTCCTAGTAAATAAATAAATAGATCTGAGTATGTTCTGTTTGCTGTTATGTTGTACAAATTGGTGTGCAATAAAAATGTTTATTTGTTAAGCTTTGTTCCAAAGTTTTAACTTAACATTTTGTGCATTTTGCATGTATGCCGTACAACATGAATGAGATGTCGGAAGCATTTCAGAACCTTAATGTCACACCCCCAAAATCCACCTGCGGAGTATCACCGCTTGGGAGCGTGACTGACCAGGATCAAGCCACCAATCATATTGAACATAGCATAACATAAATAAAGTAGTTCGTAAAACCTCATTCAATACAATTGATGTTTCAAAACAAACATAGTATCAGTAGCGGAAGCATAAGTAAATAACCCAAGTAAACCATAAGTTCAATTATTCGAAATGTTTAATCATAGCGTTCATAATCCACTGCCCACAACGTCCCGCTCCTCCAGTGCAAGCTCCATAAGTACCTAAGGTCCTGCAAGGCATGCAGCAGATAATCAACAAACTAGTTGAGCGAGTTCACAGTTTATAGTTTAGTTTGGGTAATAGTGCGTTTG